>NC_041227.1:74180740-74181274 GCF_002837175.3 Physeter macrocephalus | reverse complement strand
GCTCCGGACGCGCAGGCTCAGTGGCCATGGCCCACGGGCCCAGCCGCCCTGCGGCACGCTGGGTCCCCCCGGACCGGGGCACGCCTGCAGAGAATGGTTGCATGTGTATGTCTAACTGAGTCACTTTGCTGTACGCCTGGAACTAACACAGCATTGTAAATCAACTATACTCCAATATAAAATAAAAATTAAAAAAATGAATGGTTGTGAGTGAGGTCAAAGGTGTGGTTTGGGGATAAGTTGTCAGAATCGATGAGGTAACTGAACTGTTGTTTAGAATTAATTTGAGGGAGTAGCCTTGGATAAGGAGGTAGGTAGGGCCAGAGGTCTGGATACAGGTAAACAATCCCAAAGAAAGTGAACATGACATTGATTGCAGGAGAAATTTTAGAAGCCGAGAAAAGGCATGAAAGAGAAGATGATTGTGAGGGAGTCAGTATGGGCTTGTATAAGAATCTGCATAACTGATTTTGATTTGACTAATTTTTTTTTTTTTTTTTTTTTTGCGGTACGCGGGCCTCTCACTGCTGTGGC
>NC_041227.1:74178879-74179788 GCF_002837175.3 Physeter macrocephalus | reverse complement strand
GGCTCCGGACGCGCAGGCTCAGTGGCCATGGCCCACGGGCCCAGCCGCCCTGCGGCACGCTGGGTCCCCCCGGACCGGGGCACGAACCTGTGTCCCCTGCATCGGCAGGCAGACTCTGAACCACTGCGCCACCAGGGAAGCCCTATTTTTATTTTATTTTTAAAAAATACTTATTTATTTGGTTGCACCGGGTCTTAGTTGCGGCAGGCGGGCTCCTTAGTTGAGGCTCCAGTTAACTAATTTTTAGAATAGGGTTATTTGACTGCTAGCCAAGGGAGTGCTAGAGCATAGTATATCTATTTCCTGATATGTGAGGTTAAATGGTGAGCTGCAGAGCTTTGGCATTTGTCCCGGTTGTTGAAAAGTGAGATCAGACTGGAGCAATGGGTGGAATCTCGGCTAACGAAGTGGCCTTGTTTTTGCTTCAAGTCCTGTACCTTGACCCTAAAATTCAACTGTTCGTTACATTTGGTGCAGGTGGCACTTAACAATAGCCATCTTAATATTCGTTAAGTTTTTGTTTGTATCAGACTACCTGAAGCAAATATTTCTTGTTTATCACAGTTCTTTATACTGGCCAGGTAGTTTGGGTCTAGACTTAATCCTGTGGGGCCGGAAGAACTCTGAAGAGGCCAAGGCCTCTTCACATAGCCTCTCATCTCCAGGTTAACCCAGGCTTCTTTGCCTGGGGAAGGTTCCCAGCAGTGAGCCCCGATTCACAAGCACTTTTCAGGCCTTTGCTTACCTCATACTTGCTAATGTTCTACTAGCCAAAGCAAGTCTCATGATCAAGTTCAGATTATAGAGTTGGAGAAATATAGTGGTTTTTGTTTTTTTTTTTTTTTTTTTTTTTTTTTTTTTTTTTTTTTGCGGTACGCAGGCCTCTCACTGTTGTGGCCTCTCCCGTTG
>NC_041227.1:74174721-74178622 GCF_002837175.3 Physeter macrocephalus | reverse complement strand
CTCACTGTTGTGGCCTCTCCCGTTGCGGAGCACAGGCTCCGGACGCGCAGGCCCAGCGGCCATGGCTCACGGGCCCAGCCGCTCCGTGGCGTGTGGGATCCTCCTGGACCGGAGCATGAACCCGTGTCCCCTGCATCGGCAGGCAGATTCTCAACCACTGCGCCACCAGGGAAGCCCAGAAATATAGTTCTTGATGGAAGTTCTTGATGGAAGGAGCTGCGAAATCATTTAAAAGGAAGGAGATATACACAGGGTTGGAAGGAGTTATTAGGGTCATTTATGCAAACAGTCTGGGCTGGATACAGCCTGTGTAGATTCATGTCACTTAAACATTCGGAAGTGACAGTTTAGGTACTGTGGTTGATTCACTGATGAGTGAAGTGTGCTACCTGCCCTTAAGGACTTTAGTCCTTTTAGGAAGAAGAAAGGTGGAAAAAGAAAGGTATACAGTTATACTACAAGGCATTAGATATAAGCAGTATAATAACTGCAAGGTGAAAGTTACACACAGAGTAAGCAGTAGTTAGTTCTGCCTGAGGAATTTTCAGGCTTTGGGAAGTAAGTGTAGTATTTGAGTTAGGGCTTAAAAGATGACATACAGAGAATTTTTCTTCATAGTTCTGGAAGTGCGTTTTAGGTGGTTGGAAAAGCATGATAGCAGAGGAGTGTGTAATACAGGGGAGACCGCGAGACCTGGGTCTGGGTATTGATGACTTGCGGCAGGTTTTTCTACCTTTGGCTCTATTGACATTTGGGCCAAATTATTCTTTGCGCTTGTATGTGGCTGACCTGCGCATTGTAGGATGTTCACCAGCATGCCTGGCCTCTGCCCGGTAGATAATATCTAAATAGAGCTGCTTTTAAAATGCACTGTACCATAGGTTATACAGCATTTTCAAATACACCAGCTTGTTTGCCTTCTTCCCCCTGCCACCCCCCCCCCCCCAAAAAAAGCAGATCTGTGGTAAAACTAGCAGTTATAAATGTTAGTTCATTTGTGCTGAATTCAGAAAATAGCCCGGCTAAAGTGTGAAGTGTATTCTAAATAGCAGACTGAAGAGTACTGACAAAAGAGTACTGGCAAATTTGTGGGGAAAGAGTCAGGATGATGAGGGGAGTTGTATCTAGATCATAGAAACAGTTAAGTAGAGAAGACCTAGGGGTATGAGGACTATCTGTTTGAAGAAGTGATTCTGGCCCCAAGAAATAAAATTCTTAAGGCTAGCGACTGGCAGTTTTAGGGGAGATAAACTTAGCTTTATCTTGAAGTCAGGTACTTCTGATGTTACTTTCTAAAGGTGGATTTAGGCTGAATTCTCACAGGTGTCCAAGTAGAGGGTTGGAAGACCACCCAGCAGGGTCTGTAAGAGGGAGGGGAGCACTGCTTTGGTATGTGTTTGTGTGTGGATTGTCTGTAATTTGAGAAGTTGTTATTTTAGTATATTTCTCTCCTGCCTTTTTTCCCCATAGTGGCAGAATTGAATTGCTTCATAATGAAGAATACCCATAGGAGGGAATGTAAAATTCTTATCCCTTTTCAAGTTTGCTTAACTATATCTGTGCAATAGACATAATGCTCTCGTTCTCACTTTTGGCGAGGCTATTGAGAAATATTAACCTATGTCAGACTACATAGTTTATTTGAAAGCACATGAGGAGGATTAAATAAGAGGTAGAGGTTCATGCTCTATTATAGTGGGTTTTCTTTGTAAGAGCCCACATGTTACGAAGCATGAAGTATTTGGAATTCTGAACTTGTCAAACAAATAAACTAATTAATTATTGACATGTGTGACAGTGCTGTAGAGACTATGGCATAGTGCAGCAGTTTTAGCTTTATTGATATACAGTTCACATACCATACAATTCACCCATTTGAAGTGTACAGTTCACTGGTTTTTAGTGTGTTCAGAGTTGTGTAGCCATCACTAGTATCTAAATACAGAACATTGTCACCTCCCCAGAAGAAACCCTGTACCCATTAGCAAGCAGTCACTGCCCTCTGCCCTGCCTCCCCACCCCCCACACACACACACACAAAAAGAGCTCTAAGCAACCACTCATCTATTTTCTGTTTTTATAGATTTGCCTGCTTGAGACATTTCATGTAACTGGAATCATAATATGTGGTCATTGGTGATAGGCTTCTTTCACTAGCTTAATATTTTCATTGTCATCCATGTGGTACCATGTATCAGAACTTCATTCCTTTTTATGCCTGAATAATATTCCATTGTATGGATAATGCTACATTTAATTTATCCTTTCATCTGTTGACATTTGGATTGTTTCCACTTTTTGGCTGTTTTAACTAATGCTGCTGGGAACATTTGTGTGCAGGCTTTTGTGTGGATCTTATGTTTTCATTTCTTTTGTATATACCTAGGAGTGGAATTGCCGAGTCACGTGGTAACTCAACATTTTGAGGAACAGTCCTGCAGTTCTTAACCTGGAGAAATAGACATGTGTGGATCCCATGCAATACTGAATCTTTGAGGGTTAGGGCTGCTAGGGGGAGAGTGTTTTACAAAAAGCTCCTCCTTGGTTAAGAACCAGTCATATAGTGGAAAGCATATGGGATTTTGAGCCATGAGATTTGCATTCCATTCTTTGGCTCTGAGCCTTAATTTTCTAAACTCTAAAATGGAAATAACAATACTGAATCATAAAGGGTTATCTGGAGGGCCAAGGAGGAATTATAATTTTAGTGAAGAACTCATTTTTGATACTGCAAAAGTTATTTAGAAAAATACGGAATAGATGAATACTTCTTAACATGATAGAAGTATCTTTTAAACAGAGAGTTGGTATTTAAGAATGAAACACTGGACGTATTCCATTAAATTCAAAATGAAACAAAGATGCACATTATAAGCATTATTAATATTTTGTCCTTGTCCTTGCAGTAGATGTGATACAGTATAAGAAATCTAACCACGGGAAAGGACAAGTGATATTTGGAAACCATAAAATTAGGTAGGGAATAAACTGGAAAAATATTAGAATTAGTAATTAGTTCAATGAAACAGGGCTGAAATCTATAGTATGTATTTCATATATCAGCCCTAATCTGTATAAAGATATAATGAAAGATTTTTATGCAAGTAAGTTTTGGGTTTTTTTTTTGTTTGTTTTTTAAGGTATTCTTGGTAGAAGTGAGGTGGTGAGCACAAAGCAGCAGATGTGGGTTTGAGTTATTTACATCAGTAAACTTGTTTGCATAAAACTGCTGGCTTTGAGCTTTTTTTGAAAACTTGGTTTTCAAAATTGACTTTAAACTTTAATTGTGGGTGTGATTAACTGGGTAAATTATGGAGAGGGTTTGTTTGAATAGGTGCTACTGGTAACAGGTCAAAATTCAACCTCCTCAGCCTTGACTGCCTCCCAGCCACTCTGTTTTCAGACCCTTCTAGAAATACAGTGAGAGCATACAAATTCCTTTTTAATGGCTACCTAGAACTCTGTTGTACGGAGGTATCATAATCTAGCCAGACTTCCATCGAGGACCATTTAGGTGGTTCCAGACTTTAGCTGCTTACAAATGATGGCAGTGAATCAGTTTCTAGACGTGGAATGGCAGAGTCACAAGTTTTCTTAGTATTTGTAATTTTGATAGCTGTTCCCGATTGCCCTCCATAAAGTTAGTACTAATTTACGGTTTCCACCAGTGGATGAGAGTGCCTGTTTATCCACAATATCAGCCTTCACAGTGAGTCATCTAAGTTTAAGTTTTGCCAGTCTGATTGGAGGAAAATTAGCATTTATAAAATGAATGAATTTGAGTACTCTACTTATATTTTCCTTTTTTTTTTAAATTGTCCATTCCTTTTGCTCACTTTTCTTTTTTTTTTTTTTCTTTTTTTTTGTGGTATGCGGGCCTCCCTCTGCTGTGGCCTCTCCC
>NC_041227.1:74162508-74174630 GCF_002837175.3 Physeter macrocephalus | reverse complement strand
CAGCGGCCATGGCTCACGGGCCCAGCCGCTCCGCGGCACGTGGGATCCTCCCAGACCGGGGCGCGAACCCGGTTCCCCTGCATCGGCAGGCGGACGCGCAACGGCTGCGCCACCAGGGAAGCCCCTTGCTCACTTTTCTATTACTGATTGGTCTTAAATTCCTTTTAGGAAGGTGTTTTTTGTTTTTGTTTTTGTTTCTTTGGCTGTGCCGCTGTGAGGCTTGTGGGATCTTAGTTCCCCAACCAGGGATCAAACCTGGACGCTTGGCAGTGAAAGCACGGAGTTCTGACCATTGGACCGCCAGGGAATTCCCTGCAATAGCATGTCTTCAAGTACATCTTTTTTTATTGGAGTTTAGTTAATTTACAATGTTGTGTTCGTTTCAAGTGTACAGCAAAGTGATTCAATTATACATATATATATTTTTCAGATTCTTTTCTATAGGTTATTACAAGATATTGAGTATAGTTCCCTGTGCTATACAGTACGTCCTTGTCGTAGAAAAGTAAGTATCTGAATTAAAAAGTACTTCATTGCTAAAAATTGCTAGTCATCAGTCTGACAACACAGGGTTGCCACAAACCTTCAGTTTGTAAAAAACTGCAGTATCTGTGAAGCGCAGTAAAACAAGGTACAGCCTGTATTAGAGAAACTAGCCCTTTCTCTGTGACATGTTGCAAGGTTTACATCATCAGAGACTCAGGGTGGGAGAAAGAGCGCAGGATTTGAAACCAGAGGACCCAAGTTTGTGTCCCTGCCCTGCTGTGTGTTAGCAGTGTGATTTTTGGGAAAAAGTCTGTTGATTTCTCTGCATCACACCTGTAAAGTATAATGTCCACCTTATTAGGGTAGTTGTGAAAAGAACATAGGATTTGGTGGCTGTCAGAAAAGCCCAGGTTCTCAGGAAGCTCTCCCCTCATTCATGAGACCTTGAGCTTGGCCCTGAATATGCCATGGAAGTTTCATTTTTCTTCTAGGATGTTCCTCTTCCTGGAATGTTTCCCTTCAGCACAGTTTTTATCCAGGGTCATTGCTGCTGGCTTTTATTTGGTGAATTTTTGTGTAGCGTTTTGTTTATTTATTTATTTATTTATTTATTTTTGGCTGCATTGGGTCTTCGTTGCTGCACATGGGCTTTCTCTAGTTGTGGCGAGCGGGGGCTATCCTTCGTTGTAGTGCACGGGCTTCTCATTGCCGTGGCTTCTCTTGTTGCAGAGCACGGGCTCTAGGCGCACGGGCTTCAGTAGTTGTGGCATGAGGGCTCAGTAGTTGTGGCTCGCGGGCTCTAGAGCACAGGCTCAGTAGTTGTGGCACATGGGCTTAGTTGTTCTGTGGCATGTGGGATCTTGCCGGACCAGGGCTCGAACCCGTATCCCCTGCATTGGCAGGCGGATTCTTAACCACTGCGCCACCAGGGAAGTTCCTCTGCTGGCTTCTAAAAGCCCAGCTGATGAGCTTTCCAGGCAGAGTTTGAATATGTGTTGAGGGTCCCCAAGACTTACTCCTATGTTCAGTGATCTGCCAGGACTCAGCACGTAACTGTGCTCTTGGCTATGATTTATTACAGTGAAAGGATGCAAAGCTAAATCAGCCGAGGGAAAAGGTGCTTGGGGCGAAGATCAGAGTAACCAGGTGCAAGTTTTCCAGAGTCTTCTCTCAGGGGACTCACACAGATTATGTGTGTGAAATGTCTGCTGGGAATCTCATTAGAGACTCAGTACCCAAGGGTTTTTTCGTTTTGTTTTGTTTTTTTGATGTTTAAAATGTTTATTGGTATTTTTTTAAATAGATCTTTATTGGAGTATAATTGCTTCACACTACTGTGTTAGTTTCTGTCGTACAACAAAGTGAGTCAGCCATATGCATACATGTATCCCCATACCCCTTCCCTCTTGAGCCTCCCTCCCTGTCCCACCCCCACCCATTGAGGGATGCTCTCAAAGGCACTTTCTGCCTGGCACATACCAAATGCAAGACTCCTAGAGGGAAAACAGGTGTTTAGCGTAAACCACATTGTTGGGACAAACATTTTAGGGACAGTGAGCCATTCTTAATCGGGGATGGTGGGAACCCTTCCAAAATCTTAGTTCTCAGATGCTAGCCAAGGGTCAACTTTGCAAGCAGACCTTTCTAAAGATAGCAGTCTCAAGGCTGTTGTGTTAACTCTTTTTTGTACAGACTGTACTTCAAGTTTAAGGCATTTTGCCCACATATGCAAGACATGACTTCAGATTATTTTCAAAAATTTTAATTTGAGATTGAGCAGGTCATCTCTAGAATACATGACTAATTATATGCAAGCAGAACCGTGTCACGTTTACTTGCAGTGGGTTATTCTGCTGCCTGCACAGTATATAGATAACTGTCCATTACATGGACACTGATACTCATTTTGCACCTTGTCATGTTTTTCTTTTTGGTGTAGGGTGTTCATATATAGCAGTCACTGCATTTACCCTTTTTATGGCCTTTTGGCCCTTTCAGGTGATAGCACTCCTAGGACCAAAAATGCTTCATGGGGCCAAATGTTATACCTGGTGTCTGCTAACTCATTTTCTTAATAGACTATTTTTTAGAGCAGTTTTAGGTTCACGGAGGAAAGCACAGAGGTCCCGTATGCCCCCTGCCCCTCCCCACTGTCAACATCCCAGCGTCGTACGCTTGTTACCATCAATGGACCTGCGCTGACTCACCGTTAGTATTCAAGTCCGTAGTTTACGTTGGGGTTTAGTCTTGGTATTGTACATTCTGTGCATTTTTACAAGTGTGTAATGACATGTATCCACCATTAGAGTATTGTACAGAATAGTTTCACTGCCCTAAGAATCCTTTTTTCTGCCTCTTCATCCCTCCTATCTTATTTTTTGGATGTGAACAGAACGTAAGTTTGTTCTTTGTGGAGATATTCAGCTTTCCTTACTTAAGTCAAGGCGTCTTACTCACCATCATAAGTTATTGTACAAGATTCTGCTTGATAGAAATACATTTTAAGTAGAGTAAGCTTAATTCAAGTTTCATTTAAGGAGTTTAAACGTTTGAAGTTGCACTCATTACAATTTAAGGTTCTTGATAGGTAAGTTGAAGAATTGTGAATGACGTGGTGCTCCAAGACCTCAGGGTCAGAAAGTCATCTAAATAGCTTTCCAGGAATCTCAAGGGTTGCTCATCTTAGGTAGAGAAGATTTCTCTCCTCATCAACTCTTAGGGGACGACAGTTGATAACTAATTAATATCTGATGCCTTAGCAGCTGGGATTTGGGGAGTTTTATTTCTTAAACTGTTGGTGAGAATAACAGATTTTTCTAACCTTTTTGCTAACAGCTCTCTCTAACTTACTGAAAGAAATTGGAACTTGAGCTAGTATCATAGGAGTTGAGAAGAGAAACCTTAATTTTATTTTTAACCAGAACATAACTGGAGAATGTGCAAACTGTCCACATTTTCCAGTAGCTATGACACTAAATTTGGGGGACCATATATACAAGTATTGCATTCTTAGAAACAGTTCAGTGACTGTTTTGAAAGACATTACCTTGCTTCCCAAATGATACATATCTCACATCTTCCTACACTGAATAGGCATTCTATCTTGGTTAAACCTTTTTTGAACACTATGTGGATACTTTTTTTGACCTTTTAAAAAAATTATCTTGACTTTTGAAACTAGTATGGTTGGGATCTCTATTTTATTTTAATGTAAAAATCACAGATTATCTCTCATACAAGTCATTTTGATATTAAGGATTTTTTTAAAAATTCTGATTTAAGGTTTTTAAAGAAATCTTAGTTCCTTTGAGCAGACTTACTGGGATCTCTATTTTATTTTAATGTAAAAATCACAGATTATCTCTCATACAAGTCATTTTGATATTAAGGATTTTTTTAAAAATTCTGATTTAAGGTTTTTAAAGAAATCTTAGTTTCTTTGAGCAGACTTTTTTTTTTTTTAGAGTTAAAGGTTTTCCCCTCTAACATAGTTTTTCAGTGGCAGAGAACATCTGGGTATGTCCCAAATGTGGTTGAGTTACTGTATGTAAAGGTGATGTTGGCATTTCGTAATCTCCATGTTCCAGTTTGTCTGAGGCAACTGGACAAATTTTACATAAGCGCAAATGGCTATCTTTGGGCTCTTTAGCCAACTTTTGCAGCAGGAGGAGACCTAATGGTATAGAGTACTGGTGAGGTAATTTGAGCTTTAAATAGTTGCTGGCTCTTGAAATAAGGATAGCATGATTTAGGGGAAAGGCCAGCACCCGATCTCAGTGGCCTTAGGCATCGTGGCTTCTTGCATTGGAGACAGTTATCAGGTTACTCTAGAGGCGGCTAGTCTTCAGTATCTGCACATTCAGTGAATATGGGCTGGTGTCCTATGGTATGCGGGCCTCAGGCCTACAGAGGCCTCTCAGCCTGTTTGAAAGCCAGTCTGGGGAGTTATTCCAGCCTATATGATATTAAAGTTTATGGAAAGGAAGTGATGTAAGGGAGCTAAGGACTAGAGAATAGCATGAAATGGAGAAGAAATACTTCATACAGTATCTCTTATACATTAGTAGCATTGAGCAGAAGATAAACTAGATGATGTGAGAAATACAGAGGCCTCCTATGGCGAGACTTAAAGTGAATGGACGTTATTCAAGGTGTTCTCAAAAGTAATTGCCCAAGGGAATTTCCTGGTTAGGACTCCAGGCTTTCACTGCCGAGGGCACGGGTTCGGTCCCTGGTCAGGGAACTAAGATTCCGCAGGCACATGACTTGGCCAAATAAAAAAAGTAAATGCTCACATCTCTATAGCACTTTACTGTGTTGGGAGCACTTTATCGTTCATCTGATACACCCTTATAATCTTACGAAAGAGGTAGAAATCTGTATGCAAACTGAGGCCCAGATAGATGAAGTGGCTTGTCCCCAAGGTCACTTAGTAAATGGTGGGACTGGAAAGCCCCAGTCTTCTGGGTTATATGCATATATGTCAGAAATTGACAGGAGTGACAGCGGCTGAGGGCTGGGAATAGTTTCTCCGAAGTCCAGAATATATATGGAAAATCGGATGTGAGATGATAAGCCTCCTATTCAGGGGAAGCAGTGTTTCCACGGTGCGGCGCGGGGGGTGGGGGGGGCGCCCAGAGAGTAAAAGCACCTCTGTGCTGGGTTCCTTCTGCTCTGAAGTCCAGTAGAACCAAAGCCCTGTTCCCCCACTGCATCTGTTTCCCCTAGGCCACCTCTGGCAGAGCTACTGTTGCTGTCTAGCGTTAGAGTAGAGAATCAGTAACACATAGTGAAAGGTTAGCATAAGAAAAACCACTCAAAAACTTAGGAATTTGAGTGTGTGTTATTTGCTGGATGTTGTGAGAATTAGTAAGCAAAGCATATGAACTAATAAGTATGGTTTACATTCTGATTTGATTGTATCTGAGAGGAACTATTTTAATTACACATCCAGTCCTTAAATATAATCCTCTCCCACCCGACCTCTTCCTTGATAAAAGAGGAATACATACCAAATGTAAATGATCCGTACACAGGTAAGTCTCTTGAAATCCCAGCCCTTCCTCCCCCAGATACTTTAGCTTATCTTTTTGGATTATATCCCAGTGCCTTTCACATCTCTGAGTAATATAATGTTACATGGATGCCGTGGTTGATCTACACAGGGAACAGAGTAGCCAGTTTAACTGGGGGTGGGAGGAGTAGAGCTGGGCAAGATTGCATAGAAGCCATGAGTATATCTTGGTTATTGACAGTTGTCTAAGTATTTTCCAGGCAGGAGCATTGGTAATTGTTCTGGGCAGAAGTATGAAGGTTTTTGCAATTAACATGTTAACCACTGGAGCGCAGGTACATGAGAGAATGAGGCGAGGAAAGCATCTAGTCTGTTGTAAGTCATAGGAAAGAGCTCATGATCTGGGGTTTCTGATAATGCCGTTGACTTAGTATGTACCAGTTTAGATATGATAGTTAACCAGACAAATAAAAATGTGACCTCAGAATAGGAAAAAAAGTAAGAGCTCAATCACTCCTTCTTGTAAAATTTTCTGTTTCATATGGTTGTCAGATACTTAGAGGTGTATGGCTCTGACATCACAGAAGTCAGGTAATATAAATTAAATAGTTTTAGTCACTTGATTTAATTTCTTTATTATATGCAGTTGTTTGGTAGTCATAAAAATACACAACATTGGTGTGCCGTTGCTTTAGTGTCCTCAAGGCTCTTAGTGTTTGGGATGATGAAGACCTTCTAGCACAATTGAAAGAAGCATTAATTCATGTTGGCCACCTCAGCTCAGAAGTGCTTTGCTCACCTCTCCATTTTATTGCTGTTGTATTCAGACACTACAAACACATGTTCCCCAAGTTGCTAATATGTCAGTGATCAGAGTCAATCCCGTGCCCCCAGTTTTGACTTCCTTTCTGGTGTTCCGTAATTTATATTATTTTAACATAAGAAAAGCTTCTCTGTTTCTCAAAAGTCAGCTTGAAGTTGACTGACTATGTTCTCACCCGGTAGGCAAGATACTCTCACCCAAAATGGATGGGACTGACATTTGGTAGACAGGGCAAGGTTAGGAAGAAGCTGACGTTCTTTTTTCTTAAAAAAACTGATGAGATATATAAGCCATCTATACTTAAAATCCTTAGGATCGGTATGTATGTAATGTTGCGTGAGAGACCTGTTGACCTTTTGTAATTTAGATCAAATTTCGACTTTACATCTAAGAGTTAGACTTCATAGTTCTTTCCTGGAACAGCGGTGTGATAATAAGCCTATGGCCTATGTGTCCTTCTCTAGGGAGAAAGCAGGGGTTCAGGCACCATTGAGCCAGTTGCAGTTTTTTCCCTTCTTTGTTGCTCCTTCCCGCTCCATCCCTCTTCCATATACCCACACAGCCTAACTTCTGTTTGTTGATTACTTTAATCATCTGGTAGATCTCTTTGTGTTTTAGTGGCATAAAGATATGATTAACCCAACTGACATCATCTGTACCATAACAGCTCTTTATTCTTTCCTCCTTAATAGGTGACAGAGCTGAATGAGCCACTGTCCAATGAAGAAAGAAACCTCCTCTCTGTGGCCTACAAGAATGTAGTTGGGGCACGCCGTTCTTCCTGGAGGGTCATTAGCAGCATTGAGCAGAAGACATCTGCAGATGGTAATGAGAAGAAGATAGAGATGGTCCGTGCTTACCGTGAAAAAATAGAGAAGGAGTTGGAGGCCGTATGTCAGGATGTGCTGAGCCTGCTGGATAACTACCTGATCAAGAAAATTTGGTGTCAGGGTACAAAGACCCCAGATTCTGCTTCAGTTGGGGCACACCATTCCTCCTGTATGGTCATTATTAGCACTAAGCAGAAGATGTCTGTAGATGGTAATGAGAAAAAGATAGAGATTGTCCATGCTTACCGGGAAAAATTGGAGGAGTTGGAGGCCGTATGTCAGGATGTGCTGAGCCTGCTGGATAACTACCTGATCAAGAATTGCAGTGAGACCCAGTATGAGAGCAAAGTGTTTTACCTGAAGATGAAAGGGGACTATTACCGCTACCTGGCCGAAGTCGCCACTGGAGAGAAGAGGGCGACCGTCGTGGAGTCATCTGAGAAGGCCTACAGCGAAGCCCATGAGATTAGCAAGGAGCACATGCAGCCCACTCACCCCATTAGATTAGGCCTGGCCCTTAACTACTCCGTTTTCTACTATGAGATCCAGAACGCCCCAGAGCAAGCCTGCCACTTGGCCAAGACCGCTTTTGATGACGCCATTGCCGAGCTCGACACTCTCAACGAGGACTCCTACAAGGACTCCACGCTCATCATGCAGCTCCTCCGCGACAACCTCACGCTCTGGACAAGCGATCAGCAAGACGACGACGGTGGAGAAGGCAACAATTAAGGCCCCCAGGTGGACTGGCAGCACACGCTGATGCTACTACTGCAGTCTTTATTTTTTTCCCATGAGTTGGGGGTCGGGTGGGGGAGGGAAAGGGAGCGATGACCTTCCTAGGGAGAAACCCACGACCTGTCCTGTCTTTGATCGCCTCTTTGGCATTTTTGCCAAAATACTACTAGTGGAAAGTCAGGCTAGCTGTGCTGGTATTGGAATAGCAGCCTCACACTGGCGTATGGACTGTTCTGTAGATTAATGCAAGTGGAGCTGTCCTTAATTTAACTTATTGCTAGAAAATAGGGTTTTAAGATGAAAAGAAAACGTAAACGGAATAGCCCTCATCCAATAAGTTCTGTGGTTCCAGTAAGGATTTTTATGTACATATGCTCTTGTCTTTTAAGTTCTGGGTACTTTCTAGCTCATCTGTTTTAGCTGTGCATTTTGTTTTCCAGGGTGTACTCTACCAGACATGGAACAGTTAAAATCCCAAGCTGATAGACTTAGAACATAAGGTATATTTATCCTTGTGGTTTAGGCCTTGCCAGTTTCCAGAAGTTTCTGATTAGTTGACAGTATTAACACTAAATTGCAGTTTACAGTATTTCTACATTACAGCCATATGTGACATCAAGCCATTGATTGTGTGTTTTTCTTATTTTGGCTTTTACATCCTTATTCAGCCTCATCCAGGTTGGTTTTGCTGTTATCTATGTCCTAGGCCAAAAGGCTTGCCTGAGGAGAATCAAAGCTACTTTAGGTTTTGCTTAATAGGTGCTTGGCAGATGGCTGTGGGATTTTTGTCCTTCTTTCTTCTTAACTTAAATCCACCACAAAAATGATTAATCACTTTAATAGAAACGTTAAACACCCCCAAAATAGAGAAAATTCAGGTCTGTATGTCATTTATTGTGCTGATATTTCCAGAGAAATCCTGATCTTTTTCAGCTGCCATAGCTCCTTCCTCAGGGACTGCACTGCTGTCTCACTCCTCACTTGAGTATTCCCTGCTGTACCTTGTGCCCAGGGCCTGCACTCGGGTGGGTTGAAAAGCTGTTGGGTTGTAGAAGTTGCCGGTTGTTTTGAGAAAGTTTGTGGTGCGGTGTGTGAAAATTCAGGTGCTAGGAGCTTACTGGTAGAAAAATCCTAAAGGAAGAGCTCTATTCATAAACGTTCTGTCCAATTTCAGGAGCCTCGTGTGTCAGTTTTTCCTCCCTGAAAACACTCCTTCCCCAAATAATCGTCGTAGGAGAATAAACTAAAGTCATTATCAGATAATAAATACTTAACTCCTATTTGACCAAAACTTTTTCTATGTATTTTTTTCTTTTTAATGAAAGCATAGAAGTTGGAAATTGATTTGTGCCATCTGTACACGTTTTAGAATTGAAGGAAACCACGATGCTATTTCCACAAGTTTGTTTCAGTTAGCCTTCGGTCCTTGGTTCTCATTTTGGATAAGTCTTAACACACGACCTGTTGCATGTGCATTCAGCCTTTTGTATAAAGTCAGTAACAGCGTGAACTGCTGAGATAGGTAATGACACCAGACTTGTTTGTTTCTTTGTTTTATTTAGGCAGGGAGAGGAATGAGTAGTAATTGAGGAAAACCTGACAGTTGCTTTTGCTAAAACCAAAATGGAGCTTCCACTTGTGAAATGCACGTGTTGACCAGGATCCAGGTGACAGTGAAGATAGAAGAGTGTGACGATGCTCTGTAATGTGGCACAGTTAACCCAGCATGACTTTCCTTAGAAGGCCCCCTCCATGTGCTAGAGCGGAAGTCCCGACTAACCAAACCTACCAGAAGAACTAACAGAAGAGGGCGTTATAGCTTCTGTGCCCTAACAGGGGCCTAAGGTCAATGCCACGGATGGGAACAGATTTGCGGGGTGGGGGTGGGGGTTGGTGGGGTTTTCCTTAATTTATCTTCATGTCCAGTGAGCAGTGTTGTGTCCCTCCTTGTAGCATTTGGAAATGATTTACTGGAATTACAAAACCTATTTTTCTTTTAAATTTCAGCTTTGGCTCTGGCTGCTTTTTAGAATAATGCAAGATAAAACCATATCTGAGGGCTAAAAATGAAGGAGGGAATGGGAGACTTGATATTTAAGCAGCTTGAATGGTTTATTTTCTTTTCTTTATTTTTAAAGAAATGCACTTGCCTATGATGCTGTCTCTCCAGTGAAATGATTACTCCTCCATTACTCTATTGATACAATATTGTGCATGCTAGTGTTGTATTTCTATACAGTAGCTTGAAATTTATTAACTTATACTGTAGGTGTTATGTATTCCTATGACAAAAAAATTAAGTCTTCAAATTTTTTAAAGTTTTTTTAATTTAATTTTTCCTTTTGGGGGTAAAGTTTGCTCTACCAAATAGTGATCGTAACAAATTGATCTGTTTTGGATGTTGCTATAGTGACATGCAGTTATATATTTTGTTTTTAAGGGTGGGGGGGGGAGCAAAAGAAACACCAGTGTTAGCTTAATCTTAATGTCTGGTGTTTGTCATGGTGAAATTATAACTATTACAGTGTAGGAGAACAACGAATATGTTCTCTGAATGAGCCTTTGTGCTTTTTGTCATGTTATGCAGTGAACTATTTTTAAGGTCTAATCAGTGATTATTTTTCCAACTCCGTGTTTCTCTAAGGAATTATTTCACACACGGACCATTCTTAGCAGTTTTCCTCAGTGATGGAATATCATGAATGTGAGTCATTATGTAGCTGTCGTACATTGAGCAAATAAACTTACAGATCTGATGTCAGTGCTAGTTTTATTTAATGAGTTGAAATTTTCCTTTGCTTTTGAAGGTTTGATTGGACATGGGTGTTCTCCCCCACTCAAAGAATGAGGTTGGACTGCGGGGGAAAGGGGCAAAACGGTGTATATTGGAAAGTGCCTATCTCTGGGAATCAGACCTGGGTTTACTGCCTTTAAAAAATGATCGCACCTTTTGGGTCTCCATTGTTTCTCTTATGAAACGAACCTCAGGTTTGAATCATGACTCCTTTTGATTCTCGGGCAAGTGACTAAACTTCTGAGCCCTGGGGGTGGGGGATATAGGTCTAAATGAAAACCGGCTCACGTGCCTGGTTTGGTATTTCTCAGGTGCCCGTTGGAGATCTCATTATGTTTTAGATGAGGTGGGATTTTGCATTTTAAGATGTTCATTCATAAATATACTGTCTTGGGTTTTTAAGTCTTTCTGAGGTGGTCAGCAGCCTTAGTTGACGTGGGCTGCACTCTCAGCAGCCTGCTGTTTCTGATGGCAGCTGTCAGGATGTGCCCACGGCTCAGGTCACATCCCTGGACATGGGGGGTGTTCTGCCCTGACGAGCTGTGAGGAGGGGTTTGTCTACAGAAGGGAACACCCGGGCAAAGGCGTTCCTCCTCCACCGGCTTGGGTGTGCTCCAGCAAGGCAGGGAGGGGCTGCACTGGTTCATGCAGCGGGAGAGGACGGCCTTTCAATTTTTTGAGAAATTTTAATTCACGTTTTAGGAATAACACTGTGTGTGACTAGGCTTTTGCCGTGTTAATGAATTCACCTGTTTTGGCTCATTGTCTCTCAGAGCCACCGTGAGAGTGCCCACACTTGTGTGGGCACAGAAGTGACCCATGTGCCTGAGGTCCCACAACTCACTGATGACCCCCGTGGGAGCCCGCATCTTCACCCCTCCGGAGCTTCGCCTCCTGACACCGGGCTGCTGCTGCTGCTCTAGGAGAGAACGCAGAGCAGCAGCCCGCAGCCCGCGCGCTGACGGAGCAGGAGCTCAGTGTGGGGGTTACTGGGAGAGAGGCACGTCATACACGTCTCGCCAGCCAGGGGCGTTGAGAGATGGGCAAGATCAGTACAGGCTCACCAAGGCGCTTCAGAAAGAAGGGTAGCTCCTGGAAGGTGTTACCATTACACCCTTGTTCCTTTGGCGTAACGTCCCATTGTGAGTGCCTGGAGTTTGACATAAGACTGGAATTTGCCCATAGGATTTTCCACAGACAGACTTGAGATAAAATGCTGTCTGTTGCTGCATTGCCGCCCAGTTTTAACAGTTCGTTGATGCAGTGTTTCTTAAACTTTTTCATCTCAGGACCTCTTCACATAACTCTTACGTAGACTGCATCAAAAACTAGAAACTGGGCTTCCCTGGTGGCGCAGTGGTTGAGAGTCCGCCTGCCGGTGCAGGGGACGCGGGTTCGTGCCCCGGTCCGGGAGGATCCCACGTGCCGCGGAGCGGC
>NC_041227.1:74155854-74161919 GCF_002837175.3 Physeter macrocephalus | reverse complement strand
AAAAAAAAAAAAAAAAAAAAAAAAAAAAAATAACTGATAGTGGGAAGGAATTAAATAAAGGTGATGGGCAGGAGGGTAATTGTAAAGGAGTGAATGATCAACTTGGCTTTGGGCAACCACAGAGCAGGGTTCTGCATTCCTAGAACTTTGCAGGTGGAGTGGAGGGGATATCAAACGGGACTTAGGGGCAGGGAACCTTTCAGTGGAGCAAATAAGTTGCCTGGTGAAGCGAGTGCAGTTTCCCTCCACTCTATTTATATGTGACGACCGCATGCACTGGCCTCTGCGCTGGTCAGCGGAACCTGCCTGTTGACTCACACTGGTTGATCTGAGTGGCTGAGAATGGCAGCTACCTCTTCCTGTGCAGTTTCCAAAGCAAACTCGGAGAATCAAGCCGGGTAACACTGTTCTCTATTTCTAGGAGCTGACATTAAGTGGTCTCCAGCCTAATCAACATTAAAATGTGGTGTACCAGCTTACTAATTTAATAGGCCTGCTAGTTTGAACTTTCCAGTTCTGGTATGGGTAAATGTGGTTGGATCTGAATGGCCACAAACCCTACCTCTGATTAACCAGATACCTGTGGTCAGTGAAGAGTTGGGGCTAGAGTGCCCGGATCACACTGACGGAATCCTCAGTACCAGCTCATAGGATTTGTGGTATCTCATCTTCATACTTAATCCATACCTGGCTTTATATTTTTAAAGGGCTGTAAAGGAAGAAGAAAGTGCAAAGAGGCAGTATGTTGCCTGTGAAACTTAAAATATTTACTATCTGGACAGTAGTATGGTGACATCGGGTAACAGAAAGTCTCCCATGGTTGTTTCCCAGCCACCCATTTCCCTTCCTAGAGGTAACGAGTGACTGTCCTCTATGCTTCATAACCTGCCTCAGTTTGAGATGGAAGGATTTTTGCTGCTTTTGAGCATTAAGTGGCCCGTGGGTCATATAAGGTTTTGCCTTGTGATTTTTTTTTTTTTTTTGGCTGCACTGCGCAGCTTGCAGGATTTTGGTTCCCCCACCAAGGATTGAACCCAGGACTTTGGCAGTGAAAGCGTGGAGCCCTAACCACCGGACCGTGGGAGAATTCCCTGGCTTACGGTTTTTAAATGTGGATATTTGAAACCGGTGGTCCCAGTAATTGCCTCTTGCTTTAGATTTAACCCTGTTTAAAGGATAGCTAGCTAGGTGTTATCGGGGGACTTGACCCCCCCAACCTTTTATATATTTTGAAAAATTTCAAACACAAAAGTTGAAAAGAATGGTACAGGGATAAACCAAATATCCATTGCTTTGTGACATTTTATATTTGTCTTGTGGAACCTTGAAAGTAATGACATTGCACTCCCTATGTTGATATTTCTCCTAAAAACAAGGACATTCTCTTATGATGGTCACACTGTCATCACACCTAAGGAAATCACAATAATTCTCTAATACCAGCCCATATTCAGATCTCCCCAAATTTTACCCAGAATGCCTTTGATAGCACTTTCTAACCCCCATCTCCTCTGATCCAATGAAATCGATTAATTGGATTTCATAATAGCTTTCTTTAGCCTCTACTACTTCCACCTCTTTTTTATAACATTGACTTTTCCAGAGACCAGGCTACTTGGTGGTCTTAACACATTCTGGGTTTTGTCTATTTGTTTCCTCCTATGTCATTTGATTTGTTTCTATTCCTGTTGGGGCACTTTTTTTGGTCTTGCATAAAGATTTTTTGGTCCCTCCATCCAGCCTTTTCATTGGTTCAGGTGGAACTGAATTTGAATTGAGTGGTGGCCAGCCCAGGGCTCTTCCACCAGAAGCAGGTGGCCTTAAGCAGCGGTCAGCACCAGGGCCTGTGACCTGAGCCCACGAGGACAAAGCTGCCTGCCTGTCACCCAGAGGAACCATCTTGTTTTGAGTAGTCTTTTAGGTTAGGGTGTTTTGCCTCCTCAGAATCCTCTCCCGTTTCCCTTGGATGGGAAAAGAACTAGGTAGGTGCCCACTCAGCATGTGCTTTGACTCAGCAAGCCATCTCATACATGTGCTCACTTGACCTGGTGAGTCCTGGTGGTCTGCAGCTGTTTGCCCCTATGCCTGGCAGAGGTGGCAAAATAGTGCAGCCCACCACTCCCAGAGTTTTCAGGAAGCTGCAGTCATGTCTGAGGGGCTGCCTTCATATTGGATCTACCTTGGGAGAATGAACCTAGACATTTAACACAGTCTTGGTGTTAACTGGTTATTCCCACCACGATGGACAAGTTACCCTACTACTTACTGGCTCTCAGATAAGGGGCCAACACGAGACATCAAACCTTCCATCTCTTCATTCTCTTAGCCTCCTGAAGCCAGATTTTTAGGGCCGGGGTTTTGATGGTTGGTCAGTTCTTTAAAGCCTGACTGTGAAAGCTCATTTTGGATTCCCTTAGGTTTGTTATGAAAGCATTTTGCCTTCCAAAAGTCCTTGCCTCCCAGAATATGGAGGTGTTACGTTATTACGGTTTATAAGTGGTTTTGCCTGCTCAGTTTGGAAACTGCTGAGTTTTCAAACACATTCCTTTGGGGGAATGTTGTGGTTCCTCAATGACGAGTACTAGGTTGGAGAGGGTAGTGGACGGACTAAGTGAAAAATATTCTCTTGACCAAAATTAGACATTACATTCAAATACACAAGATAGATTTGGGAAGTAATGGCTGGGTAACCCGTATAAAGGAGGAGCAGCTTGTGGCTGACTGCAAGCATTTTGGGTGAGTTCCTTTCCATGTAATTTCCCCAAATGCTGTCCAGATCCCCAAGATCAAACAGACACTTCATTACACTGCTGGGCAAAAGCAAAAGGAGCAATACTCCCCTAATACCCTAAATGTTAAGGATTTAAAATTTATTTAGCCCAGTGGTGATAGGGCCAAAACGAACCTAGATAACAAAACAGCCTTCGTCCATTCCTCAGGGCTTCAGTACCCAAGAATGCACCAGCGACTGGTCTGGCCGCCTCTGCCCCATTTACTTGGGTTACCAAATGATTTGCAGGGCCCCGGAGTTGGGAGGATTCAGCGGCTCTCCAGGCCCCGGACCCCCGCTCCCCCGCAAGGGCCGGCTCCAGTGGCGCCGTCCTCTGCTGCCCCCCGCTGGGCGCCGCCCGGCTCTGCAGCAGGCCCGCCAGCCCAGGCCCGGACCCCGGGTGTCGGCTGGGTTCGGCTTCCTGCAAGCCTTCGCATTACCCGGGTTGGGCCCAGATCCTGGGACGGCAGTAGGGCCCTCGAGCTCGGCCCGCGCCCAGCTCCAACTCATACGAGAACT
This sequence comes from Physeter macrocephalus, assembly GCF_002837175.3. NCBI lineage: Eukaryota > Metazoa > Chordata > Mammalia > Artiodactyla > Physeteridae > Physeter > Physeter macrocephalus. Next base: position 74,158,630 of record NC_041227.1, on the reverse strand, counting down.
CCACCCTCGGCCTTCTCTCCGGTCACCTATCCGCAAACATCTGGGCCCCAGGTGCAGGATTTCGCTGTCTGCGTGTGCCCGGGACCTCAGTTCTGCGCGGGCACACCTGCGCGTACCCGCACCTGCGATTCCGCGTGGGTGAGCCTCACCGCTCTGCGCGCTCGCCTGGCATGTCTTCGGCGCTGCCCTGTAGGCCAAGGAAATCTGACAACCCGGGATCGCTAAGGTTCTAGGCCAGGCCGGACACCCGGATGTGAGCATGGCAGGGACGCAGCCGCCTTCCAATCGCAGGCAGCGGCGAGAGCCAATCACAGCTAGCCTGCCCCGCTCCTCCAATGGTCGGCCTGTTACTAGGGCTCTGCGCCGTAATCTGCCCGGCGGTGCCCCAGCCCTCCTCCCGCGGCGGGCTTTCATAATTCCCCTCCCCCCCCCGCCCCAGTTCTCCATCTTTCACTCTTTCCTTGGTCTCCGCCCTCCGTGTGGGCCTTTGTCACCCGGAGTAACCTGGCCTGCCTGGGTTCTGTAGGGCGTTACAACGCCTTATAGGGCGTTAGCGACATCTGTGGGCCTTGTCCATTGCCGCGGTCGGTGGAAGGAGCTGGTGTGGGATGGCGGAACTCAGGGTCCTGCGGGGCCCTTGACCGCGTACCTGCCCCTCAGATTCACCGTCTGAACAACGACGCAGCCTCTAAAGTCCACTGCGGGTTCGTCATGCTTTCTTCCCTACGTATCGCTTTTTCTGTAGCCAGCCCCTGGAGGTCTACGTTATTCCCACATTGCAGAGGAAGCCGGGTCTCTCTCCAGCTTGCCCGTCCCACAGAGCAGTTGGAGGGACTCAAAGGGAGATGGCGACTGGGGTCTGTCAGGTTCCATCAACTCACACGCGGGCCCCAAGGTCCAGAGGGACACTGAGGCCAGCTCCCGCCCGTCTTTGGCACTCAAGGCCCTCCACGGCCAGGCCCCAGCCCCTCTCCAGCCTCGCCTGCCGCCTGCCCCCCGTGTCAGCCCAGCTCCCGTCCCGGCTGAACACCCTTCTTTCCCCCACACTCCCCGATAGACGCTCCTAACTGGGAATTGAGTGGTGGCCGCCCGGAGCTCTCCCCCAGAATCAGATTTCAGAAATGATAGGGAGCGCAGACACCCCAATCTCTGCCCTTCTCGTCTCCCAACATAGAGCTGTGTATTCTGAGGCCGGGAGGGAAGATGGGTTGCCCAAGGCACAGTCAAACCTGGATTTAGGAATCGAAGACCAACTTCAGTGTGGCTACTGTTTAGAAAAATGAGATTTCCGTCACTCAGCAACGTGTGTCATTTTCCAAATGAAGGGCTCAAAGTGGTAGAAAGCTTAAGAGTTTAGGATTTGAATTCTCAACCCATCCTGTCCTAGTTGTGAGGCGTAACTTCTCAAGTTCCTTCGTCCTTCAGAGGTCAGTTTGCATATCTGTAGAATGAGAATATTACAGACTACCTCATAAAGATGCCTAGCATTGACTGGGTGCTTCCTGGGTGCCCCAGACACCGCTCCAAGGCTTCACTTTTGGGACCTCCTTTCTATCCTAGATGCGAGGCTGCCCAATTCATGAATAATTGACTAAAGCCAGCTAGAGCTTCACATTTACTCAGCTGAATTTTGTTTTTTTAACACTCCTTTTCTTCTCGTTAATACTGAATGGTCCCATCTACTCTAACTCCGTTTTCTTTTCTTTCTTTTTTTTAAAAAATTTTAAGTCTTTTTTTTTTCTGGCCGTGCTGTGTGGCATTCGGGCTCTTAGTTCCCCAGCTAGGGATTGAGCCTGTGCCTCCTGCAGTGGGAGTGCGGAGTCCTAACCACTGGACCTCCAGGGAAGTCCCTAACAGTCTGTTCTTTTCTGTCTTTCTCAGAACTTTATATTCCCGATTATAAATTAAATCTCCATTATCAACTTCTCCATTGCTTCTCTCCATCCATCCTCACATCATTTAAACTCATTAAGTGTCTTTAGTCTTGAAAGGAAATCTTCTCTACACTTATTTTCTAAAGCTCAAGTCCCATTTCCCTCCCTTTTGTAACAAAACTGAAAGAACGGTTACCATTTCCTCATATTTCCCTCAACCTTTTTTTTTTGGCCACGCCCCACAGCGTGTGGGATCTTAGTTCCCCAACCCTTGCCCTCTACAGTGGAAGCATGCAGTCCTAACCCACCGGAGCACTAGGGAATTCCTCCCTCAACTTTGGGAAGGTCACCAGTGATTTCACTCTCTAATAAGGGTGATCTCCATATTATTATCTTAATAAGATCAAAGTTATCTTCGCATAATTAATTCCCGTGAGTGTTTCTTTCTTACTCGAAAAATAAAGGCTTCACATCTATTAATTCATATGATCAGCTTCATTTTGCAGAGGCAAAAACAGACTTAGTAACGTGCCCATGGTCCCACAGCTAGTAAGTGCCCCAGTGGGGATTTGAACCCAGGCAGTTTGACCAGTGGCCATAAGCACAACTGTAATCCTCTGCTGCCTCTCAGGGGCATGAGGTTGCTGTGAGGATTTAATAAGCTAAGGAGTGATTGGCAGCTAGCAGGTGCCCAGTACACGCCAGTGTGATTAGTAACAGAACACCTGTGCAGCAAAGGCGCAGAGGGTGAGGCAGGTCTCCCTCACTCACTGGGCTCCAGGCCTTGGCTCCCAGACCCTGCAAAGGCAGACTGAGAAAGTGAGCTGGGTCCTCCACGAGGGAACTTCCAGGAGGCTTGAGGGCATTCAGCGACTAGGCCCAGAGCAGAGAATATGACCAAA
>NC_041227.1:74070752-74155354 GCF_002837175.3 Physeter macrocephalus | reverse complement strand
TCGGCCCCTTGTCACCTCCCGCTTTCCCCGGTCCAGCCTCCTCCTCTGGTCCCCCCTCATCCTCCACCTCGGCAAAGTGGATCAACGGAAGGCACTTTGGAAACCAAGCTTGAACTGTGTCACTTCTGTTTCGGAGGGCCCTTGGGGAGAGATTCAAGCGGGGCTTGAAAATCCCCTAGTGTTACCTGGCCACGGAATGAGTTTCATTCTTATGGGAACAGGAGACAGGGACATTTTAAGCACGGCTCCTACCCGGGGTTCACCAAAGGTCCCCGGTCGCTCAGACCCAATCCTCTGCGCTTACACGGGGGGATGGTGAGCAGCCTTGCAGACCCTGTGCTTGAAGCTCCTTATTTAGGAATTCTACCGGCTCAGCCCTTTGACCGCCTCCCTGACCTATTTCGGATAAAATAGATCAAACTCCTCCTCCTCAGTTGCCTTCTAGGCCCTAGGCGGTCGGTCTGATCCCTTACACCTCTGCTCATGTGCTTATTCCACTTCTACTGTAAGAGGATAAACCTGTGTTGTTTAAGCCACCAAACGTATGGTAATGTGCTACAGTAGCCACAGGAGATAAACCCTAGAAGAGCCGGTGAGGAAGCAAGGAGGATGCCCGGCACCCCTCCAGGCCCCGGGGGCAGGGGTGTGGGAGAGCAAACTGCCCCCATTCGAACAGACTCAGGGAAGCAGTGCTCTTAGGAAGCGATGGATTGCTTTAAAATATCCCCATGCTGGACGCCCCCCACCAGAGATTCTGAGTCAGTGGGGTAGGGCCCAGGCATCCTGTTTTTAAAAAGCGTTCTGTGTTTTCTAAGCTGGAGCCAGGGCTGAGAACCACTGAATTAGGCGGGTTGGCAGAGGGCAATCCTGGCGCTCTGAGGGCACGAAGGGAGGGCTGGGCAGCCGGGGGGCACGGAGCAGCTACAGCCTGACCCTGGGCTTCCACAGCCCTTGGGACCTTCATCCTAAGACGAGCCAGCCTCATGCTGCAGAGATCCAGGTGCCCTCCCAGGTGCGGCTGCCATAGGCAGGAAGGTGCAGAGCCTGGTCACGAGGGAAGAGACCAGCCACTGTGGAGGGGCCCTGAGCCCGAATCCTGGCTCCAGCCCCCGCCTGGCACATCCCCCGGGGCTGCCCAGGCTCTGCTGCGTGGGACTCGCTGCCCCCGCACAGGCCTCCTCACCGCAGTGTGGCCTCTACACCCAGCAGGTGCCGGTAGATGAGCTGAGCCTCCAGGTCATGGTCGAGAGGGTCATTCCACTCCTGCAGGGTCACCCGGGACCGCGTCTTGTCGCAACCCAGATCTGGGGGCAGAGAGAGGACAGAGTTACAGGCAGGCACCATGACCACTTATGTCCAACTTCCTGGAATGCGGGTGGGGAAACCGAGGCCTAGAGAGGGCAAGGGATGCACTCAGGGGCCCCCAGGGCGGAGCTGGGCTGGGGGCGCAGCCGGGAAGTCTGGCCCAGGGCCTGCCTGTGGCTCCCCACACTTCCAGGGGGCAGCCCCTCATCTCTCTCGGGTTCAGGTCCTGAGCCGTGACTGCAGGACGTGGGAGCTGTGCAGAATACAACTTAGGGAGCCGGACCACTTTCTGGAAGATTCCTGGCTGGAAGGAAGCAGGGAGCAGCCTGGAACTGTAAGATCATGGTGAGGGGAGCCGGGGTTTTGTGCCTTGGAATGAGCCAGCCCTGCCACGTGCTGCTTTACAACCTTGGCAGAGACACCTGCATTTGCTAAGCCCCGGTTTCCTGCTCCACAAAATACGGCTGCCCAGCCCTGCCCCGTGGCGCCCTGGGGAGCCCCACTGCACCAATGACAAGGGTTGCTGTCACAAGGTTACAGCCAGAGGCCGCAGGTCAGGCCAACCAGCCAGGGACGCCCTCGTAACAGGCTGCCACTGCTCAACCTCAGGGCCAGGGCTGGGCTACAGCAGGCGGGCCAGCTTCCGAGGGCCTGGACCCCACCGGGCTCGAGGGTCGGCCTGGCCTGCAGGCCAGGGGCTCCAGGTGCTGAGTCTCCTCTGTGACTGGGGAGCAAGAATTTTGTAAAGCAAAGGGGGCTTCCCCGGCGGCGCGGTGGTTAAGCATCCGCCTGCCAGTGCAGGGGACGCGGGTTCGAGCCCCGGTCCGGGAGGATCCCACATGCCGCGGGGCAACGAAGCCCGTGCGCCACAACTACTGAGCCCGTGTGCCACACTACAGAAGCCCACGCACCTAGAGCCCGTGCTCCACAACAAGAGGAGCCACCGCAGTGAGAAGCCCGAGCAACGCAACGAAGAGCTCGCCGCAGCTAGAGAAAGCCTGCACGCGGCAACGAAGACCCGACGCAGCCAAAAAGAAATAAATTTATTTTAAAAAAAAATTTTGTAAAGCAGGTCTCCTCTGTGACTGGGGAGCAAGAATTTTGTAAAGCAAAGGGGGCTTCCCGGGTGGCGCGGTGGTTAAGCATCCGCCTGCCAATGCAGGGGACGCGGGTTCGAGCCCCGGTCCGGGAGGATCCCACATGCCGCGGGGCAACGAAGCCCGTGCGCCACAACTACTGAGCCCGTGTGCCACACTACAGAAGCCCACGCACCTAGAGCCCGTGCTCCACAACAAGAGGAGCCACCGCAGTGAGAAGCCCGAGCAACGCAACGAAGAGCTCGCCGCAGCTAGAGAAAGCCTGCGCGCGGCAACGAAGACCCGACGCAGCCAAAAAGAAATAAATTTATTTTTTAAAAAAATTCTGTAAAGCAGGTAGGGATAAGGAAGGAAGATCTTGAGCATTCTAGAACTTTACTGTCCAAGAGGTAGCCACTAGCCACGTGAGGTCATTCATGTTAAAATTAATTGAAATTAAAATAAGGTCAAAACTCAGTCCCTCGGCTGGAATAGCTACATCACAAGTGCTGAATGACCACACGTTCAGGGCTGGCACATGCACAGTATCGGACAGTACAGATACACACCATTCCCATCATCACTGAAAGTCCTAGGAGAAGCTTCTCTCTGCCATCCCTCCAGTGCCCAAGGCCCAGGGTGCCCCCAACTCACAGCTCCGGTATCGGGCTGCCAGTGTGGAAATATGCAAATTAGGGGGCTGTCTTCAGCCCTCATTAGCAAGGAATTCCTAAAGTGTGTTCCTTGGAACACTGGTTCTGCAAGAAGCTCATTCACTGGGCCAGAAAAGTGGTCCCTGGCAAAGGAATTTGGGAAGTGCTGGGCTAAATGGTGTCAGATATGGGATTCTAACTCGTTTTCAGGCCTCCTCCAGGGCCTCTGAGGTACCCACATGCATCACACACAAGTGGCATTTCCCAAACCACCTGGTCACGGGACCCTTTCTGCCCAGAGCACCTGCGGGGCCTGGTTGGCCTCAGGTGAGTGCCCACAGGTGCCCAGGTAGCTCCCCGCCAGGCCAGCGAGGCAGGGCTCCAGGGGCCTGTCGGGGACAGACGCGGTGCCATGGGGCCCCGGCCTCCAACCCACCTGTCTTGTCCCTCTGGTGGCAGCAGCTCCACTTGTCCCCGCGGAAGACTCCAGGGTGGTAGGAGCCCAGCAGGCCGGTGTTGTTGATGCTGACCTTCCGCAGTGCAGACAGCCATTGGTTCAGCTCGTTCACACACTACAGGGGGCAATGGGCACTGATGGAGGTCACCTCCTCCGGGAAGCTCTCCATCCTTGAAGCTGCCCTATCTCTCAGGACCACACAGTCCCTGCCAGCCCGCTCGGCAGCTTTGGGTGAATTAGGAAAGGCTGCCCTTTCTCCAGACGGATGCAGCCCGCGCCCAGCACATGGCTTGGAGGGCAGAGCGTGGGCTGGATTTCAGCCACCACTGGGCCCCTCGGCCACGCCCTTGGTCGGTCCACAACCTGCCAACTATATGTGGTGGCTCTGCTGTCCCCATTTCTTCCCTGTGGCTCCAGACTCTGACCCAACAGGGAGTCCTTAGAGGTACGGCCCGTGGGATGGGCCTGTGACCTCCCACCCCTGCACCCAGGACAGTCACTCCGGGGAACAAAGCACGCCCCCTCCCCCTGCACCTTCTCCCTTGCTCAGTGTCCCTGCTCAAATGCCGCCTATCAGAGGCCCTCCCTGAGCACCGCTCCCGCTGCACCCTCACTTTGTCCCCTCCCTGTCTCTCTCAGTCTCCACTGCTTCCCGTTTGACATTTTAAATATCTATTTATGGGTCCATCTTCTCCCCTGGGACGGAAGCTCCACGAGGGCAAGGCTGCTGTTTTGTCTGCCGCTGTAACCCCACCGCTTAGAATAGTGCCTGGAACCCAGAAGGGGCTCAATAAATATTTTTTAGATGAATGAATGAATGGATTAATACATGAACAGAGGAGAAAGGGACTTCAGAGTGTGCACCCAGAGCCACACCCTCGCGTAAGTGTGTGATTGTTATGTGCGGATACACACGCACACGCGAGCAGCAACTCAGATACCTGGAAATACGGTTTCCAAAAGCATGCACGACGTGAAGCTTCAAGACATGGGGACACACCAGTCCACGCACCGCACCACACCCAGACCTACGTGTGGGTGCCAAAGCGGGGCCACGCGGAGACACGGGCATGGCCTCCCAGGCACCCAGACCCCAGGAGGCACACATGCCGCGCTCATATCAGATTTCACACCCCTGCTGTGCTGATGCGGCCGAAAAGGGGGTGGGAGGCTCACTCGATCCTCACTGCAGCCCAGCCAGGCATTCTCCCACAGTACCCCTAGGCGCGGGTGCCCCTGGGCATGGCCCACACCTTGCACTGCAGGTAGGCGGTCTGGGAGCCGCCCGCGTCGTCCGTGTAAATGACCTGCATGACGTGGCAGCTGCCGAAGCTCTTCTCCTCCACCTTTTCTGCTGCCCGGACGTGGGCAAGCTTGATGAGGGTGCTTTTCTGGGGGAGAGGGCGAACGGGGGAAAGGAGGCTCAGGGTCCTAGCCAGGGTCGCTCCACTTCCTATCTCTGGGCCTCAGTCTCCCCGTCTGCAGCATCAGGGGTTGGCGCTGGCGATCCAGAGTGCCTACCCTCCCGGGAGCCTACTCTGAGAGTGACCCCAGCCAGGACGGAGCGCAGACAGATGTGCCCGGCCTCTGTGGGCTCCCAGCAGTCCCGGGAGGTCTGAGCTTTAGCAAAGTGCCAGGAAACCCAGCTTTCCGGGCCTGGAAAGCACTGCCTGCTGTGGACCAGGCCCTGTGCCTTTGCAGTCATTTTCCCAACTCACCTTTGTTCTTCCAGGCCCGAAAAGTCACATCCCACCTCCCGGACCCTGCCGCACTCCTGCCATCATCAAACTTGATGAGATACAAATGGGACAGACAGAAGCTCTGGACCTAAAACATCCATGACCCTGAGGGACCCCCAACCTGCTAAAGCTGAATCTACGCTGCCAGCACCCAGACGCTGTTCTCCTTGCTTCTGGAACTCACCAGGGCCCTTCAGCATCCGAATGACCAGTCCCCACGGCCCACAGGCATCCAAGCTCACCACCCCTGCTGGCCTCAGGGACAAGCAGAGAGGGGCAGTGCCATCTCTTGGGAGGAGTGGGGAAACCTGGAGGGGAGCCCTGAGGACCCATGTCTGAGCCATCTCTGGGCGGGGCTTCCCAAAGGATAGAAGGGACAGCCCAGAGGAGGATGTGAGGCGCGTACTGGGGTGTCTGCTGGAGAAGAGGCAGAAAGGAGGCAGCGGTGCGGGCGGTGCTGCAGAGGGGGATACACGGGGGCGCCCAGAGGATGGCACAGCTCTGTGCCAAGGAGTGGAAAGGGGCCCAGAGCAGGGTGGGTAGCCAGGCTTTGCCCAGGGAACCCGAGGGCCGGGCAGCTGCCCAGAGTGAAAGAAGCTGGAAAGTGGGAGGCCTGGGCTGAGGGGTCACCTGAGCTCCTTCACGCCCTCTGCCCCCACCCCAAACTGCACAGGGCTGGTTGGGCATCCCTGGAGACCATGCCCCAGATCCTGGCTGACTGGGGGTTAGGTTGGCCCTGCTAGGGGGTCAACAGGCCCATCCAGGAAGTATGTGCTCAGCCCTTTTTGGGAGAAAAGTGCCCAGGAGAGGCCAGCCCAGGGGACGTAGTGTCTTCAGTAATACCATTGGTCTAGATCCTGCTCTGTGCCAGGCTCTGGACCCTTAGAGAGCTCATCTCATCTAATTCTCAACAACCTGGTAAGTAGGGACCATTATCTGCAATTTACTCAGAGAGTAAATAGCTCAGAGAGGTTGACATACTTCCCCAAGGTGCACAGGGCAGGAAGCCAGGATGCCTCTCAGCCCCTCTCTGCTTCCCCGAGCAACCAGTGCCCCATCTTCCTCATGCACCTGACCTAGAAGCCAGGGCTAGGCACGGCAGCCGCTGCCCACACCAGGACCCCCTGAACAGAGGACCTTCTTTCTCATGGGTCTTAAGTGACCCTGTGGCTGACACCGGGAGCCTGCATCTGTCTGGCTTTCTCCTCTGACCCCGGTGGACCCTGGGATGGGCTCCGAGGAAGCGACAGTTGCCTCCAGGGTGTTATAGGGCCCCTCAGAGCCCTACTTGCCCTCATCCTTCCTTACCCACCTTGGAGCTGGGTGTCTTGGCAAAGCTGAGGGCTTCCGTGGTGAGGGAGAAGTGGAGCTTCTTAAAGGAGGAGGACATGAGGGGGCCCTTGCCCCTGGTCCTGTGTATGAAGAGCGGCCCCTCCTTCACTGGCGGCGCCTGCAAGCTCAGGGCCCGCTGCAGGTCCAGCTCTATAGGCCAGGGAGGGAAGGCGACAAGTGAGCCCCCTGGAGGGGAAGGAGGGGCGGACCGAGGGCGGGGCCGGGGGCGGAGCAAACTTCAACAGCAGGCTGTGGGTGGAACTGCCAGAGGCACTGAAGGGGGCGAGGCCATGGGACGGGAGAGGGGCAAACGTGATGGGCGGGTGAGGGGGAAGCGCTCACCCTCTTTCTCCTGGATGTCTACCAACTTGGTGATGAAGTCCTTCAGCTGGGCCACGCCCTGGCGCACCGTGGGCTGCAGCGGTTCCATCCAAGCCTCCTTAGCCCTGGAAGCTGGTGTGTCCATGTTGCCCACGTTCTGGACCGCCTGGGGGTTGACAGCAAGAAAGGCCAGGCTCTGCTGGGTCAGAGGCCGGGCCACTGCCTCTCCCCCCACCCCCACCCAGTCTGTACTACTCCCATTGTAGACATGAAGGTTGAGATGGCACAGGCTCTGCTCTCGGGCCTACTCTATCGCCACCGGGGGTCAGGGGTAAACGGATCACAGCTTGAGACCTTTCGGGGACTTACAGTTGAGACTGCTTGGGCCCAACCTAGTGACCTTCCTCTGCAGATTTAACAACAGATTCTGCTCCACCGGGTACCCTGGCCCCAACCTGGAGCCAAACACGTAAGTGCAGCCTGGGAGTGAGTAGATCTGGGGGTTAGAAGACTCCAATTCATCCCTGACAGGCTGTGAGGCCTTGGGCGACCTCCTGCTGTGGACCTGTTCCCTCATCCATGACACTGGGTGACCATGAGAAAGCTCTGTAAGCTGTGAAGTGCAGTGCCACATGAGGGTACCGGTGGCCTGCCACAAGGCTTTCCTGGAGCCAATGGGGAACACAGGGCAGTCCAGGCAAGGACCCCTATTCAGCAGCCAGCTGGGCACCTCCCGCCAGTGTCCACAGTCCCGGACCTTGGCCAGCAGGAGCAGGGTGCGGCTGGTGCGGGCGTCCGCGTGCCGCTCCCGCAGGTGGAAGAGCTTGGGCGCCATGATGGCAGGAGAGATGAAGCGCAGGCACAGGAAGCTGGTGACGGCGATGAAGGGCACGTTCTGGAGGGGTGCGCGAGCGTTGGGGGCTGGACTCCCCTAGGCCTGGGCTCTGACAGCCCCTTTCCCTTTGGCGCTGTCCCCACCTCTCCGCATCACCTTCCCACCCCCGGCCCCGGCCCCGCCCTCGGCTTCTAACCATCAGGCCCTTCCTACCACATCTTGGGGCTCCACCACTTCTTTTCCCCCCACTTTCTCCCCTCCGCCCAGCCCCACCGGCAGAGGGCGCACCTCGTCCTGAGCGCTGGGGAAGCGCTCGCGCACGCGCCGGAAGAGCTGGCGGAAGGTGGCGCGGACCACGGCGGGGCATGCGCGAACCGAGCGACTGAGCGAGCTCAACAGCGCCCCCAAGTGGCCACTCAGCGTCTGCGCGCTCTGCTCCAGCACCTCAGCTTCGGTCTGCGGGCGGTGCAGGCCGGAGCACCTGAGCGAGCCCGGGGCAGACCCGCAGAAAGGTCGAGGTCAGCGCTTGAACTCATGACTCGGACAGGGGCACCCGGAGACAACAGGAGTAGAAAGACATCCGCCAAGACGGGGACACAGAGACCACGCCCAGGTGGCCAGTGCAGACGAAAGGTAGACCAGGCAGAAAGAGCACTAAACACACACTTGAAGAAAGGGCCTGACCCCCCGCCCCCCACCGCGCCTTCAGGGATCACCCCGGCCTCACCCTACACCCTTGACCTCCACCTTGCTGGGGTCCAGCTCCACGTACTTCTTCTCCTCAAACACCCTGTCAATGACGGGGCCCAGGACGCCGTGCAGATACCGCATTCCAGCCACCTGGGGGCCACCGCGAGCCGCATTGGTCCCGTCTCCCACCTGCAGCTGCCCGCCGTCTTCCTCGCAGCTGGCCCGCCACCTCGGGCGTCTATCCACTCGGGCGTCTATCCACCCAGGATAGGGCCAGGCACACAGGGGAAGGCGGCTCAACAAACTGCAGCTACGTGAATGAATGAGTGAGTGCGTGAGTGAGTGAATGAAATTCTTATCCTTAAAGGGCCTTGGACGGGTGGGAGACAGAAGAGTCAAGTTTCAGCTCTGTCTCTTAGCCTCTCTGAACCTCAGTCTCCTCATCTATAAAACAAAGACAACATACTATGCAAACTCACCTTCAGAAAAGACTCCATGGACTTGGAGGCCAGAGAATTGCTCCGAAACAGGGTGTTGGCCTCACCTACGAGCAGAGGTTCCCATGGGTAGGGCTTTGGCAGACGGACAAGGCTTTGGGGAGGAGGATGGAGGACCTTGGGGCTGGGGGCTCCGTGCTGGATGCTCAGTAAAGAGCGTCCTGGCCACCTCCCAACGCAGCACCCCACCTCTGCCTTTTGCTCTTTCCTTTGTCTCCTAATCTGACCCTTCTCCCTCCTTAATCGGACCCATCAGCCTCCTGCAGGAGGACGTTGAGGTTTCTCTCCCCCCAGCATCCCTGGAGTCCTGGGCTCTCGTCCCCCACCATGGCCTCAGACGGGCCACTCCCTCCCAGGCCTCACTGGTGCGACCCAGCTCCAGCTGAAAGAGCAGGTCCAGGAAGTCTTTGGCCAGTCCCTGCCCCAGGAAGAGCTTGAGCAGGGTGGTGGCCACGTCCTGGCGGCATTCCGTGCTTGTCGTCTCCTCGATGAGTAGGATCAGCTGCCCTGGGCTCTGCGGGAGGCAGCAAGGAGAGGTGGGGCTGCAGGACGCACAGGGGAAGCCAAACCCTTCACTCTGAGGACCGCAGAGGACCATGGGGAAGGGTGGGGGCACTTTCCCAAGGGACGGAGGGGCCCTGGGCACTGGCTGGTTCCTTACCATCCTGACAACTCAGATCTCTGCTCTTCAGAGTGGGTTTAGGACAGGGAGGACACACCTACTGTCCCTGGACCCTCCCACCTTCCCCCAGGGGCCCCCTCACCTGGGTGCCCAGCTTCACCTCACGGCAGAGCAGCTGCACCAGGGGCTGGTAGCAGCCGGAGGGCAGCACCATCTCGTCCCGCAGCCGCACCTCCAGCTGCAAGGTGCCTAGGTTGCCCCTGGAACGGGCAGCCTGTGACCTCTCCAGCAGGGACCCAGGCTGCCCGGGGCCATGCCCCCTTTCCCACCGCCTCCTCCCCCCTTTTCCCTGCGGTCTCTCCGCGCGTGCCCTCCACCTTGGTTCCCTGCACCGCCTCCCCCACCATTTTTTGCCCGGGCTGTTCTCTCTGTTTGGAAAGCTTTTCCTGCCTCCGTCCTCCGGGGAACTCCATCCGTCTTCAAGGCCTGGCTCCCCGCCACCTCTATACTCCTGTGGACTCCAGGCTTCACCCATGTGGACTCCCCAGCCTTGAGCCTGTCAACTGCCAGAGAATAGCTCCCGCGTGTATATATTTTACACTGGAAGCAAATCAAATCCCCAAGCTTCAAAACAACCTGCCAGGGGAAACTGAGGCTCAAACAGGGTAAGCACCTTGCCACATTAGACCTAACTTCCAAGCTCCCTCGCTCTGACCCTTCTAGGGGAGGCCGATGACCAAGGCTTGACAGTCTCTACGGCCGCGCGCTGCCCGCAGCACAGCACGGCTAAGTGACACGTGGCTTCTAGAAGCCATCAAGTCCGCCGTGGCTGGTTCTGTGGAAATGCCTTGGAGCTGGACACAGGCATGTGCCCAGCCCCTGCCCTGTTGAGGGTGGGGATGGGGGGGTCTGGGGCCTCCTGAGGTGTCCCTGGAGAGACAGAGCTGAAGCATCCGAGGTGGGGGACACTGCTGGTCCTCCACTTCCGGGCTAAGCAGTGGGCAAAGAGGCCAGAGGGCTTCCTTGATAGGGCTGCCCGATTTACCAAAATAAAAATACAAGACACTCAGAAAAACTGAGTATTTTTAATATAAGTTTGTCTCAGATATTGGATGGACATACACTAAAAAATTATTCAAGGTTTATCTGAAATTCAGTTTTACTGGATATCCTGTATTTTATCTGGTAATCCTATTCCTGGAAAATTGGGAGGAGCTATGGCTCAGGGACACTGACTCAGAGCTCTGGGGACTTGCACACTGGTCTAAGGTCTGCAGAGAAACCCTTAAAGGGAAAGTATCTGAAGGCTTGTTCTAGAATCTGCCAGAAGACAGAACGCAGGAGATGTGTATTGCCTTGGAGCTCTGAGGACAGGGCTGAGTCCAGGACTGTAAGAAGGGGCAAGAGGCAGGATCCGGCCAGATGGAGGAGGATGCTGGCCCGGTGCGCGAGGGCCACAAGAAACCTGGGGCGGCGTCGCCCGGCCCTGAGCAGCACACCTGTCTCCCTGCTGGCGCCAACGCTCTGCCTCCCGGGGCCCAGAGCGCGCCAGCCCTGTCAACCCTGCCACCGAGCCACAGGCACTCACTCTTCCCGCAGACTCTTGGACTGGTCGGGCTGCAGCCGGAACCAGCCCTCCTCCTGCTGGGCCGCCCGGAGTCTCTGGACATTGAACACCACCTGGGGGTGGGGCAGAGGCGTTACGGGTCGGGGGGCAACCTGGGGCTGGGATCCTCAGGTGTCTTCCTTGCCAACTACTGTGCTTTTAAGAGGGGGTACCTTCCGAGGGTCCCTGAGCCCCAGTGGCTGCTCTGGGGAGTCCCGGGCCTCCTGGGGGTGGCCGGACAGGATGGCCGGGATGGAGGCCGGGCGGGTGTGGCCTGAAGGGGCAGGGTGCTCACTTTGCCCAGGAAGTCATTGCGGCTGACAAGGTCCCAGTCCCAGGCCTCCACGCACAGCGCCTCCGCCGCCCCCTCCTCCAGCTCGAATTCAAACGTCTCGTTCCAGCGTGGGTAGCGTGACTTCTTCACGATCTGCCCAGAAAGGTGTCAGTGGGGGCGGGGCTGACGCCATGCGGCTCCCCAGGCCCAGCCAAGGACAGACCCCCCCCCCCCACCGCACCTTCCCCGCAGGGGCCCTGGTGCAGCTTCCTCTCCTCGGTCTGGGCAGAGGCCCCGAAATAGCAGAGGTAAAAACTTCCTGTCCTACTTGGTTCTCAAGCGGGGAAATTGAGGCCCAGAGTGGGTAAGGCACTTGTCCAAGGCCACACAGCAAAATGGTAGCAGGTTGCTGAGAACCCAGGTAGCAGACTGAGAACCCAGGTCTCGACGCCCTCCCCCGCCAGGACTGAGCTCACCACCCTGGCTGTTCCCCAGAGGTGCGAAAAGTCGCGTGGGCAGCTGTTGGACTTTGCGGATTAACCGCAGGTGGGCTGTCTCGGCCCATCTGGGCCAGGGGTGAAAGGCGGCTGAGGCCACAGGAGCTGGCACCAGAAGGGCTTGGACCCACTGTGCACTCTCGGAGAGGTGGCCCTACTTTTCTGAGCCTCCTCTGTAAGACTGCAGGCCCAACCTGACCTCCCAGGTGATGGTGAAAACCCCCCTGCCCCCTCCCGGTCCCCCAGCCTCCTCACCGAGGTCTCCTGCGTCCGGCCGTTGTAGCGCACTCGGACAAAGGGGTCAGATGCACCATTCCGGTCCTTGGGGGCTAGGTCCCTGCGAGGGAGGAGAGCATCCACTTGTCACCAAGCGTCCGCTGGGCTAACACCCCACCACTGTGGGGTAACCCCACGCTGGGCTGGAAAGGCTGGGCTCATCCTGGGCCTGGCCAGCTGGGTGGCTGTCAGCTTTCCAGCCATTCCCACGGCGGTAACCCCATGGACCCCTGGGGTGGGGGCGTCCTCCAAGGCTCCTTCTGACTCGGCCGCTGCAGGTCGGCCGCTGCACCTCCTCTGGCGGGCGGGGCAGGCAAGGCAAGCTCAGCCGTGGGACAGCCCGGGCCCTTTCCGGGGCAAGGGCCACCTCCCTGAGCCTCGGTTTCCGCATCAGTAAAATGGAGAAGATAATCCCTTGAACTGAGATGATGGGCTTCTAGAAGGCCTGTCCCCGCAATATCCCCCTTACTTGAGGGAGGCCTTGGTGAGCGGCCCCGACCACCATCCTGCCCTCTCTCCACAGACGGTCCTTTATGAAGCCCAAGGCTGGCCGCAGTGCCCCCAGCTTAGAACCCTCTGGAAGAACCACAAAGCCCAGCCCCGTTCCCTTCCCTGGAACTATTATTTTCTGCTCTTTTCCGTCTTTTCCATTTTATGCCCCTCGTGACTGCTTCTCTTTCCTCCTCAGAACTGTCTAATAAAATTCCAGAGTTTGGCCTTGAGAATCTGCCCAGAAAGATGAGGAGGAAACGTTCTGTCTGTTTCTGCCACAAAGGCAGCTCCTTACGGGGGTTGGAGCCAAGGAGCCTGGGGCACGAGTCCCCTCACACGCCAGACAGAGGGCTGACCGACCACCGTCCCCCACTCCCACCCAGGCACTTGCTAAGAGGAGGCCGGGCTGGCCCAGCCGTCGTGTCCCCGACAGTCTGGGCAGCGTGTGTGCACGTGTGTGCGTGTGTGCGTGAGCGTGCGGGTTACAGAGAGCCCGGCCCGGGCGAGGCTGAGGAAGGAGGACGTGGGTGAGCAGAGGCGCGGATGGCCCGCGAGGGTGACAGAGCGTCAGGGATGTGACTGATGCTGCCCAAGTCCAGCCCTTTTGCAGCTGGCCGTGCCTCTTCCACATCCCGGCCCCAGGACAGAAAATAAAGCCGGGGGAGCCACAGGCCTCAGGTTCAGGAGGGAGGTCTTCCTCCCCGAGTGGCCAGACACCCCGCGGCTGCTCCACAGGTGCCGGCCCACCGGCGTGGTCCTCCAAGGGACGGCAGGCGAGACTGGGGGCCACCGCCTGCTCCCACCCCAGAGCCAGGCAAGGAGCCGGAGGAGGTGCGTTGGAGCCAGACAGGAAGGTGCTTCTCATGGAGTGTGTGTGCCTCACGCTTAGGCCCAGGTGGGAGTGGGGCCTGCAGCTAAAAATACCCTGGTAGGGGTGGGGGGTTCCCTGTCACAGGTGACAGGCCCATCTGTCCATCCAAGTCGCTGTCGCTCCTGGAGAGAACCCCGCCCCTCCCATCTGGAGGTGTTCAGCAACTCTTTCCACCACCACCCCCACCCCACCGAGGACCCCCGCCCACCTCACAAGTCGGTCCAAGTTCATATTGAAGTTAAAGCCAGGGGAAGCCCAGTCTTGGCACTGGGGCTGTATGATCAGGGTTCAGGGTCCCCTGTCACCCATCAGCCCCACTGCTCTAGGATGCCTGAATTTCCAGCATTAGAACGTCATGCCTTCCCCTAAGAGGCACAGCCTCCTGAGCGGGGTCATCTGGGAAACGTCTTCAGGTCAGAGAAGCCGCCCCCGTGTGCCCAAGAGCCCGCTGTCCAGGGAAGAGGCATGGGGTCAGGAGGTGGAGTCGGGGGAGAGGAGGCCCAGCACCCACAGTGAGTTTTTCTAGTTTTGCGGGGCCCGCTGCCTAGTCTCCCAGGGCTCACCTGGCCTCCAGCACAGAGCAGCGCAGCCGGCAGGCCCGGGTCCCCGGCACCACTTCCAGCCGCAGGTGGATCTCGCCCTGCACCTCCTCATCGGGGTCGACCTCCGTCAGATGGGCCCATCCACTGAAACCTGAGGGGCCACGGCTCAGCCAGGGCCCTGGCCCTTCCCTCTCAGCCCCTCCAGGCACCACGGGCCACTGCACAGTCCCCTGGGAAGCCTCTCAAGCTCCCGCGAGGCAGGGGCTGCTGTCCCCAGTGACAGATGGGAAAACTGAGGTTCAGAAGCTGAACTAAAGTGGTTGAAAGAGCCTGGGTCAGAGTGCAAGTCCTCACTATTGGGCCACGCTGCATTTGGCGGCCCTGACCCTGACCCATCCTGGGAGCGGCCTCTCTGCCTCAGTTTCCCCATCCTAAAACAGGGGGAGAGGGCTTCCCTGGTGGCGCGGTGGTTCTGCGTCCGCCTGCCGATTGGAGAGATCAGGATAAGACAAGAGAAGGGGAGGAACAGAATAAAGGATGGGTGGTCCAGTAGCCAAAGGACTTTAGCCATCCAAGGCCCTAAATGTCCACCAACCAGAAGAATCACCCAAATATGAAGCTGTTCTGGGATCCAGTGAGGAAACTTCCTCCATAAAAAAAAAAAAAAAAAAAAAACAGGGGGAGAGTGGCTCTCGCCCAGGGGTGCTGGGAGGAAGGCCTAAGCCCAGATGGGGGTGCGACGAGGGAATGGCATCATTAGGGCCACTGGCCCCCAAGGGGCTGCCTGGGGCCACAGGCAGGACAGGCCTCAGGCCCGGCAGGGGCCAAGAGGCTCCGGGAGTCAGCAGACGCCCCTGTCCCCAGGCCTGCCCCAGCCTCACAGACAGGAGCAGGCGTGTGCCGGGAGGGCCCCTTGAGAGTCACAGGGTCTCCGGCCAGCAGAGCCTGAAGCATCTCAGAGCTCCTGGTCTGAACCTTCATTGGCAGGTGGGGAGTCAGTCCGGAGGAGGCAGCACCAGGTCACACGGTGAGGCTAGGGCAGGGCTGACCCCTCCCAACAACGTCAGCATCCCCAGAATCCTCCAAGGCGCTCTCCAGCCTAGCCCCGCTCCAGGCCGACCCCTCAGACTTAGGACACCAGGACCCAGGCTGAGGGGACCCCGTGGGGTACAGAGCCAGCCAGATTGGGAGGAGGGGTTCCCACACCTTGGCCATGCAGCATAAAGAGGCCCCTTCCTCTGCCTGCAGAGGCCTCAGATCGCACCACTAGCAGCCCCTCTTTGCCCTGGGGGGATGTGGTCCCAGCTGAGGGCGGGGGCAGAATGGAGCACAGAGGCCGGGGTGCAGGAGTTGGAGAGGGCCACAGGCCCTTCTGGGGAGGGTAGAAATGGCTTTTCCTGAGCATGGGGGCCTGAAGGAGCCCAGAAGAAGGGTCTCAGAGTGGAGGATGGGCCGGGGACTGGGCAGGCCAGTGGGGGGACAGGGGAGGGAGGCCAGGGGAGGAGAAGCAGGAGTGGGCTCTCTCCCGGGAACTTACCCTTAGGGTGAGTAGCCAGGGTGTCCCTGGTAAGGCAGACCTTCCCGATGACGTCGTCCCGGCTGGAGGGTGGAGAGGGAGCCAGAGCTGGGCGGGGCTCGGTGCGGAGCCCAGGACCCCCTCCCACGCAGTTCAGGGCCCCTGGCGGGAGCAGGGAGACTCACACTCCAGTCGCTTACAGGAGCCCACGGAGCCGGACCCATGACCCTTCTGTAGGCCCTCTCATGGGCACGGGATATGTTTCCGCCCGTGGACTGACACGCATGCCCACAAACAGGCCAAGCTCTTCTCTCCGGGGGCCTGTTTCCTAGCTTGCACCCCCGTGCACACACAGCCCAGTGCACGTGCACACGCGTGATGTGGTGGGAGCACGGTGAACCCACACCCACATACACAGACACCGCACATCCAAACCCTGCACCTGCCAGATCCCCCCGGGCTCCCCCTCCCTCCAGGCTGGAAAGAGGATGCCGTGACCAGCAGTCCCAGCAGGGAAATGGGCCAGAGGGGGACGAGTGGTGGGGTCTGGGCCCCAGCTGAGGACTGGGGTTCCACCCACCTGAGGGCATCCTCGTCCATGACGTAGAAGGCCACCGAGTGGAAGGTGGGCAGCAGGTGCACCTGATACTCCTCGCCCCAGAAGGGGCACAGGGTCTTCCACACAGTGGCTGTCCTGCAAGAGAGGACCCTCAGCACTTGCCGGGGCCGCCCGCAGGCCCCGGGCTGGGACAAGGCGGGGCTGTGTGGCTTGAGCCCACCTTTCCCCACATCTGCCTCCATTCCCGGGAAAAACTGCTCTGCTAGGTGATGATCCTCCCTGTTCCGGACCCACCGTCCATCACCAATCATTCCCTCCTGACCTTCCTCCCTGCCCTGGGTGGGGCACAGGCTGCGTCTATCAGGCCATTTTCCATTTGGGGAAACTGAGACCCGAGTTGGCAGTAGCTGGCCTCAGGTCACACAGCAGGACAGTGGCAGAGCCAGGACCAAAGCCTCCCCCTGGCTCCTGATGCTGAACGGACTTACTGAGGGTAGAGGCAGGGGGATGGCCAAGTCGGCTCTGGAGACAGAGAGTCCTCCTGGGGGCCCTGAGAGCCAAGGTCTGGGTCCTGACCCACAGAGGTCCTGTATGGGCAAAGCCTCACCCAGTTCTGGCCGAACCCCCCAGGACAGAACCTTCAACACATAGGGCTCGGCAGGGTATGTGCACGTGGGGAAGCTGAAACTCCCCAAGGACCCAGATGAGGCTCAGGGGGCCACCTTCATCCCAGCCAGTTCCTGGACAAGTCACTTGACCTCTGGGCCCGTGGTTTCCCTGCCTGCCGTTGAGACAATCAGAGCATGCATGTCTCCCCCCTCATGGTGTCCATGCTCAGGAGAGAATCTGGAAAAAGGCGTTTGCACTGAGAAGAACTGAGCCGGGCAGCCTTGGCTGTCAGTCAGCAGTGGACACCCAGATGGGCAGAAGAGCTGAGCGGCTTTGGCCATGAACTTTGACGCGAAGGCCCGGGTGAGAGAGGGGACCAAACAGCAAAGACCCTGCCCAGAATCACGGAGCCCATGGAGAAAGGGACGCCCAGGGGAAGTGGCCCTTCTGGGCAAGTTAGTTCTTCTGTAAACGGGATGTGACGCTATTGTACGGAGCTCACTGGAAGTATTAAACGGGCTGGAAAAGGTTTCTCACGGGGCCTGGCAGGGACCACATTCCCTAAGTGACAGCTGTTGTTACTAGTCATCATCGACTGTCCCTTCTGCGGGTTGTAAAGGCTGTGAAGAGCAACGGAGCCGGTGAGAGGCCCTTGGCTGAGCACCCAGCCCACGGGTGATAATCCCTCCATGGGCGTTAAGGTCAGTAATTAGCAAGACTAGTCGGTCTTTCTTACCTCCTAGCAGGCTGTTAGGGCCTGATGGGCTCCAGGGAATCAGATGCTCCAAGCCCTCGCCACACAAATTACACACACACACACACACACACACACACACACACACACACACACACCGCGCCAGATGTGTGAGTTGGAATGGGCTGGGGGGGGCAGCCCATCTCACTCACCCTCAGGTGGGGGCGGGGCGAGGGCGGTACCTTATGATGGGCTGGTTGTCCACCTTCACGATGCAGTAGGGGTCGCTGCTGCCCGTGCTGCAAGAGACGGGCGGGAGGGGCTGACTGATGGGGTGGCCGGCCGTGGGCACCCCTCCTGCCTCCTCCGGGGGCTCCCAGTGACCCCAGGAAAAGGACAGTCAAGGCTGAGGCACCAGGTCCCGGGATGGGACCCAAAGATTCCTCAGGCAGGAAAGTATACCTCCACCCTCGGTCTGGGAGGGGGCTGGTGGGGTGAAGGCAGGATCGTGCACCAAGGCTCCCCTGCCCGCTGCTTCTCCAGCTCGGGAAAGGGTGCTTCTCCTTCCTGCCGGCTCCCACAGGCCCCCCACCCCTGCCCCGCCCCAGCCAGGGAAGACAGAAACAACAGTCACAAAAGCCTACCCTGAACCAAGTCAGCCCCTCACTCTCTCCACTCAGACTTGGTTCCTCCCGTGCCTCCCGCCTGGACTGCCTTCCCACTGCTCCTAAGACCCCTCCTCAGAGCCCTTCACTAAGAGCCCTCTCCTGTCCCAGAGGCCCGGAGTAAGGGCTCCCCTGCCATCCCACCGCCAGCCCCCTCCCTGGCAGTGTCCCTCCAACCCAGCACTGCTAGAGATGCACTGTCATCAGCTGCCTCCCCTGCCTGCCTATGAGCTACCTGAGAGTGGGGACCACTTCTGTGTCGACAGCGCTTGGCACAAGACGGGGGCCCGTGAGTGTTTGTTGGATGAATGAATGAATGAACGAATAAAACCATCGGCCTCGAGCTCCCAGCCATCTGGAGAAGACCGAATGGGCCAGGCAACCCAGGACCGCTTGGTTCCTCCCTTCACTGTTGGTGGGGAGTTGATTCCTGGGGTCGGGGGCAGCCCCGGCCAGGCCCAGGGCCACTACCGGGCAAGAAGCGGGGGCGGCCTGTCTTCAGAAGTGCCCTTCGGTCCTGGCGTCCTTAAAAAGGAAGCGTATTTGCGTGTTGGAGGTTGGGGAATTCCAAGCCCAGCTGCCCTTCTCAAAAGGGGATCTTCCAGCAGAGGAAGCTACTGGAGACAAACATCTCCAAAGGTTCTCCTGACACTGATGTGAAATGTCTCCTAAGACTTGGTCCCGCCCCTCCCCGTAGAGTGGGACCTGTAATGCCAGCTCACAGGGTAGGTTCCCTGGGTCGCTGGCATGATGGGAGGCCCAGCCCGTGGCAGGTGTTTAGTAAATGTTAGCACTGCCCTGGACTCCTCCTCCTTCCGTCTGTAACCCTGTCCTCCATCATTCAAGAGCCCTGTCCTCCAGAGAGCCCCTTGGGAACATCCCAGCTTGCATCCCACCGCCTCAAAGCCAGGGGACTCCGGGCCTCAAGCAATTAGGGCCCCATGCGCCGCGGGAGCTAGGCTGGGTGGCCGGGCCCAGGAGCTGCGTGTGTAACCTGGAGCAAGGAGGCAGAGGTCAGGGTGGGCTGAGACCTCAGTGGCTGTCCCCCACCACAAGGCCTCCTCTGCCTCCTGGTCTGGGGCCTCCTGGCAGCTCCGGGGCCGAGGAATCTCTTGCTTTTCCCGGTAGGCCCAGCACCGCTCACTGCTCAGCTCAACGAATGAATCCCTACTGAACAGTGAGGTTTGGGGCTCCTGTTCCAGGCGGGGTCACTGGGGTGGGCAAAGGCCTGCGGGCAGGACCAGACCTAGTGTGCAGTGCAGCCATGAGCTGGGTGGCTGGGTCAGAGGGGCGGAAGGGGGCGGTGTCAAGAGTGGGCTGAGGCCAGATTTAAGGACCTGAGCCCAGCTGTGGCCCCTGGCCAGCTGTTGGGACTTGGGCCTTCTGCCCTTGGGCTGGGCCCCTCTCCCACTTCTCTTTCTCCAAGCCACTCACCGCCACTGCTGGCCCAGGCTGGATCCTTGTGGGGCCTCTATATTTAGGGCCTTGGCAGTTTCCAGGCTGTGGAACGGGGAAGATCAGGGTAAACCCTGAAATAGTCCCGGGCCCGTCCCCAGGGCCACTGGGCGTGGGAGCCAGTGGGTCACTGGTCACCATGAGACTCAGCTCCTGTATGGCTGACCCAGGCACCCAAGGATGGGTGGGCAGAAACAGGCGGGCTCTGGAAGCTGTTGGTGATAGGGTGCACAGCTGTGCTCTGTGCCCTTAAGGGGACTAAAAACCCATGGGTGGAAGTGGCCAGGAGGCAGGTGGTCACTGTGTGATGACGCCCTTCCTCAGAACTGACTCAGTCAAGATGGGTCACCATGAATGAAAGTGAACTCCCCGTCCTCAGAAGCATGCAAGTCCCAGCTGGAAGGGATGCTGCTCGGGAGCCAAGCTGGGGCTGATGAGGCCCAGTGGGGTAGGCTCACCACCCCCCGTGCCTCCAGCACTTGGGGAGGCTCTCCTGTGGTCTCCAAACCCCCACCATGGCTGAGCCAAACGCTCTGCGTGGCATTTGCGAGGCTCGGTCCCCGCTGAGCCCCCCGGCAAGCTTGCAACCTGGGTCCAGCTAGGTTGGCCTGTCAGCAGCAGACTGGGTTTGAATCCTGACTTCTCCCTCTACTGGCTGTGTGGCCTTGGAAAAGGACTTCCCCATCCTGAGCCTCGGTTTCCCCATCTACAAATGGAGCATATCTACGTTATAGGGTTAATAAGAGGATTAAATGGGGGGGGTCCTGGACACATCTGAATCTCCCCTACCGTGGACCAGGCGTCCCTTAAGGGACCCGGCATGCCAAGACGAATGAGTCACGGTTCCTGCCCCCAGAGTCACGTGGTGCAGGCAGCCCACAAAGGAGCAATTGCTACCAAGGGCTTCGTCCTAACTTCAGCTGACCCAAAGTGCCGGAAGGCATGGAACAGGGGCAAGGAACCCTGCCCAAGGGCACCAGGGAAAGTCCTGAAGAGGAGTAGAAGTTTGGAAGAGGTCCTAAAGGGTGAATAGGAGTTTTTCGCTGAACGCTGAAGGGGAGTCCTTGAAGGCAGAAGACTCACGCATGTGCAAAAGCAGGGCTGTGAAAGCCAGTAGCCTAAATGTGAGGGGCTGAGGTGGCAGAGGTTCACAGCTGGATTTAAGAGATGGTTGACGGGTCAGAGCTGCGCACACCAGCCTCTATGCGGAAGGCAGCGGGAAGGAGGTAGGGGGAGGTGAGGAGGCAGGAGGGCAGGGCAAGGAAAGATTCTGGAGGCAGAACCCTCAGAACCTGGTGGCCCCTCCCCTGGGGATGGAGGCACCTGGTGGAGTCCCTCAGCTGTGCAGAGGCAGGGCTGGGCAGGGAATCGAGCACCATGGCTCCCAGGTAGGCAGAGTCCACAGTTTCACCGCCCTAGGCTGGTGAAAGCCTAGAGTCAGGCACTAGGGCCAGCGCTGCAGGGATGGGGAGGGAGGCAACAGATGGAGGGGCTGCTCCTCCCAGCCGCCACCAGCCAGAGGAGGCCAAGCTGACCTAGATACCAGTGCCCGCATGGGGCATGCTTAGAGGCTGGGCCTGGAGGCTGAGACCCTTCTCAGAGCTCATCTGCCTTCCCACCTGAGAGACCACATTCCCAGCTCCCGCCCCAACTCCCCCCCACGCAGCGAAACCCACCTTGAGACAGCCCGCCCAGCACCCTCCCTCATCCATTGCCATGGCAACCGCTGAGCCTGGCCTCGTCAGGCCCAGGGGGCCTTGAACTGGAACTGCTCATGGCGCTGAGGGTGCTGGGAAACTCACAGGGGCCACTATGCGCGTGAGGGAGATGCCCTTGCTCTGTCCTCCTGCACCCCACTCCCCAGTCCACCACCTCTCTGCATCTGGGAGCCCTCTGAGGAGCCCGGGGGTGGAGAGGCTGCCAGACTTTGGACCATATGCTGCCTCCGGGCTCCCCCGCCCCCGCCCCCTCCTCTAGGCAGCCAGGCCCCTCAAGCTTTGTACTTTCCACCGCTCTTATCTGAGAGGGATTCCCACCTCCAGTTTACAGCAGGGAAACTGAGGCTTTGGGGACAGTGAGCTGCCTAAGGCTCATACAAGGAGCCAGCGATGGCATCGGACTGCTCAGCTCTGGCACCTATTGAGGAGGGTGGGACGGGGGCTTTGGAAACCTCCTCAAATCTGGCCAGGGGCCAGGGAAGGTCCTAGGTGTCAGTGCTTGTTAGGAGCCCTAGACTCAAGACCTTGCTCCGCCACTTGGAGCCAGCATTTCACGTCTCTGAGCCTCGGTTTCCACATCTGTAAAATGGAATGGTGAGAACGACCTTGCTGGGTAGTTGTGAGGATTAAAGGCAATGGCTCAGGTAAAGCCGAGGGTACAAGAGCAGCTACTACCCAGCCACCCCATCCTGCACCGGTCCCAGCCTCCTGACCTAAGGTCCACTCTTCAGGCCAGCCCCTCCCTTCCCAAATGCACAGCAGGAAGCCCCAGGACAGCCCCTGGGCCCCATGGTGTTTCCCGTGCACTCCCAGGTACTAAGGGTTCCAGAACTACTGAGGAAGACCCCTCGTTTCTAGGGGGGGCACCCCACACCCTCCAGCCACACCCCGGCCCCCCCCAGCCCGTCGGCAGTGCATGAAGACAACTCCTTTTCGATGTCTCCCCCACGCCCAGCTCCTGTCCTATCAAAGCCCCTTCTCTTGAGCGGCCGTTCTCTCCCTCTCTATTCACTAAGGTCCCTTACAGATCCCCGCCCCCTCCCCAGACCCCGGCCCTTCCCTGTCACCCCCTGTCCGGTGCTCGCAGCAAATCTCACTGTCCCCATTTCCCTGCCAGTCTCCCATTGCAGCCACACTCGCGACACCCTCACCACTGCTCTACTTGTGGGCGGGCCGTGTGGACCCCAGAAAGGTCAGGCAGGCATAAGGGGCAG
Source organism: Physeter macrocephalus (assembly GCF_002837175.3). Lineage (NCBI taxonomy): Eukaryota > Metazoa > Chordata > Mammalia > Artiodactyla > Physeteridae > Physeter > Physeter macrocephalus. Next base: position 74,132,839 of record NC_041227.1, on the reverse strand, counting down.
CGCCCCTCCCCGGAAAGTTGGGGTTCCCTCCTCCGGCCGTGCTCACATGTCCTTGGCGGGCAGGTTCTTCCCCTCCACGATGCGGATGAACAGCGAGCTGCGCTTGGCCATCGTGGGTCCGCGACGCGGGGTCCTGGCCCGAGGCGGGGAGACGGACGCCAGGGTCCAGGGCAGCGCCGGCTGTCGGGCGGGCGCTGGACTGGGCGCAGGCGGGGCAGGCCCCGCTGGGCCTGGTAGGTAAGCGCGGGGGCGGAGGAATCGTTCCCACTTCATTCACCCCGCCACCGCCCTCTGTGAGGAGGAGAGACACAGCGCCCGGGCGGACCAATCGGAAGCCGGGGCTCCCCAGGGTGGGCGGGGCAGGCCCGAGGCGAGGCGCTCATTGGGCACGTGGGGCGGTTTAGGGGAGGGGCCTGCGCTGAGGGGTTGGGGAGCGCAGCCTGGAGCTGAGAGGCGATGGGCGCCAGTCTAGTCTAGTGGAGCCGTAGGGCCCCCCGTGACTTGCGCCACGGGTCCTTGTGGGCGGCGGGCGTGGTCCGAGTGCCTGTACCCAGGCGCTCAAGGGCTGTGGGCCCGAGTGTGCTCTGGGAGGCGTGAGCAAGTGCGGGGATGCGCGGGTGGGGTCGTGAGAGGAGGATAGCCCTGGCCACCCGAGGCTGACGCTTGGAGGCCCTGCAAAGGTGTAAATTGAATGGATGAATAATCGGATGAACTTAGTAAACAGTAGGAGTGTTTGTGTTAGAGTTGCGTGGACCCAGAAGGAGGTGAAGCAGGACAGCTCAGAGATTTGGGGGATCCAGAGGTGCGGGGGCCAGTCTGAAAGACCTGGATTATTTGGGTGAACCTGTTTGCGAGGAGGGAGCTTTCGCAGTCGTCACCTCATTTACGGCTTTTACATCCCCTCAGTGGGAACCCGGATGAGGCTCTCAGGTTCACAGAGGGGAAATTACTTGCTGGAGGTCACACAGCTGTCCCCTGGCAGGGCTAGGCCTGGCTTCCCCAGAACTCCGTGACTGAGGGCCTTTCCACAGGGGGCACGATCTTTCTCCCAGACTTGGTGTCTAGAGCTGAGTTTCTAGAAATGTCCCTCTTCCCAGATCTAGAGGTCACAGTCCGGGGCTGGCACAGCAGCAACTGGCCCTGGACAGCTGGCTCCTGGTGAAGGTATTGCCCCAAGCATAACTGCAGACTTGGGTCCCAGCCCCAGCCCCACTAATCCCTTGCTGGGTGACGCTGGGTGGCTCCCTGAACCTCTCCGAGCTGGTTCCATTTCATCACCTGCAAAGAGGGAGCAGTGACACCTGCCCAAAACACCCAGGACACACTTCGTGTCGGGGTGCCTAGAAGGTTCTATTTCCTGTCACATTTTGTTTTCTTTTACTATTTTGTTATTTATACACTACATGCATGCTTTTCCAAATTCAGAAGGTATTGAAGGTTTACAATGCCTTCAGTGAAAAGTCAGTCTCTCTTCTCTCCCAGCCACTTCCGCTCCCCTGAGGCAGCCACTATTCCTGATCCCTGTGCGCCCTTCTGGACACAGTCTCTGCCTACAGTGCATCAGCAGACATGTGGGTTTTTTTTTTTCTTTCATACACAAATAGTAGCTTGGTGGTTACACTGAGAGTTTCACTTATTTTGTCTTGGAGAGCCGTGCATATCTGTACACAAAAAACACCCTTGTTCTCTTTGCCGCTTACTCAGTTTTCTGTTGTGTGGAGGTACCATCCATCATCTCTTTGATGTCCCCTGTTAGTGGATGAGCAGGTTGCCGCCATCATTTGCTTTCACCGAACAATAGCATGGCTCACACGTCATTTTGCACGTGAGCAAATGTAACCAAAGATAAATTCCTAGAAATGGAATCCCTAGGTCAGAAGACGTGTGGGTGGGACTTCCGTAGGATGTGCCAAATTTCCTGCTGCAGTGGTGGTTTCAGTGTACACAGCCATCAACATACAGGAGAGTGCCAGCTCCCCTGTGTCCTTGCTAGCACGCTAATTATCAATCTGTGATCTTTGGCTAAGTGATCAGTAGGAAAATAATGGTTTCTCAGCGTACTTAGGGCTATTTTTTTCAGGTGGTTTATCAAGGCCCTTATCAGTCATCCTCAGCTACTGAGATTTGCCCCCTCTGCCTGTTCATCCTTCAGGCATGTGCCCCCATCCCTGGGTTTGGGCGAGCCCCCCTGGAGAGTGAGAAGAAGTCTGTTGGCTTCTTGGTAAATTTGGGGCTCACTCCCCACCACCGTGGGCTGTTCTCCCCAGAGCCTTCAGCCTACTCAGCTCCAAGCCAGGCTCCCCTACCCCACTATGAATTCTAGACCCACGGTGACCTGGTCCTTGTCCCCCAGAAACCTCCACTTTGTCACGAGCCCTTCTGGAGTATAGCTTCCAGAGTGGAGCTGGGCCTCCCTTCTGTGTTCTTGCTCCACAGAGCAGACATGAACAGATCAAACCCTCCCTTCTTCTGGGCACTAGATCTTTAATGATGCTACCCACAATCCCCTTAGCTTTTGGGGGCCACACTTCCCAGATTTCTGGTTCGAAACAACAGAAACCAGTTCGGACTAATTTAAATAGAAAGGGGTTCGTTAGAGGCTATTGAGTGTGTCATGGATTCTCCGGGAGAGCCAGAGAACCAGGCCCAAAGGTCACACCCAGCCAGGGACAACGCCCCAAATCACACGCCAGAAGCGGCTTGGTGCGGACACCCCCACTGATGCCCTGGCCAGACCCCTCATCTCATGCCGACTCTGGACACCAGGTGCTGCCACCACAACTGTTACCCAGCCGCACCCCCTGCATCCCCACGAATCTGGGAAAGCTGAGGCAGCATTGTCAGCCTCTGTGCAGGGAGGGTCCTGCCTCCGAAGATGGGGTGGGGGGAGGGAGGAAGGCCCTGGACAGAGGAAGGGGGTTCAGGTGCTGGGCATCCCAAAGGGTGACAGTAGTCCCTGCAGGGTCTTGAACTTCTCCCTGCTGCACCCCAGATGACATCCCTTTAGCACCCACTAGATGCCACCGGGACTCTGGGCACCCACGGTTTTCTCATTTGGTTCTCATGACGACCTGTGAGTAGGTGCTGTCATCCCTTTTTTCCCAGTGGTTCCAGGGGCGCCCGGCACCCTGCATCACTCCACTTCAGAAGAAAGGGAGGAGGCTCCGTGGGGGCTGCCGGGAGGGCCTCAGGCTGCTGCCCACCCTGACCCCATCCCCACTGACATGCGAGGCCCTTTCCTCTGCACTGCCCGGCCCCTGGCCCGGTGTCCTCAGAGCACAGGGAATCCTGGGGCAGAATGGGGTCTACACAGAGGATTCAGCCAGGGAGGCAAGCCGAGCTTCCAGCACTTTCCCAGAAACGAATCTCTGGGGAGGGGGTGAGTCAGAGGGTGGGACGGGGAGGGGAGCTCAGCCTGGCTCCACCATCAGTCCAGACCCTCCATCTTTGGGGGGGCTACAGAGGGGATCCCTTTCCTAAGCGGACCACTGCTCTCATTTCCTATTTCCCTCATTCATTCATTCATTCATTCATTCCTTCAGTGAGTCAGTCATCTGCTTATGTAGTCAGCATTCAAGGACTGGTGCTGGGTGCCGGGGATCCATGGGAAAACCAACTGCCCTCAAGGGGTTCACAGTCAAAGGGAAGAGATGGACATCAAAGGGCAGGTAAGTGCTACAGCAGAGAAATGAATGAGGAATACAGAGGAGGGAGGGGGCCCAGGATCTTCAAAGAGGAAGTGACATTTGAGCTGGCTTTCAAAGGATGCACAGGTGTGCACGATGTGGTCCAGGTGAGAAGGGGATGCTCCCAGTGGAGGGGGCAGCCTGAGCAAAGGTGTGGAGAGTGATGAAGGCTGGGGTGTTCTGGAAACATCCAAGAGGGAGGTGTCAGAGGCCTATGGTACCTGAGCCTGCCAGGGCAGATGAGAACCAGCCAACAAAGGGTCTTGACTGCTGGGAGGGAGCTCGGATGTTCTCCTGGGCAGGGTTTGGAGCAAAAGAGTGACATGGATGGACTTGGGTGCTGGAAATTCAGTGGGTTGACATTTTGAAATGTTAGCATGTGGGTCTCCTTCCCACCCTGAACTTCCTGTGCCCCTAACCCACGTCCTTTGAATCGAGTATCCCTGCCCACATATTTTTAGGGACCTACAAAATGTTTCAATTTCTTTTAGAATCAGAAGGAAGAATGAATAGGAATGAATATGTAACACTGAATCCAGCCTGGATTGCATCCATCTCTGTACCGAAGTGGTCGTAAAATGTAAGTTTTAAGATCTTGACCCACACTAGCAAAAGTGCCTAAGCCTCGTGAAAGTCTTAGGACTCCTGGCACAGGACAGGAGGCCGCTCTTGAGTTTCGAAGCATGTCTGTGAAATTCACGGCAAATCAGTAGCGTAGAAAGAAAAAAGTGTTTGAATTGCAGAGTCTGGGTTTTTGAGCATCAGAGGAGACTTGGAAGGGCCAGGAGGACCAGCTGCCCCTCCAGCCTCTGCCAGGGATGGGGAAAGAGGCTTAGACAAAGGTGAGCCCCCGGGTGCCACCCCATGGAGGGGGTCGGATCCGAATTGGCTGAGATGAGAAGTGAGGGTCTGATCAAGATTACACTGAGTGATAAGAAATTAAAATTTTATTTCTGGATCTCCTGAGCTTGTGTACTGCATGCCTTGCCCATCACACAGGACTATTTTTGGAGCTGCATCGGCCAGGGCTCCACTCCACACCCCAATAAACATTTAAAATGCACCCAGTGGGGTGTGTGTCGGGGGGGAAATGAGGGGTGGTCCAAAGGTACAAACTTCCAGTTATAAGATAAATAAGTCCTGGGGAGGTCATGTACAGTGACCATGCTATATTGTATGTCTGAAAGTTGCAAAGAGAGTAGATCTTAAAAGTTCTCCTCACAAGAAAAAACTTGCCACTATATGTGGTGACGGATATAAGCTATTGTGGTGATCATTTCCCAGTCCATACCTATATCAAATCATTAACCTACAACAAATGTTGAGTGTCAATGATATCTCAGTAAAACTGGAAAATAAATTTTTAAAAAGGCACCCATACCATGTTCCTCAAAAGATTAAAAATAGGATTATCATATAATCCAGCAATCCTACTTCTGGGTATATTTCCAAAAGAAATGAAAACGGGTTTTCACACCCGTGTTCATTGCAGCTTTTTTTCACAGTAGTCAAGAGGTAGAAGCCATCTAAGTGTCCACTGATGGATAAATGGATAAAGATAATGTGGTCTATACACATACAGCGGAATATGATTCAGCCTTTAAAAAGGAAGAAATCCGGACACCTGCTACAACAGGGATGAACCTTGGGGACATTATGCTAAGTGAAATAAGCCAGTCACAAAAGACAAATGCTATACAATTTTACTGATATGTGATGTCTAGTGCAGTCAGACTCAGAAATAGAAAGTAGAACGGTGGTTGCCAGGGTTCGAGCCTCAGGGAGGGAGAATGGGGGGTTGTCGTTTAATGGGTATAGAGTTTCTGTTTTGCAAGACAATAAACTTCGGAAGACTGGTTGCACGGCAATATGAACGTACTTAGCAGTACTGAGCTGTGCCCCTCGAAATGGTTAAGGTGATACATTTTATGTTACATGTTTTTTGTTTTCTTTTTCACCACAATCAAAAAAATGCACATATGCCCCAACTTTATATGCATTTCTGTGGCTGAAAAATATTTGAAAATAATTTTATAGTTTAGCTTTGGAAGCTCTTTGGATTCCAGGAACTCATTTGATTTGCTGCTGGCCTTGATTTCTCCACAAACATCATGCATTCTTAGGAATCTTGGGGATTCTTCCAAAGTGAGAGAATGTAATGTGACCTACAAATTGTTTTCAAGCACAGTGACATGTCTTAAAATGCTAAATTTAACAATGGATGAAACTGACATTTAGAAGAAATTTAAGTAAACATTTACTATTTTAAAATTTGGGTTTTTTTTTGTATTTTGGAGCCAGGCCCTTCCCCTTCCCCAGACTTCAAGGATTGTAATGAGCTGGAGGCCCCTTGCCCACAGGGTCTCCCGGGGAAGCTGTCCCTGCCCAGAGGAAAGGCCTTCTCATGCCACCCTTCTGTCCTCCCCCCTCCCAATGCCAAGTCTCAGCCGGGACCCAAGAGAGGACTTCTGGGAGGAGACAGGACCCAGGAGAATAGGGCAGCGCAGGCATTGCTGTAAGTTAGAGAGGAAGCCAGAGAAAGTGGATCAGAGGGAGGAGCGGGCCGGGGGAGGGAGCTGGGTGCAGGTGCTGAGGGGGGGCAAGGGCACCACCCCCCACAGGGGTCAGAGAGGCCCAGCTATGGACCCACAGAGGCTGAGTGCAGAGCTCTAGACTGAGCCCGGGGCCACGGGGAGCCCTGCCTGGCAGGCTCCAGGCCGAGTGACAGCGGTGTGCCAAGAGGTCTGGACCGACCAGTTGTGAGATGCCTGGAGGGGGCCGGCTGAGAGTCATTCACAGGCCGGTCAGGTTCTGTTCCCAGATTCCCCCTGCCAGGCCAATCTCGACACCCCGGCCTGCCCCATTTAGTCAGAGAGCATTAAAGACAAGTTTAAAACCGAGGCCCACAGTAAAGCACGTGGGCCCTGGAGCCAGACCACCGAGTTCAAATCCTGGCTACTCTACTACAATAAGACCTGCTGTGTGACTGTGGGCAAGTCACTCGGCCTTCCTGAGCCTCATTTGCCTAATCTGTAAAGTGGGGCAATGGTAGTGGGGCACCTCATAGCATGGCTCTGAGTAGAGCTCGCTGATGTCAGCAGAGCTCAGGAGGCGCTTTTCTGTGCTGAGAACTTCGGGAGCACCCTCTCACTCGTCCTCACAGGAGCCGGGGGCCGTTCCCATCATCCTCCTTTTCCGGACGAGGAAGCCACAGACCGAGCCCCTACTATGTGCGGGCCATGCCTCATCCTCCTTGATCCTCACCACAACTCCGGGACAAAGGGCTGGTCTTATGTCTGCTTTGTAGACAAGGTGCTGCAAAGGCATTTTGACAAAGTCACCCACTCCTGGCATGGCCCCCAATCTCCCTGGGAGGACAGAGAAAAAGACAGAGAAACAAGTGGAGAAAAACAGAAGCAGAGAGACAGACAGACAGGAAGTCAGAAAGAGAAAATACAGAGACAGAGGGAACATTCTAGACCCTGACTGAGCTGGGGGCAGTGCGAAGTGGAATGTTGCTCCCTGCCAGTTCTCCCCAGGGACCCGTTGTGCGGGGACGGGGAGAGACTGCAGGTCCCTCGGGGCAACCCAAGGTGGCCCAGAGTGGTCTTGGGCCGAAGCCTAGGTGGGCAGGGCAGGCACACGGCTGCTGACCGGTGTCCCTGAGGTGCCCTGTGGGCATGGGGGTCCCAACAGTGGCCGAGCAGGGCTGCCAGGAGGAGCTCAGAGGTTCCCTTTCTCTGAGGCCTCCCCAGAACTGCAGTCACTTAAGCCCCTCAGCCCCAGCCCCTGTGGGTGAAAACTGTCCCTTCCCAAAGCAGAAAAATGAGGCAAGGCAAGTGCAAAACCAAGAGTCTTGGGTTTTGAAAGATGAAGGTTGGGAATCCAGAGTCTTGGGCCCAGATCTCTGCCCCAGCCTCTCGGAGCAACCAAAGGCACCCCCTTTCCATGGAGGGTAGACATGTTCCGAGTGGACTTCCTGGAAGAGGTGGCACCAGGCTGGACTTGAAGGAGCAGGGCTGGGGCTGGGAGGTGGGGGCAAAGGAGCCAGGCACAGCTCTCAGGGCACCCCCTGAGCAGAGATGGCCCAGGGCTGGGGGGCACGGCGTGATTCTGAGGAGACCCTGAACTCCAGAACCCTGGCTGAGCCTCTGCCAGCTCCCGGGCGAGAAGCATGACTAGAGGCAGGACAGGGGACTCGGCGTGGGGCCAGCACAGCAGGAGCCAGAACATAAACTTGTCGTGGCTTCTGGCGCCACCGCCTCCCTGCTCCAGCTCTCGACAGGCCCTGGCTGGGCCGACAGACACCAGGAGCCTTGGAGCCACGGTGAGGTGGGGGGGTGGCCGGCCGGCGGAGGGGGGTGGGGCAGGATGGGGATGCGGCTCCTGGAGGGCTCCAGCACACCCTTCACCCCTGCTCAAAGGGCTCTCTACTTCCACAGCTTTCGGCGCTCTGGGGGCATGACCGAGTCCGAGCTCGTACTGTTCACTGCAGGGTAGGCCACTAAATCGAGAGATGAGCTGCTGGGGCAAAAGGAGCAGCGACTTTATTCCAAGAGCCAGCACACTGAGAAGATGGTAGGCTCGGATCCCAAAGAACCATCTTCCCCAAGTTAGAAATCAGCCTTTTTTTTTTTTTTTGCTGTACGCGGGCCTCTTCACTGTTGTGGCCTCTCCCGTTGCGGAGCGCAGGCTCCGGACGTGCAGGCTCAGCGGCCATGGCTCACGGGCCCAGCCGCTCCGCGGCACGTGGGATCTTCCCGGACCGGGGCGCGAACCCGCGTCCCCTGCATCTGCAGGCGGACTCTCAACCACTGCGCCACCAGGGAAGCCCCAGGCTTCTTTTATACTAAAAGGGAAGGAGGTAAAGTCCTGGTTCCCGCCAGACTCCGGAGGGGAGGTGTTCATTTCTTCCTTCCTGCAGTCAACCACAGGTGGGCCTGGCCAGGATGTTCCCAGTGAGCTAATCAAAGGTATTTTAGCTTAACGCTCATTACCTGGGAGGCAGGGTTCCCAGAGATGGGCCACTATGTATGATATAAGCGTATAGGCAACATCTCTTTAACCTGTAATAGAATACAAAGGTCCTTTCCTATTACCTGGGCACTTGGGACCCTGGCCTCTGGGCGCCCTTTAGCCCTCAGCTCACCGGGGTCCCCCTGCCCTACCCGCCCTCAGCAGGACCTCCACTGTCCTTCCTAGCATCCCTGGGACCTTCTGTGTGACTTCTGTCCCCTCCCTCCCCTGCTGGTCTCCACCCATGTCTCTCTGGCCTGTGCCTGAATGAGGGGCAGCCAGGCTGACGGTGTGCTCAGTACAGAAGGACCAGGCCCCCCAGGGCAGCAGACAGCTCCCCACCCACCAAGCTCCCCAGGGTCAGAGGCCTGTCTGTTCCCTGCTGTGGCCACAGTGGCACACAGTGACAGATACTGGCTGAATAAACATGGACTCCTGGGGCTTCCCTGGTGGCGCAGTGGTTGAGAATCCGCCTGCCGATGCAGGGGACACGGGTTCGTGCCCCGGTGCGGGGAGATCCCAGGGTTCGTGCCCCGGTGCGGGAAGATCCCACATGCTGCGGAGCGGCTGGGCCTGTGAGCCATGGACACTGAGCCTGTGTGTCTGGAGCCTGTGCTCCGCAACAGGAGAGGCCACAGCCGTGAGAGGCCCGCGTACCACACACAAAAAAATAAATAAATTATATTAAAAGAAAATGGACTCCTTTTCTTACAGTAAAACGCACATTTTTTTAAAAAAAATTATTTTTGGCTGCATTGGGTCTTCGTTGCTGCGTGTGGGCTTTCTCCAGTTGCGGCGAGCGGGGCCTACTCTTCGTTGCAGTGCACGGGCTTCTCATCGCAGTGGCTTCTCTTGTTGCGGAGCACGGGCTCTAGGCGCGTGGGCTTCAGTAGTTGTGGCTTGCGGGCTCTATAGTGCAGCCTCAGTAGTTGTGGTGCACGGGCTTAGTTGCTCCGCGGCATGTGGGATCTTCCCGGACCAGGGCTCGAACCCGTGTCCCCTGCATTGGCAGGCGGATTCTTAACCACTGTGCCACCAGGGAAGCCCAAACGCACACATCTTAAGTGAACAGCTTGATGGATTTTTACACAGGTATACACCTGGGTAACCATCACCCAGATGGAGATCTAGAACATTTGCAGCCTCCAGCAGACTTTCTCGTGCCCCAGTCCAGGGACAACCTCTACCCCAGCTTTGATCACCCCTGGTTAGTCTTGCCTGGTTCTGATCTGCCTATGGATGGGATCACACAGTGCAGATTCCTCTGCGTCAGGCTTCTCCCAGTGTAATAAAGTCCAGGACAGTCACCCACGTGGTTGCCTGGGTCAACTCTCCACACTTCATCGTTGCTGAATAGCATTCCACAGCGCAGATGGAGCTCCCACAATGCCCTTCGCCCATGGACGGACCTCTGTACTGTGTCCAGTTTGGGCCTGTTATGAATATGGCTGCCATGAGCATTCTTGGATATGACTTCTGCTGGACAAGAGCGCAAGTTTCTCTCTATAGAGGAAATACCATGAGCAGAACTGCTGGGTCCTAGGGGGACATGAGAACACTGAGTCCTAAGCAGGTAAGTTCTTGCTGTCCCTCTGTGGGCATGTCACACGTGTCCCCACCCTCTCCGCAGTGGACCCACCGTGTTGCACCGCCCAATAGCAGAAACTCTAGATCCTTTGGTCTTATTTGGGAGAGCTGGACCGCTGTCCTGACCTCACTCCTGCCATCCCTGTGGGCCCAGGGGCCCCTTTCACAGCAGAAGGGCCCACTGGGTTGGTCAGCAAAGAGAGAGCCCTCTCCCCTACGAGGGCGCAGAACTTTCTTCCTGCAGGCTGGGAATGCTTCCCATGGCGCTTCGGGACTGCCTACTTGGGGCCTGTCCCTCTGTTTTGGCCACCTTGTTCCCATAGGACAGGGGGCTGTGGTCAAGCTGTCCCTGTCGCTGGTGCCCAGCACGCAGCCCGGGCAGGAGGACAGGCAGCCGGGGACGCACGGAAAGGTGGAATGGGAGAGAACGGCCTGAGATAAACGTCCCCACCTTGGGGACTGAGCCTGGAGGTATAGGCTCGAGGTCCAGTCTGCCTGCAGCTCTTAACTCCTTGGGGCTTTGCTGTGGGCTTGGCGTCCCTCCGGGGTCCAGGTGGCGCTGAGAACCTGCTCTTCCCTTCACCCGGCCGACTGCGCCTTAGACGTAAAGCAGCCCAGCTGGGGACAGCCACGGCCATATCGGCCACGCCCGCCAGGCCCCGGGAGTCCACCTCCCAAATAGCCCAGGCCGGAGCAGGTCCACGGTGGGAAGAGAAGGGGTCTCCTGGCCTGTCAAGGCAGAGAAGGCCTCCGGTCAACGTCTCTGGCATTCTCAGAGACCCCTCAGGGGCCTGGTGGCTGGGCAGAGGGGCCAAGCTGTGGCCCTGGGACAGCGGGTGGTCAGGCTCCGTGCGCAGAGGTGCTGTCTCCCGCCCTGCCCTTGGCCCTCAGCCCAGATCCAGGTTCCTCTCTTCCCAGAACTTCATCCCCCTGAGTGGCGTTACGTGCTCTGCCCTCATTAACCTCCGGAACCTTCCAGAAAGAAGTGGAAATGCCCGGCCTCATCCTCCCACTGAGGAAGCTGGGGGTGGGGCGGGGAGGAGGACGGGGGACCACCCTGGCTGCTGCCCAGATCAGAGGCAGGCTTGGGGAGCTGACCACCCCTGCCTTCCCCGCAGGGGCCCTGCAGCCCCCTCTCCTCCCCTCCAGCGGAGTTCTGAGACCCCTCCCTGTCCACCCCAGCTGGATTCCCATCCTGTGTTTTCTACCCTGGTGGCACCTACCACAACCCCCATTTCTTCATCTGTAAAATGAGGCTAACCATGGGATTGCCCCAAGGATTTGGGGGTTCACGTATGTGAATTGTTCAGGCCAGTTCCACGGGGGCCACCTGGGCTCCTGCCGCAGGGGACAACCGGGTGTCTGGAGAGAAGCCAGGGCATGGAGATGGGGAGCCTGGAGGCTGCAAAGGGCATTGGGGGAGGGGCCCGGGGTGACCCCTCTGTACCTGCCGGTGTGGGTGATGGGTTGTGAACGGTACCCATCCCTGACACACATAGTCTCCCTCGTCCTTCTACTTCATTTTTGCCCTTTTCCCCTACTGAGCCCAAACCTGGAACAGGAGCCAGTTTTCTGATTTTATCTTGTGTTTATTGGGAAACGGTTGTGTCCACATCTCAGCTCAGACGGCTTCCCCCCAGGGAGTGAGAGAGTTCCCATGGCTTGTCAGAGTTAAAAATAGAGACAAAAGACGTAGTCAGAGGCAGAGAAACATAAGAGGCGAGGATACAGATAGAGAGAGACAGAGAGAGAGAGAGAGAGCGAGAGAGCCAGAAAAACGGGCAGAAAGGCGGCGGGAAACAGTAGGTCCTCTGCCCTGATCTGTTTGTCCATTTATCAGGTTGACATCAGGTGACATGTGGTGCCACCTCATGGCTCAAGGCCATCGTCCCTGAGTCTGTTTTCCTCAGGTTTGTGCTCCTGAGAGCTGGAGGGCTGAGTGGGTTCATGTGTCGCACCCTGTGGTCAGTGTCACCCCACCAGCCCCTGCTCCCGGCAGCAGCGCCAGCGCTCTCCGTCCCATGATGGCCCCCTTGTTATCTCTGTGCAAGTCTACCTCTCACTGATGCAGTCCTTGAGGGCCAGCACTGAAGTCAGTGACTGTCCCCTGAGTGTGGGAATGAATGAATGAGTGAATGAATGAACACGGAGGGACTGAGTGACCTGAGGACCCTACCGCTCATCTCTTCCATCCTTTTCATGGATGAGAAAATTGAGGAGGGTCAGACAGGATGCCAGGGCTGGGGCCCGGATATGGACCCTCCTAGGGCCCTGGCAGCTCCGGGGCGCTGCCCCGCACAGCTCTTCCTGAGAGCAGGTCCCACGACACGGCTCCGGAGCCAAGGCCCCCTCTCTGCTCCATAGGGATCACCACAGCAGCTCTATGGGGCCAGCCACCCTGGCTCGGGCCTTCCTTTCCAGCCAGTCCTGGACTCCCAGGCCCCAGAAGAGCCCAGAGAAGCAAGCCCAGGCACAGCTGAGGTTCCACGGGAGCCTGGGTTGGTTGGGGGTGGGGCATCCCACCAGCCCCGGGCTGGGCTCTGAGCTCAGCACTGGGCATGTCCCAGGAAGCTGGCTTAAACTTTGGGCTTCCCTGGTGGCAGTGGTTGAGAGTCCGCCTGCCGATGCAGGGGACACGGGTTCGTGCCCCGGACCGGGAAGATCCCACGTGCCGCGGAGCAAAAAAAAAAAAAAAAAAAACTTTGTGGCCAGGCTGTGCCTGTCACAGAAAGTGGTGCATGTCCCCTGTGGGGGCCCGTGGTCCGGGACAGAGGTTGATCTGGGTCTTCTCCAGGACTCAACTTGGGGGCTGGAGGACCAGGGAAACCAGGAGGGGGTTTGGGGCTGGGGGCAGCTCTAGGTTTGGCTGTGGGATAACGTGGTGGCCTGAAGGCCCTCTGGGATATCCGGTCAGAGGCAGCCAGGATCTCTGTCCTCCACGACTCAGGGGTCAGCTTCTGCAGAGCCCCGTCTGCACGCCCAACCCTGGCCTCAGGCAGCCCTCCGTCTGGGACAGGACTCTGTGGCCCCTTTCTCCAGTCTGGAGCCCACAAAGGTGGGGAAAGAACTGATTCCACAGGATCAGCACAAAGGCGGCCTGTGCCCCCTCTGTGATGTTGTGATAGAATAAGTAATACACATTCGGTCTTTGTCCCGTTTTCTGGCACAGACCTCTTAAAACCCTTGGAATTTTCTGAGTGCTGGTGTGAGAGGAGCATCTTTTGTTATGCATAAGGAGCCCCTTTCAACCATGCCTGAGTTTATGCTAATAAGGTGACTCTGGGTGGGCCCCTAGATAGCTTTTTTTTTTTTTTTTTTTAATTTTTTTGGCTGCACCACACAGCTTGCAGGATCTTAGTTCCCTGACTAGGGATCGAACCCGAGCCCTTGGCAGTGAAAGCGTGGCGTCCTCACCACTGGACCACCAGGGAATTCCCCCTAGATAGCTTTAGGATGGAACCAACCATGTGACTAAAGGGCTGGAACTTTCAGCCCTGTCCCCCCACTCCTCCTAAGCAACCTCCAGGGAGGGCACTGGGGCTGGTTCAATCATCAATGGCCAATGATTTAATCAATTGTGCCTATGTCATGGAACCTCCATAAAGACCCTAGACAATGGGGTTTGGAGAACTTCCGGGTGGATGAACACACAGAGGTGCTGGGAGGTGGTGCACCCAGAGAAGGCATGGAAGCTCAGCACCCCTCCCCCCATACCTCGCCCTATACATCTCTTCTAGTTGGCTGTTTCTGAGTTGTATCCTTTATAATAATCTAGTAATAGTAAGTGAACTGTTTTCCTGAGTTTTGTGAGCCGTTCTAGTAAATTATGGAATCTGAGGAGGGGGTCATGGGAATAAGCTATTTGTGACCAAGTTGAATAGATGTGTGGGCACCCCATACTTATTCCTGGCATCTAGGTGGGGGCGATCTTGTGGGACTGAGCCCTTTATCTGTGGGGTCTGCACTAACTCCAGGGACTTAGTGTCAGAATTGAATTCAATTGTAGGACACCCAGTTGGTGTCCAGAGAGTTCAAGAATTGGTTGGTGTGAGAAAAACCCACCCATTTGAGGAGTTCCCTGGTGGCCTAGTGGTTAGGATTTGGCGCTGTCACTGCTGTGGCCCGGGTTCGATCCCTGGTCAGGGAACTGAGACCCTGAAAGCCACTTGGCATGGCCAAAATAAAAATAAAAAACAAACAGAAAAACCCCACACATTTGGTGTCAGAAGTGCTGTGAGTAAAAAACAGATCATAGTACCCTCTAAGGCCATTCTTGGCCCCTCTCTGTCCTGCTCTGGACCCAGGTCCAGCTGGCATATGGACCACACTGTCCAGACCCCCTGCCCTCTTGCTTCTGGTTAGGTGTGGTCAGCACATGATCAGAAGGCCAGAGGAGAAAGGCCGGGGTATTTAGTCCCCCGGCTCCTTCTATCTACAGCCCCCTGCTCCTGCCAGGCAGACTGGCTCTGGAAACACCACCAGCCCTTCAGGGATAGGCGTGCTTATGGCCCCATCGGTGCCCTAGGTCCCCTTCATATGCTGCCCACACCTTTGTAAATGCTTTCAATTGCCCCATTAGACAGCGTGCCATCTGTTTCCTGCCAGTGTCCGACCCATACTGGGTGCTGGTGGAGTGCAGGACCTTAGAGTTACCCAGTTCAACCTTTGCTTTTACATTAAGGGGAAAACAGGCCCAGAGAGGGTAAGTGATCTGTCCAAGGTCACCCAGCCCCAGGGTCGGGGCTCATGGCTGCTCTGGAAAGGCTGTGGAGAGATCAAGGCTTGGCTTGATCTCTGTGTGCCCCCCTCCCAGGCTGGTCATGTGACCATTTCCTCCACAGCAAGAGCCAGATGTGTGTGCACCGGCTTAATAAACCCATTAGGGCCATTTGCACCACCCAGACACAGGCACCTGGGCATGCAGCCAGAGCCCTCCTTCCCTGCCCCACGCCCCAGAGGGTGAGGCCCTTCACGTAGCATGGGGCACCCCTGGCCTCCTCGCGGTCCCTCACCCCACCCTCTAGCTGTCCACAACCTGCCCACCCAGCAGTCACCGTGGTTTCCAGACCTTGGTACATGCTGCTGCTTCTGCCTGGGTCCCCTTCCCGGGTCCACCTGTCACAGTACGGCCCCTCCTCCAAGGCCACGCCTGCTCAGGAAGCCTCCTCCGGCTCTCAAACCTCTGCACTCCCTCCATCCCGTGTGCTGGCTGGTTTCCCCTCCTCTCCCACACAGCGGTGGGTGACTTGAGGACAGAACCTTGCTGGGTCATCTTGGCCCCAGGGGGGCCTGGCCTGGAGTGGAGTGGATGATGACAGGTGCTTGGTGCCCTGCATTAGGTCTGGGGCCCGAGTCTGAGCCCAGGCAGCTCCAGGAGCTGTAGCTTCTCACGCGCTTCCATGCCCCCACCCCGGAGTGAGCACAGAGGTCAGGGTGAAGCCTAGAAGCTCTGAGTCCTCCCGCCAGGAGGAGAGGCCGGATGGAGGGAGACCACAAAGGGGAGGCGGGGGGACTTCCCTGGTGGTCCGGTGGTTAAGACCCCGTGCTCCCAATGCAGGGAGCCCCGGTTTGATCCTGGGTCAGGGAACTAGATCCCGCATGCAGCAACTAAGCCTGCACGCGGCAACGAAGATCCCGTGTGCCGCAACTGAGACCTGGTGCAGCCAAATAAATATTTTAAAAAAGAAGAAGAAGAGGAGGTGGGGGGGCGGGGGGGGATGGCAGCAAGGGCCAGACACACAGGGCAGGTGAGCATGATCACCTCCTTGGTTTAGCCTCAGCGGGCCCAGTGGGACCACCGGAATCCTCCTCACTTTACAGACAGGGCCATTGAGGCCAGAAGAGAGGCTTGCCCTGCCCCAATGGCTCAGCTGGCCTAGGACCCTGGGCTTCACCCCCGGTTGCTGTATCCTCCCAAGAGGAGCTGGGGACAGGGATGCAGGGAGACTGCCCAGGTGTACAATGACACAGCCACTCAGGGGGCTGTCCCCAAGAACGGGGACATTTATTTCTGACAGGGACAGGCCCAAGCTTTGGACTAAGGACACCCTCCCCCGCTTCCTTATTTGGAAACACTCTCTCCCAGGGCTCTGAAGCAGCAGGGCGCGCCCCCAGCCCATGCTCTGCAGCCTGGACCAGGGGCGAGGCAGAGGGGCAGATGGGGGCCCCCTGGAGCCTCTCAGGAACCCCCCTCGGCTGCAGGGCTGAACATGTGGTGGGTGTTATATCTTCTCATGCACGCCAGCTCCCCTGGGCCAGAGATGGACGTGCTCCCACAGGTGTCGTAGCTGGTGGGGGAGGGGGGAGGAGAGGAGAGACGGGAGAATGAAGAATACAGGGCCTCATGGAAACCGGTGGCTATTGCCTAGAGGTTGGAGCGCTATTCCGCTAAACCTCACAAATCCAGCTCTGTCTCCCCGCCCTTTGTCATCACCCCACCGCGGCGCTCCCCTCCTCCGCTCCCCACACCCAGGATGCCTCGAAAACATCATCTGCCTGTTTCCCCTGATCACAGCTGGCCACTGGCTCGCTCTTGCCTTCAGCATACAGCCCATTTCCTCAGCTGGGAATCAAGGCCCGGGCCTTCCTGGCAACTCTTCCGCCCCCAGACCCTCCCAGCCTGCTTCCCTCTCCCTCCTCTCCAAATCCTCGTCGGGGACCAGATGTCCCTTTCCTCCAGGAAGCCTGGGGGACACACCCTCCCCACCAGGCCCCAGATGAAGCCTTGAGCGCTCAAGTCAAAGATCAGCGCTTAGATTGAAAGCAATTCACCTCCACCTGGACGTCTTCCACCTGGAGCATCTGCTCTGCGCTCCCACTCGCAATTCCAGCTCTTGCCACCAGGGGGCAGATGGTGCGCACTCAGAAAATGTGGCCCCCCCACCCCCCCCAACCCCTCAGCAGGTGTCAGGCAGAGGGACAAGAGAGGGAGGGGTTAATGCACACACACACCCCCACCTAGAGGGTCTAGAACCTTGGGGATCCCTTGATCAATAATTGTTAGCCCTGTTCGGCCTTCAGGGAAAACCCTTCCAGCAGAACAAGCTGGGCTGGGGGCCTGGGCCGGGGTGTGGGGAAGGGATAGAGGTGGCCCAGGAGAGGCACTCCACCCCTCCCAGGGCAGTCCCGACCCTGTCCACTTACCAGCTGTAGATGAGCAGGGTCAGGAGGGCGGTGAGGAGGACGGCCAGCAGGACCGACAGGATGGCAACGACGACCACGGTGCCCGCGCTCTGGGGCCCTGGGGCAGCCTGGAGTGCCTCGGCTGAGGGTGTGAGGGGCCCACAGGCAGGTGGGGTGAGAAGGGAGGAAAGAGATCTGACCTGAGAAGGGGGACCTGGAACAGCCTCCAGACCAACCACCTCTCACCGCAGCCCACGGGGGGGCGGGGCATGCAGGCGGCCTGGGGCACCTGCAGACGGCAGGATGGTAATGGTGGCTCTGACTGACTGGGGGCTGGCCCATTCCCCCCCACCCACCCCCAGTCCTCAGGAGCCCCCAGGTCCCTGGGCCCCCAGCCCTAGAGTTTGACCTGCACACCTGGCCCCGTACCTTGCTGCAGGCGGGTCTCACTGGACCACTCTGTCTCAGCCATGGGTTCTGTCTCTCACCACCAGAAACTTCACTCTGAGCAGGAGACCCAGCACTGGGGGTGGGGGGGCCCCAGGACCTGAAACCCTCCAACCCTGGTGCCTGTCAGTCTGTCCCCCTGACTCCCAGGGCCTGGGGGGCACAGCCTAGAGCTAAAAGCACAGTCTCCGAGTCCACCGCAAGGGGCTCCATCCCAGCTGTGACATGTCTCAGTTGTGTGGCCTTGGGTGCATCCCTTGCCTTCTCTGGGACCCTTAGGGTCCTGTCTTGGGAAATGTGTGTGGAGCGGACTAGATGCCTCAGCACAGAACGTCAGTAAATCAAGCCCTGAATGAGGAGAGATGGGGCCAGGGCCCACCACTCTGCCTGGACGGGGAGACTCCACCCACATGGTCCACACGGCCCACGGGGGTGGGGGCTTAAGTTGGGGGCCCTCTGCTCAAGAAGACGGAAGAATTCACCGCGGACTCCCGGGCCCCAGCCCCCTCCTCCTAATGGCAGAACTGGAGCCAGGAACCCAGGCACTCAGCTGGGAGCCACCCAGGCTCAGGTCTGGACACAGGCAGGAGCCCTCCCACCCCAGCGCGGGGCTGGCCGCTCACCGGTAGGGGCCCGGGCCCGGCAGGGGGTGGTGGCAGCCCCTTGTCATCAGGCGGCAGCGGGTATCATTGGCGACACGGAGGACCTGGAGCTCACTGCCAGGCCGGCTGCCTGGGTAGAGTGCTCGGTTGGCCCTCAGCGTGACGTAGTAGCCCCTCTGGGGCAAGTTGGCAGGGACCGGGGTGTCCTCCACCCTCGGTGGGGCAGTGAAGCTCTGGGTGGCTGAGGGTGGCACCGAGGGTCAGAAGGTGGGGGATGCATGGGCTCCACCCCATCCCGCCAGGCCAGACAGCCTCTGGCCACATCCCCGGCAGCACCTAGCCCTGCTCCCTTCAGGCCCGCCTGCCCATTTCACAGAGGGGAAAGCGAGGCCTGCCCCGGCAGCACCCACCATCGCTGTGGGCCAACAGCAGCCAGATGGCGTCAAAGTCGGCGATGTTAAGGTGACTGAACTGGCCCCGCGGCTGCTCCAGTGTGAAGGTGGACTGGGTAAGTCTCCCTGCCAGGGTGGCGCTTGAGAGCTGGGGCGCATAGCTGATGAGCCCTGGGGCCGGTGCGGGCAGAGAGAAGAGGCTCAACAGGATGACCAAGTCCCCAGCGCCTAGTCTGGGGGGGACGGGACGGGACGGGCTCATGGCCCTGGAAGCCCCAGTCGGTGGGAGGAGTTAGGGCTTTTCCTGGGAGCTCTGGTCAGGCGTTAATCAGGAGTGCTCCTTGACACTTCCGTGTCCAGCCCCTGGCCCCTGCCTTGGGAGCCTATTAGGGGTGGGCACCGTGGGAGGTCGGGGGGAGGCCTTGCCCCCCTGCGTCACCGGGGTCTCAGTGATGGGCGGGGTCTCAGTGATGGGCGGGGCCTGGGGAAGGAGGACAGCTGGAGGCACAGGAGACCCTTCCCCAGCTGCATGCACAGCTCTTCTGGGGGAGGCGTCTTAGGTCCTGCTGGGGTGACACTCAGATTTGGGGGAGCCTGAGCCCAAGCCCAAACCCTAGGCTGGGCTCTTGACAGAGCCCAGTGACCTTAAGCTCTGACACTCTCCAGGTCTCAGTTTACCCACCTCTCAAGTCCGCCCCCCCCAGCTCCATCCACACGGTCCAGGTTGGTTTGCTTGATGAGAGGAATGAATGGCTTGGGGGGGTGCGGGGGTGACACAGGAAGACCCTAGGCCCAGAGGTGGGCCTCGAGGAAGTGTCCTGGCTCAGATCCTAGGGCGGCCTCTCCTCCCCACCCAGTGCTCTGCACCTCCCACCCCGCCCCAAGGCTCCCTCCCCTTAGAGAACTTGTCCCCCTCTCAGCCCCTCAGAGCCCTGTCTAGTCTCGCTGCTCTGCTTGGAGGGCTCAGAACCCCTAACTCCTCTCCAGGCCCCCTGAGGTGTCCCTCAGCCCCAGATACTGGAAAGCAGAAGAAAGATGAGGTGGGCTTTATGGAAGTCTCCAGAACCCTCTCCCTCTTTCACTTCAGTTCAATGCAATTCATTTCCACTTCATTCAGCTCAACCCCAAGGGTTCAGGGCTAGAACCCTCCTCTCTCAGAGCTCCTGGGTCTAACGCTGAGGCCCAGGGCACATGGCATACAGCAGGTACTTAATATTTGCTTAAAAGAGAGGAAAGACATGGAGCAGCAGAGATGGGGGCATGGGGGCTGCATCTCTAAGTCCCTCCAGTTTGAGAGCCTGACAGTGAACAATACCTGTAGACCCCCTTGGAGAGAGAGCTTCTTTTGGGGTAAGCGTTACCTTTGAAGACTTCTTTAAACCTCTCCTCGGGACGGGGAGGAGGGGAAGGAGGGGAAGGAGGGGAAGGAGGGGAAGGAGGGGAAGGAGGGAGCCATTTGGTGAGAATCGGGCTCAGGAGGCACGGAGATGAGAAGCCCCAAGAGAGGGAGCATTCCTTGCTCCCAATCTTGGGGCGGGGGGTAGGGGGACAGGTGTCTGTCCTGTGACCGCTTCTGGTGGGCCGCCTCCCCTGATCCACCTGGGACCCAGTCCCCAGACTCGGGGCTCCGGAGGCGGCCAGGGGAGGTGGGCTCTGTCTTCCTGAAGCCTGAAGCACAGTGGGCACCCCTGCCCTGCCCGACCCTCACTCACCCAGACTCATCCCCGGATGGAGGCAGGCCAGCAGCAGCCACAGTGCCATCAGAAGAGAAGCCCGTCCCCGCCCGAGCCTCAAGGCCAGGCCAAGCGTCCAACTGTCTGTCTGTCCGAGGGTCTGTCTGCAGCATCCAGAGCCCCAGAGGCTCCGTTGTGCGTGCTGGGCCGGGGGAGGCTGCTTCTGGCACCTCCTGCTGCCCCTCCCACGTGCCCCCTTTCTCCCAGACAACTGGTTGGACAGGCTTAGGGGCTGAATCTGCTGGCCCCGAGGATTTGGCATTGCACGGGAGGGGTCTGAAGAGGAAAACTGCACCCCACCCCCGCTCCAGGAGGGCCTGGCTAGGGAGGGGCCACAGAAAGAGGAGCCAGCCCTGGGGCCCAGGCAGCCCCAGGGACAGTCCTGTCGCGCCTTGTGGAATCTCCTCGTCCAAACAGTCCCCCAACCTGGCAACCACGGCTCCCCACGGCCCCCCTCTGCAGAAGGGAGTTATCCTCATTTCTCAGAGGCATAGAGTGGGGAAGGGAGCTTGTCCGAGATCCCCCAGCCAGCCGGGCCAGACCCAGAATTGGAGGATCACCCCACCAAGGCAAGCCTAGGGGCACTCCCTCCCTGCTGTCCCCCTACCACCTGGCCCCAGAAGGGGGCTCCCCAACATCACCCTCCCTCCTCTCCTTATCCAGGTGACCTGCCCTCTCTCCTTCCTCCATCTCTGGCCACTGCCAGGGCAGGGCAATCCCTCCTGGAGACAGAAGGTGCCCGGATGGGGCCCAGGGCCGGCGGGCAGAGCGTGTACCGACCACCTCTCACCTGGACCGGAACAGCAGCCCCTCAGGGGGGTCCCCTGCCCCAAGCACCAGCCCCCACCCCCGCCAGCCCAGCTCCATACCTGACTGGAGCCACCCTCCTAAAACTCAAACTCCTTTGGGGAGCACTTAAAAATTTTTTTAAACAATTAATTATAAATATTCTTTAGTTATTAAAATGCATTTAATTTATATCTCTATATAATCAAATATATAATCTATTTGATTACCAGCCCACCTGCATTATCTTCCTTTCCCAATATACTTAAACTGTGCAAATTGTTTATTGCGGTGAACTTTGAAAAAGGAAAATATTCCTACCCACACTATGTAATTACCTAGTAGGTTTTTTGTGACCTACTCTTTACTCGGAGGAGCTAGTTCCAGACTTTTCAAGATTGAACATTACTGTATTTCACCAGTGACTGACTCAGCCCCGAAGGAACTGGGGGCCAAAAGCAGAGCGAAAAACTCGGGAAGGCAGACGAGGTCGGGGGAGTTCGGGTGTGTGTCTGGAGAGCCTCAACCAAAAGGCCGCTGAGGGGCCTCCCTGGTGGCCCAGTGGTTAAGAATCCGCCTGCCAACGCAGGGGAACTAAGATCCCACGCGCACCGCATCGAAGAGCCCGCACACGGCAACAAAAAAGATCCCACGTGCCCAATGCAACCACAAAATAAATAAATAACTATTTAAAAACAAACAAACAAAAAAACACAATAAAACCAAAGGCCGCTGGGACCCCTCTTCTAAAGCTTCTCACCTCTCAGGTGGCTCAGGCCAGGCTCTTCCCGGAGGGCCCTCGCTGCCTTGCAGTAAGTACCCAGCGAACTCTTCTCCTTCAGTCCTACCTACCCCAGGGTCTGGCACCACGAGAAACTGTCCCCTGGTTGGCTTTGGTGCCTCCCCTAATGTCCTCCCAGCACGTGGCATGTGCCTCCATCTTATAATCATTGCAATAAAATGTATTGTTATATCAAGTGCATCCCTGTGCATACCTGGCCCTCCTCCCGCTGGAAGCTCCTCAAGGCAGGAACAGCCCCTCCTTCCTCGCGGGGTGGCAGGGAGGAGGGGGTGGGCTCACAGGGGCTGGCACAGGGCCGTCCACAAAGCAGCCCCTTCAGCGCGCCGGCGGTTACGTGGGTGGGCTCGGGATGCAGGCCATCCTGTGATCAACGTTTAGTCATGGGACACGGAGGTCGCACAGGTAGAACTTTAAGCAGGTGTGTGGGCCTCTGAGAGAGCAGGACCAGTGCTCCTGGACCCAGCTGTGGAAGAGAGGGGGACACGCGCAGGTCCAGCCGGGGCCCAGGCGGCAAACCCCAGTCAGACCCAGCCCTGGAAAGACTTCTTTATCTCGCCAGCCTGTTATTACAGAAATGGTCACACCTAGGAAAGTTGAAAATATATAGTACAAAGAATACTCATACATATAGCCTCCACCCAGACTCAACAATTATCAACATTTTGCTATATTTGCTCTCAAGCCGCTCCCTCCCATATATATATATTTACTATATATACTCACACACATACTATGTTACTCTCTATATATCAATATATACATATATGTATATATAATATATACATATATAATATATACATACATGTATATATAATATATACATGTATGTGTATATAATACATATACTTATATGTAAATATATGTATACTTACAAAACATGTATATATAATATATACTTATAATACACATATTTTTAAATATAATGTATATTGATAATATATAGATTCACTTTTTTCCCGTTTTTGTCTTTTGAAAGGCAGTTGAAAGCAGACATCATACATGGGAAGAGCTTCATCCTTCTGAAAGAACATTTTTGCCCATCGACTCATCTCAGATCCCCAGAAGCGGCCAGGACAGGCACAATTATTAATCTCATTATACAGATGAGAAAACCAGGCCCCCACAGGGAGAGGAACTTGCTCAGCCCCGTGGATGGTCAGTGGCAGGGCTGGAAATCAACCCTCAGTCTTCTAACACCCAGGCAGGACTCTCTCTCTTTCCCCTTTCCATCTGCATTTAATTGGGAGGCCTTGCAGGAGCAAAGGATTACGTTTCCTTCTCAGCTTTTGTGGAACCCTGCATTACTACTCTGCACAAGGTCCTGCTTTTATTTCTTAATTTTTTCTCTTCGTGCCCATCTCTATCCCACTCCTGCCCTCCCCGCCCAGGCATCCAGTCTCCTCAGTTTGGTATGCGTCCTTATATCACTTACCTATGGCTCCTCTGATATATATTATAGTCTTTGTGGTATGCAGCCCACAGCTCCTAAAGGAGCATCCTTTGTTCCCTGAAATAGCCCGAGTGATAAAGGTGAAATGCCTGTTTTTTGTTTTTTATAACAAGCCCCTTTCAACCACACCTGAGTTTATGTTAATGTGGTGATTTTGGAAATCCCCTAGATAACCACAGGAAGGGGGCGGCTGGTTGCCAGGGGAACCAGCCACGTGATTAGAGGGTTAGAACTTTCAGCTGCATCCCCCCTACCTCTGGGAAGGGGAGAGAGGCTGGAGGTTAGATTAATCATCAACGGGCAACGGGTTAATCAATCATGCCTACATAACGAAGCCTCCAAAACAAACCCCAATACTAAAAAAACCTAAAATACTGAAAAATCAGTCCTTTCCCTACTGATTTGAAATGCTGTTTTTAATCACACACCACAGATGTAGGCAATCCTCAGTGCCCCGTCTCAGCTCGATCTGGGACAAGTTCCCATGGGTACCAGGGGTGTCCATACCCACAGCCCACTTGGGGCCCCAGCTGGTTCCGTTTGTCCCCCCAAGGCCCAGGTATGAGGGCTCCTTCCCAGACCCACAGGGCTTGAGGAGTGCCTCCTGGTCCTGCATTCAACCAGGGCTGCTGCAGGTGGCCTAGTGTGAAGAGAGTGGGACCAGGATGCCCAGAGGGGCCAGGAGGGCTGGGGGTGGTGGTGAGTGGGACATACCAAGCCCTGGAGAATAGTCTATTCCCAAGGACCTACCTGGCTGTGTACCTTTGGGGTGACTCATGGGACAGGGTGGGGTTCCAAACAACCCCCCCAACACACACACACAGGGCAGCCAGGTAATGCTCCCAAAGGCCCACCCAGCCCTGTGTTACCAAACAGGGCCCCAGCTCCATGGCAACCATCACAACTTGTCCCGAGGAGGCACACAGGGAGAAGCTCTGGGCTCCCCCTCCCCAGCAGCGAGACACCAGATCTGCAGCCTGGGGTTTCAGGCAGAGAGGGAGAGTGCAGGTGACCTAGTTCCTTCCCCGGCCACCAGCTTGACCTCGGGGCCACTCACCAGACCCTGACAGACACCCATCTGTGCTAATTTCAAGGGGAAAAGACCCTACAGTTCACTGACCCCACCCTGCCCCAAATCTTTCTACTGCACAGTGGTCCAGCCCCTTCCAGGTCTGCTTGTACACCCCTCGTGACAGGCAGCTCACCACCTCTCCTGTTTAGTTAAAGCATCGTAAACCCAGAATCATAAGCCAGAAAGCTCTTTTGGTAGAATGCCTCCTTGGAGTGAAATCTCACAATTTTGGGCCAAGAGGCAGCCACCGTGGCTCTTCCTTGATCCATACAAGCCTGGGACCAATTCCTTCCTGCTCTGGATGCTGGGTGGCCGAAGGTCAGAACACTGAGTCCTTTTTAGTTGTTGCATTCAGTGCAACTGACACACTGTTTATTGAGGGTCTGCTATGTGCCAGGACCACTGTGGGCACGGGCTGCGGGCAGAAGCTCCGGAGGAGAAGCGAGGGCTGGGAAAAGGGTGGGCACTTTATCTGTGCACTCCTCCAACAGGCCACGATAGATCCCCTGCTCTGTGCCAGGCTCTGGGGGACCTCAGGGAACAAAAAACAATTTGACATCCTGGTTGGGAGGGACAGAGAGTAACTAAACACATTCAGGTATAAGGGAGTGTCTGGTAGTGATACAGGCTTCAAGGAAGCAAAAGCTCGGAGGTGAGAATTATGGAAGGTGGGGGCTATTTTAGGCAGGGAGAGCACAGAACCCTGACAAGGTGACATATGAACAGAGCCTGAATGAACCAGGAGAGGGAGAACCATGGGAGAGCCTGAGCAAGCGCTCTCCTGGCAGAGGGACTAGCAGGTGCAGAAGCCCCAGGACAGTTGTCTATGGCTCTGTAACAAATGTCCCCAAAGCTCTGAGGATGAAAACAGTGACCACTTTAGCATCTCTCAGAATCCTGTAGGTGGAGACCGGGCTCTGCTGTGCGGCTCTTCTGCTCCATATGGTATCAACGGAGTCGCTCATATGGCTACATCCAGCTGGGAGCTTGGCTTCACTCACGTGTCTGGGGTGGCTGGAGCAGCTGAGAGCTGGCTGGGCACCCCCGCTCCTCTCATCCTCTGCCCCCACCCTTTTCCTCTCCATGAGGCCACTCATCATTTAGTGGTCCACCCTAAGTTTCTTTACACGGCAGCAAGAATCTCAAGAAGGCAAAAATGGAAGCTGGCAGGCCTCTCAAGGGCAAGGCCTGAACATCAGACAGCATTACTGCAGCCACAGTCTATGACCAGAGCAAGCCCCAGGACAGCCCAGGTTCAAGGGGAGGGGAGGGGATGCCACCTGATGGGAGGTGCAGCATCCATACAGGGAAGGGTGCAAATACCAGTGCCCATCCTTGGAACATTCCACGTAGGCCCCGAGGAAGGAGCATCTTGATGGCGGTGGGTTTGCTGGGGTCAGTGTGGTTGGGGGATTAACTAGGGAGAGACGGAAGGGGTAGGAGGTGAGGTCCTCAAGGTCCGGGGGCAGCACAGATGGTGTGGGGATGTGCAGGTCGCTGTCCAGACTCTGGCTTTGACCTTCAGAGAGATGTGAGTCTCGGCAGGGTTAGCGCAGAGGAAGGGTGTTGCTTGGAGGCCTCGGGCTGCTGTGGGGAGAACAGACTGAGGTGGGGGAGGGGGGGAGGTGGTGTACTTGTCTCCTGGGGCTGCTGTAATACGGGACCACAAACTGGGTAACTTAGAACAACATTATTCTCTCATGGTTCTGGAGGCCAGAAGTCTGAAATCAAGGTGTCACAGGGCCACGCTCCCTCTGAAGTCTCTGGGGAAGAGCCCTCCCTTTCATCTTCTAGTTTCTCATGGCCGTGGCCTTCCTTGATGCCCCTGGCCTGACTCCAGTCTCTGCCTCCATTTTCACACACTGTTCTCCTCTCTGTGTGTCTGTCTCTGTGGCCAGATCTCCCTCTTCTTAGAGGGGCCCCGGTCGTATTGGGTTTAGGGCTCACCCTAACCCAGGATGATCTCACCTTAACTGCAAAGACTCTATTTCCAAAAAGGTACATTCATGGGTTCCGGATAGATATGAGTTTGGGGGGACTCTATTCAACCCAATACATGGGGGCAAGGGCTGTGGAGCGCCCAGTGAGGAAGCTGCTGCAGTCGTGCAGGGGAGAGAGAGACAAGAGTGGCAGCAGGAGGACCCTCTCTAAATTCATTACCCCCGCCCCCCAACCCCGGCTGCACAGAAGCCTCCCTCAAGAAGAAGCCTCCACGCTTTAGTTTCTCTGAAGCTTGGGAGCCCTCTGCCCTGGAGCCCAGGTGGCTGAGGCCAGCCAGGGCTGCATGCTGCCTGCAGCGTACTACTGGGGGACAGAGGGTGGGACCCAAGTCCTACCAGGCACCCCCAGTGTGCCCACACCTGAGCTTGGGAGCAGTGAGGGGGCGTTCATGGAGACATTGTCCCCCAAGGCCCAGCTCAGGTAACCTCCCTGTTCTGCCCAGGGCTCACCTCTCCCTGCCGCTCACTCCATTCCTACCACTGAAGGCCTTCCCAAAACCCAGTCTGCTCCCCCTCCCTTGGACCAGCTCCTCAGGTGGTGTTTAGGGCCCTCCACG
Organism: Physeter macrocephalus; assembly: GCF_002837175.3. NCBI lineage: Eukaryota > Metazoa > Chordata > Mammalia > Artiodactyla > Physeteridae > Physeter > Physeter macrocephalus. The sequence goes on along the minus strand of NC_041227.1, from coordinate 74,105,587 downwards.
CTTACCCCAGGCCTCGCCTCCTCCCTCTCAACCCCCTGGCTCCACACCCACCTCATTCCAGCCAGCTGAGCCCCACTGTGATGCTTTGACCCAGCTTTCCGGGCCTCCTCCTCCCCTCCCCGATTGCCTACCTTCCTCCCTTCCATCCTCAATGAAGTCGCCAGCTCAGATGCCACCTCCTCCAGGAAGTCCCCCTGGTGCCTCCACACCTCCCCAGGCTGGGCCGGATGCTGCCCTTGGGGCCCACCACTGCCTTTTTCCCCATCACAGATCCTGTTCCCTACCCTGTACTTTCTGTGCCTGGTTTTGTCTGCGCCCCCAACTCCGCCCTGCAGAGGACCCTATGCAGAAGAGGCACCCAGAGATGTCTGATGACCTGAGCCCACACTCAGCGCCCCACCCCTCCTGCCGATCCCCCTACCCCAGCCCCATCCCACCCCTGTCCTGGGGGCTCTCCCATTGCCCTGGCCCCACGGAGTCGGGGCTCAGACAAGGACAGGGCTCCAGGCACAGGGATTGGAGGGCAAAGCTGAGCCCGGAGCTTCCATGAAACACTCGAGGACGGGGACGGAGAGGCCAGGATGATTAATGGGACATTCCTCTCTGTCCCTCAGGGGAGGAAGAATGGTTGTCAAGGGCAATACATTCTTCCCGTGTATTACTCCAGCCTGTGTCACCCACAGGGAGTGGGGTTTCAGGGAGGTGGGGACTGGAGTGTCTGAGCCCCAACTGCTTAGAGAGCGTCACTCATCTTACAGGGGAGGGGAAACTGAGGCCAGCGGAGGGGGGCAGGGCTGCCTGCGAGGCTCATCCAGCAGATGAGGCATAAAGGGTGGGGGTAGCCCTGGGCTCCTGTCTCACTCCCGGGCTCTGTCCCTAGGAGTCAGGGGTGTCCAGGCTGGGACCAGTGGTGGAGGCCGAAAAGGGAGGGCCAGGGCGCGGCTGCAGTGGCCTCTGGCTTCTCCACAGGGAGGGGAGGAGGAGGCCCGTAAAGCCAGGTCAAGGGGCCAGCGAGATGGCCCTTCCTGCCTCCAAGCCTCTGCACACGCTGTTCCTGCCGCCTGTCAGCTCTCATCACTGACCCCTGCCCTGCGCTCTCCGCCTCCGTCACCGCTCACGTCCACAACACCCTGATGGTGGGTGGATTAGCCTGCTCCAGCCGCCAGGGCAAAGTGCACCAGACCAGGCTGCTCAAGCAACACTTCCTCACAGTTCTGGAGGCTGGAAGGCCAAGATCACATGAGCGGTGTTGCTTTCTTCTGGGGCCTCTCTCCTTGGCTGGCAGACGGCCGCCCTCTTGCTGTCTCTTCACATGGTCTGTCCTCTGCAGCATCCCTGGTGTCTGTGTCCCAATCTCTTCTTATAAGGACACCAGTCAGACTGGATTACATCCCACCCTCAAGAACTTCCTTAATTACCTCTTAACCTCGTTACCTCTTTAAAGACCCTCTCTCCAAATACAGTCACATTCTGAGGCACTGGGGGTTAGGGCTTCAACACAGGAATTGTGAGGAACACAGGTCTGTCTATAACAGCGTGTGTGCCTCCCCCCTCCCCCACCCCCGGCCCCTCCGTGAGTGGGACACTCTCTAAGGACAGGGACTGGACTGGAGCCCTCTGTGTGGCCTGGAGGGTCTCTGGGCGGGGTGCCTGGGTCTGTCGTCCTGCCCAGCAGCTGCCCCCTCCCCTCCTCCACTCCGACACCCCTCTTCCCCCTCCCCTCCCCACCTCCGTGGGGACAGGGTGGGGCGGCCAGGCTGCAGAGTGAGCGGTGAGGTGTGACTGTGTCCCTTTGCTCCTGTCTTCACGCTGGTCCCCCCCGAGGAGGTGGTGCCCGCCCTGCGCTCTACCACTGGCCCGGCGGCTTCCTGGGCTGGCTGGCCAGGAGCTGGACGTGCCCTCTACGCCCTCCAGCTTCCTCCTGCGGACAGTAGGGAGAGGCCGAGCTCTGCAGAGGGTTCTTGAGTCGTCATCCTGAAGAGGCAGCAATGAACAGCCCCTAAGGCTGTGACACTGGCCCTGGGGCCCTTCCTAGAAGGCAGATCATCACAAACCCCAGCAAGGCTCTGAAAAACTCCCAGCATGAAATGAAATTGTGCTCCTCGTGCTTCCCCAGCGCCTGGGGACTGGCCACCTTCCTGGCCATGATAGCTGATTGCCATTCTGACCGCCCAGCTCCTGCAACACCCGTATTATGTCGGGGACATGGCTTTCTTGCTGCCGTGTCCCCTGGCCAGCGCTAGCCATATGATGTCTTTGTGAGAATCACAGAAAGGTGTCTCTTCTCTGCACGGACTCGGCCCCCTCACCCACCCAGGAACCCCACCTGTGGCGGAGCCTGAGTCTGCACCTCCCACTGTAGCAGCCAGAGGGTGGGACGTGCCAGGCTCCTGGGCAGCCAGGGTACCCACCGGTCATGCACCCGCACCAGACAAACAAGCAGGTGACCTGGCCAGCCGATTGCGGTCCGTGTGAAGATGCCTTTTATAAAGCATTCAGGCAACAAATATTTATTAAGCAACTACTGCGAGCCGGGCACTGTGCTAGCTGTAGGAGTACCCTGGTGAGCAAAGCAGTCGCGATCCCTGCCCTCCTGGAGTTTACAGTTTAGTGGAGGAGACGCAAAAGCTCACCGTTTTAAACGTCTAATTATAAAATGGAAACAAAATGTGCTGAGAAAGAAAAGAACACAGCTCTAGGAGAGCTGAGAGTCAGGAAGGGCTTCCTTGAAGAAGCGACAGTGAAGCTGAGGAATGATCTAGAGGAAGGGGAGCGAAGTGGAGGAATGGTCTACATTGAGGGGAAAAGCAAGTGCAAAGGCCCTGTGGCATGGGGGCTAACGGAGGGCGTGTGTGGCATGACTTCAGGCAGCAAGGGATGGATCATGGGGCCTCAGGACTGAGGTGATGAATCTGGATTCTGTTCTTGCAGCAGGAAATCTCTCTGAGAGTTGTGAGCAAGGGTGTGACACCACTAGGTGTATAATCCGGTCCCTCTGGATGTTGGGAGGAGAATGAGGGTGGGGATCAGGAATGCTGGTACCGGGAGACCAACAAAGGGGCAGCTGCTGACACCCCGGCAAGAGACCAGGGTGGCCGGCCTGGGGCCTGCAGCGCTGATGGAGTGAAACGGGTGGTTCAGAGATACAGAGGAATAAAGTGAACCCAGAGGGTGAGAGGGAGGGAGGGATGCTGCCTGGTTGCCTGGTTTCCACCTGCTGTCATCCTGATCCCTTCGATTTCTGGCCTGATGAGTCATTTGCGAGTCATCGCCCCCGCAACCATTGCTGCTTTTTCCTTTTTAACAATGAACTTGTTTTTAACCACTGAGCCATTATGTTACGGGCCAGTGGGTTTTGAGGCACTTCCCCAAATACAGCCCTGGAGAAAATTTAAAACATAATTTAATGAAAAATTCTCCACAATGTAGTTCTCACCATCCGCCCTGCTCAAGGCTGTCACGGGCTGACCCTCGCCGGGCTGGCGTCTGGCTCGTGACCCTCTCTGAGGCAGAGGCCCTGCCTGGCACGGCTCCCCGGGGTCCAGCGTGGCGGTGCCTGTGCTGGCGATGACCAGTCCCGCCAGCCACCCCTCCTCCGCGTGGACTCTGTGGCGCCTGGGCATGCCTGTCAGCACAGCCCTGGGGCAGCACGCCCACAGCTGGGCAGGCTCACAGGGTGGCCTCCCGCTGACCAGGGCTGGCTTCCATCTTTGTAAAATAGTAACCATTTGTGGACTTCCCTGGTGGCGCGGTGGTTAAGAATCCGCCTGCCAACGCAGGGACCCGGGTTCGAGCCCTGGTCTGGGATGATCCCACATGCCGCGGAGCAACAAACAAATAAACAAATAAAATAAATTAATTTAAAAACAAACAAAAAACCGATCTGTTAGTGCATTTGTGGATTCACCGACCTAAGATGACGTTCCCAGAACCCCCTTTTCTGGGGATCTGCTCTAAAGCTGGGGTGATAGAACCACTTTCAGAACATAAAGCGCCCCATTTTGCATTCATACCCATCCCCACATCAGAAACCCAAGCACAGGGACTTCCTTGGTGGCACAGTGGTTCAGAATCCACCTGCTAACACCAGGGACACGGGTTCGAGCCCTGGTCCGGGAAGATCCCACATGCCGCAGAGCGACTAAGCCCACGCGCCACAACTACTGAGCCCAAGTGCCACAACTACTGAAGCCTGCGCACCTAAAGCCCGTGCTCTGCAGCAAGAGAAGACACCGCGATGAGAAGCCCGCGCACCGCAACGAAGAGTAGCCCCTGCTCGTCACAGCTAGAGAAAGCCTAGGCACGGCAACGAAGACTCAACTCAGCCAAAAATAAATACATAATAAATTTATTTTAAAAAAACAAAAACAAAAACCTGAGCACAGCCTCTCCTTTTGGCTTATCCCCCAAGTCTAAGAAGTGCCTGATTCCTCCAGCCACCTCCTGAATATTTCTAGAATCCAACCCTTCCCCTCCAACCTGCTTCGTCTGCCCTGGGTCAGGGCTGATTCCATCTGCCTGGAGGTCACCCTCCCTCTTACTGGCCTCCTGGACCCCAGTCCCTGCTGCCACGGCCCCGGGCACCATCCGTGCCGCCGCAGGGCAAGACCATTTACACCTGATCTCCCTGAGTCGCACCCTCTCTTCCTCTCTCCTTCTTTCCTCTGACTTGGCTGACTTGCGTTTGCCTCCTGAGACTCATCTCAGCCCTAGGAAGTCCCCTGGACCATCAGGTGGGGTCAGTTGCCTCCCCTGGGCTCCCCTTCCCAGTCTTCACTCACCATGTTGCAATGTCTCTTCAGAGCCTGTCTCCACGGTTAAGCCCCAGTGGCCCCGATGGGGCGACAGCAGCTCCTCAGAGGGTTCGAAGATGCTGTTCAGAAGTGAGGGGCAGCCCCAGGCATGCACAGGATGTTGCAGCTCCTGGGACCCGCACAGATTCTGGCACTAAGAACAAGCCACAAAAGGACCCTGGGACATGAAAGAGCCTGGGGCAATTCCTGCTCCTGGCTGATCCTCCAGCTTTGGGCAGTTTTGTTCATTTTTTTTACTCAGCAAACACCAGTGGACCCCTCTTCCTCCCCACCATATCCCTCCTGGGCAGGCCCCAAGCTGGGCATCCTGGGCCTCAAGGGCCTCCCTGTCTGGTGCTGGAGCCAGGCCTGGGCAGGACAGTGTGACTGGCTCCTCTGGGGGTAGCTGGTGCGGGGGAGGGCACTTTTAACCGTCTTCCAATTCCAAGAATCCACGAGGGTCCTGGACTCTACAGTAGCAGAATTTCAAAAGTGGCTGCCTGAAGGGGCTGGTTCCCATGGCCAGGTGTCACGGAGGACACCAGGGCCTGAGCTCCTGACTGCATCTGAATCTGCCTTTGTCTGCACCCAGAGCAGGTCTTGTGGCTGGTGGGGATGCAGGCAGGGTGGGAGAGGGACCACAAGGGACCAGGGGTGCACGGGTTTTCAAAGTAGACCCCCCTAAGGTGTTTGCCTGGGAGGGAGCACTGCTAATCCACCTGCATTAGTGGGAGGCTTCCTGGCCCTGCCCCACTGTGGGTGGGTTTCCCTGGGCCCGTCAGGAGATGAGGCACCCTCAATGTATAGTTAGGGCTGGCAATCAAGGGCATAGGCTCAGGGCAGCCCCGAGTCTGGTGTCGGGGCCAGGCTGGACAGAGCAAGGCCAGGCTGGGCCCTGCGTGTAAATTCTCCTCTTCCAGAACCAGCACAGGCACTGCTAGGATGGAGGAGCCAGACTGCATTTATTCATCTCCAAAAAGCAGGGGCCTCCCGCTGGCCACCACTGGGCACCCTCCTCGGGGGGCCTGCCTGCTGGGAGCCGCGGTCAGACTAGAGGGGCCGGGATTGGGTCCAGGGACACGGGGGGGCGGTGACAGTGGACAGTGCGCGGCGGGGAGGGTACTGAGCCTCAGTTTTTCCGACCAGAAAACGGTGGCGGCTGTGCGGATTGGACGACACATCGTAGATCCTCAAGCGAGAGCGTGACTGCTCATCCCTCTGGCTTGGCCGAGGTGGGACCTGGAGCCCTGACCTCCAGAGACCCCCCCCCGAGTGGCGGTAGCTCTACGACATCGGGTCACGCGGCGGGACTGGCAGCAGTTCATAGGAGTGCGCACGCGCGGGACCCTGCGGCTGCGGTGAACTGGCGCCCCCTTGTGGCCATAGTGGAAACCACCGGCCTTGCGGGCGGGCGGACGGACGCTGCTGAGTTAAGTGTATCCTCCTGGGTGATGGGGACTCGCGGACCCCAGAGAGTCCATTGGGGTGATCGTCTGAGGAGTGTGAGCCCAAGGGTATGTGACAATGTGAGGGAGTGATAGCCTCTCAATAGTAACAGGTCACATCAGGACACGTGGTCATCTGAGGCTCGGAGCAGTGAGTGAGCTCCCAAGAACAGCACCGGGCTCTGCGTGAGGGCCCATGTCTGACACTGTGCAGGGCATGCAGCAGGAGCTCAATAAATGTTTGTGGCGTGAGAGTGAGTGGATAAGTGTGTGAGCCATCTGCTCACAGATGGCTGTGGATAAGTGTGTAACCCACTGTGTGCAAGGGGGTTAGGAGTGGTGGCCGGAAAGTCGTAACGAGTGTCTACACTGTCAGACCTTACAGCCGGTGAGTGCCACCCTCAGAAAGGGCCCCCCGTCCAGGGACAACGGAAGAACCTCTAAAGGCTCCACGGCAGCCCCAGCCGCTGGTGGATGGGACAGAGGGACAGAGGGAGGCCTCATATACCCCAGGATGGGCCCAGCCCAGCCCCCTGCACAGGGCAGACAAGGCCCCCTGCAGGCCTCCTCCTGGGGCCTGGAAGCTTCCTGTCAGGGCGGTCTCTCCACGTCACCTTCCAGCCTCGCTCGAGGCAGGCAGATGGCGGCGGAGGCTGGATGCCCAGCCTGACCACAGCCCTCCCCTGAGTGCAACTTCACTGCCTGGAGCGGGGGAACTGGGAAAGCCCAAGGCAGGGCTGCTAGTGGTGGGATGGATTTCAGGCAGGGTGGGGAGGTGCGATGGGGGAGGGGCACATGGATGCAGGTCCCCCACGGCCCCAGCCCCAGCCGTATGGGCCAGGCTAGGGGCTGAGGCTGGGGAGGGGTTCCAGGCCAGGCTCGCAGCCCATGGGCAGCGTGGCAGCCTCTCTGGGTGGGATGTGGTGGGTCATATAGCGCGTCCCCATGAAGGAGCCGATTCGCAGCTGCTCTGGGGCCTCCTCCGGCCACCACAGGCTGGAGCTGGATGGGGAGAGGAAGAGGCGCAGCTGTCTCCCTGCTGGGTGGAGTGGGCTGCCGAGCTCCCCACTCCCAGAGCCCTCCCCCTGCAGCCTCTGATCTCCCTTTCCTCCCTTGTAGAACCAGCTGGAGGTCTGCCTCCTCCAGGTGGCCGCCCTGATTACCTGGGTGTCAGTTCGCTGAAATGATAGAGGGCTCATTGGAGAGAAAACAAGGTCAGGGAGGAGAAGGGCACGGGCAGAACAAGGTGGCCCCTTCTCTGAACCTGTCGTCAGAGGAGCTGCTGGACCACCTCCCTGACCTCCCAGGTGAGAGATATTGGGGGGGGCGGGGAATTCCCTGCACATCCCTGGAAGGGGCACCACCCACCTCAGAACCACAGGGCTCATGGAGGGCTTCCAGGTACTGGGACCAGTGAGAGGGAAGGGGTTCGGGGTGAGAGAGGGGCCCTCGGGGGTGTCACCACTCACAAGCGCATGCTGGAGGCTGCCAGGAAGGCCAGGAGCAGGAGACCGGCCAGAGAAGAGAGGAGGGAGGTGATGACAATCATGTCGCCACTTCGCCAGCCTGGCCACGTGTCAATGGAGCCTGGGGACTTCCCTGCACACACAGTGCCTCTCAGAGGCTGCCCCTGGACCCCAGGGCGGTCACCTCCCCACCATGCTCACACCCAAGGCTGACTGCCTTCCATCCCCAGCCATCCTCCTGAGCCCATCCATCTGTCCCTCTCAGCTGGGCATCTGTGCTCTGCCAGCCTGGGCCACCAGCCATGGCTCCAGCCTCTGCCTTGGTCTCACCTTCTGGGCTGTTTCCACCAATGTGCCTGCCCACTGCCCCGCCTGTGGCAGGAAGAGTGGCAGCAGAGCTCAGGACTGCCCTGCTCCTGGAGCCTGGCATTCAAGGCCCTCACGTGACAAGACCCACCAACACCACCAGCCCGGCCTCTCAGCCCATCTCCCAGGCGCCCACACGTGGGACACTCCAGCCTTTCACGTGCAGTTTCCTTATCCCGGGACCCACAGCCCTGACCGACTCCAGCCTCCTTCTTGCCCTGGCCCTTCTCCTCCACCTGGCAGTGCTGGGCACAGGGTTGGCTCCCTGAAGGAGGGGAAGACCGCTTCTGTCCATGATGGCGCTGGGGGTCCGGGGCACCCGACGGTTGGCAAACACTTCGGGGTGGACAGAGCCGGTGTCTCTGTTGATGGGGTCGACCCGGTGCCCCAGCCTCCAGCACGAGGTTCTGTATGGGGGGGGCTGCCTCTGAGCCCCCAGTCCCACAGCAGCAGGGAGAGGGGCCGGCTGAGCACGACCATGGTGGAGAGGGCGGCCAGTCCACAAGGAGCAGACTGGAGCCGGAGCGTCCCTCCCCCAGCGCTACCTTGGCGGAGAGTGATGGGGTCGGACCACCTCGTCTGGGCCTGGGGTGAGCCCTTGGAGTCCATCAGGAGGAACTTCACCCTGGGGAGAGGAGGAAGGGTGACGCTCCGAGCCTCGACTGCCCTGGGCGAGGCACCCACCTTGGCCAGGCCCCAGGCAGCCGTTGCTGGCTGGCCAGGCTGTGGGCCTTTCCATGTATAGGGGAAGGTGGGGCCCATCAGCACCGGCCGAAGCCTGGCCCTGCTCTAAGGACCCCCGGAGACCTCTCTGGCCACAGTGACCTCTGCCAGCAGCCCCAAACCATCTGAACCGTCGCTCTCCAGACACCCTATCTGGTTTAGGTGGCCCCGATTAGATTACTAGGGGTCGGACCACCTCGTCTGGGCCTGGGGTGAGCCCTTGGAGTCCATCAGGAGGAACTTCACCCTGGGGAGAGGAGGAAGGGTGACGCTCCGAGCCTCGACTGCCCTGGGCGAGGCACCCACCTTGGCCAGGCCCCAGGCAGCCGTTGCTGGCTGGCCAGGCTGTGGGCCTTTCCATGTATAGGGGAAGGTGGGGCCCATCAGCACCGGCCGAAGCCTGGCCCTGCTCTAAGGACCCCCGGAGACCTCTCTGGCCACAGTGACCTCTGCCAGCAGCCCCAAACCATCTGAACCGTCGCTCTCCAGACACCCTATCTGGTTTAGGTGGCCCCGATTACTAAGTGTCACATGCAGGGTGGCTCAGCGGGGCGCGTGGGGCCGCGGGGCCCCGGCCTCCCAGAGAACTGATGGCTGTGAGGAGTCTGTGAGGCCTTGGAAGGCCCCCCTGTAAGAGCAGGCACCCCAGGCAGAGGCCAGGGAGGAAGGGCTGGGATCAGGGCGCACTCGGAGCCCAGGGTCACGGGAGGGGGCAGGTTGAGCTCGGGGGCACCGGGAGCCGTGCGAAGCCTCGGTTGTATCTTTGTCCGCGGGTGGGGGCGGAGCTCTGGAAGGTTTCCGAGCCGTGAGGAACGCAGGCAGGCTGGCACTGACGGGACGGCTCCGGGGGCCGCTAGGGATGCGGCGGCAGGTATAACTGGAGGCCGCGCCAGGGAGTGGCCACGGGGAGGGGGAGGGGACCTGGCCGGCCTGGGTGAGAGGGCGAGGGAGGCGTGGGTGGAGCCTACGCCCCGCCCCGCCTTGCCTGCGCCCCTGCCGGTTCCCCCAGCCGCACTTGGTCTCCCTGAGGACCTCTGGCCTTGTCCCCTCGTCTGACACCTGCTCTCCCACCCCGGCTCCACCCTCAGCCCCAGGCTTAGTTTCCTGCCAGATCTACCTGTGGGAGGGACGGTGGGCCCTGCAGCATTCCCCTCCCCCGTTGTGGGGCCAGAAGACTCCTCCCCACCCCACCCACCCCACCCCACCGGCTCTGCGATGCCCACCTCCTCCTAGTGGGCCTCCTGGAAGGGCCACGTTCTGTCTGCCCCCCCCGCTGGTCGGACCCCGCAGAGGAAGAAACCCACCCAGGCTTGTGAAGGGGAGGGTCTTGCTCCGCCTGCAGCCAGGAAGGGGCCGGGCCAGGACAGAGGCCTGGGGAGAGGCTGGGGTGGGGGGGCAGCCCTGGTCCCCAAAACCCCTCCTCTCCCAGCACAGCCCTCTTCCAAGGTCCAGGTTGGGTGACCCACCTGTAAGGTCCAGAGCCGGGGAGGGGGGCGTTGCAGTAGCGTGGCTGCTGGAGGTCAGCAAGGCAGCCGGCGTCATTGCCCACCCTAAGCACCGGGGCGCGCCCCCTGCCACCCACTGGGTCCTCACAGGGCAGCTGGTCCAGGGTCAGGGGCAGCGTCATGTAGTGGCCATCTGTCAGCAGCCTCGGGGAGGCTGGGATCTCAGCCAGTGTCTGGGGGTTCTGGAAGTCCCTGGAGGCTGCAGGAGTGAGGGACAGACAGATTGGGGCTGGAGGGGAGGAGCAGACGGGACCTCGGGACCTCGCCATAGTTTTTGGAGGCCTCCAGCCCTGGCCCTCCATGCCTCACATGAGACTTTGTCACCTCTCAGAGCGCCCTCTGGATAAAGCCCAAACTCCCAATCCACACCCAGTTGTGAGGGGCTCCCAGGGCCCCTGCAGCTCTCCTCAGCCCCAGACCTGCACCAGGACATACCGTTGCTGAAGGCCACCACCAGCCAGACGGTGCTGGCAGCACTGGCATGCCCTTCCAGGACACAGCGCGGCTGCTCCAGGGAAAACGTGGTGGCTGTGACCTTCCCTTCCAGGTCCCAGGCTGTTATCCGCGGCGTGTAGGGGATGAGCTCTGCGGCCGTGGAGATAGGGTTGAGGGACCAGGGCCCACTGCCCCTGGGGCCGCCTCTCCCGATCGGAGGGGGCGGGCTCCCAGGGTCCCAGCAGGTGCCCCAGCCCCTTGGATCTGGCCAGGAGCACCCACCCCGGGACCCCCACTCACCCAGGCTCATGCAGGGCTGGGGCCACACCAGCACCACGAGGAACAGCAGCCAAGGGCGCAGCTGCCTCCAGGGGAGCCCCATGATGGCCTGCAGAGCACCCACGCATCCACAGCCTGGGGCTCCGACCTCACCCCCTCCCCCAACACCGCGGGCCTGGAGGAGCTGGTTAGTCAGGCTGCCCCGCTGGCCTGGCCGAGGGCTTGAAAGACCTGAAAATGTAAGTGCACCCTCACTCCTCCTCCCAGCCCAGCCCACCACGGGGAGGGAGCTGGGCAGGGCTCCGGTGTGGGGCAGGCCAGGGCTAGTTAGGAGGGCAAGAGCAGGGCCGCTGGAGCTGAGCGAGAGAGGTCATTGGACCCCCAAGATGCAGGCCAGGTCACCCCAGAGGCCCATGTCTGAATTTGTGTCCCATCCAGCCTCCCAGGCCTGGGGAGGAGGGCTGATCTCTGGAAACATGGGCTCAGGGCCACATGCCAGAGATTCCTGCACCCCAGGTGCCAGGAGCCTCCCTCTGGCCTTCCATCCCCACCCAGGGAAGGAAGTGGGCAGCCCCAACCTGTCTGGCTCCAGCCCCATCACCGCCCCTGGCCCTGCCGCCATTTCTGCACCCTGCCCTTCCTCCACGAGGCCACATCCTCCCTCACTCCCTGGTTCCTTCGTCCAAAGGAATCACATGGACTCAGAGAAAGGATTGTAGAGTCCTTGACAGCTGGCAAGTCCCCTACTTCAGCGGTCCCCAACCTTTTTGGCACCAGGGACCGGTTTCGTGGAAGACAATTTTTCCACAGATGGGTACCGGTCTTCGGCCTGGGGGTTGGGGACCCCTGCCCTACTTACTTACATTACTCCCATGGGTTCTCACTATATATGTATTTTTAAAATTTTAATTATTTTTTAAGTATTTAAATTTTTATTTTTTTTGGCTGTGCCACATGGCCTGTGGGATCTTAGTTCCCTGATGGACCAGGGACTGAAACCAGGCCCTCGGCAGTGAAAGCGTGGAGTCCTAACCACTGGACTGCCAGGGAATTCCCTATATGTGTTTTAAAAATTGAGATATAATTCACATACCATAAGATGTCATTTTAAAATGTACAGTTCAGTGGTTTTTGTTTTCTGGGGGTTTTGGTTTTTTGGGGGGGTTGTTTGTTTTTGTTTTGCTTAAACAAGGAGGGATTTATTTTTATTTACAAGAATCCTGGAGGAGGACAGCTGCTGGCATGGGCTTGGTCAAATGACGGCAGGGTCAATGTCTGAGGTTCTCTTGGCCTTTTTCTCATTGTAGCAAGATGGCTGCTGTGGCTCCAGCCATCATATCCTCAATCAAAGTAGGAAGAAGGGAGGAGCAGGGCGGTGTTATCCAATCTATCTCTTTTATCAGAAAAACATAAGCTTTCCTAGAAGCCCCTGTAGACTTCCTCTTAAATTTCACTGGCCATAAATCACCAGATTCCAGAACCTTTTCACCACCCCAAAAGGAAACACTGTATCCATTACAACAGTCACTCCCAATTCCCCCTCCCCCTGACAACCACTAAGTTACTTTCTGTCTCTCTGGATTTGCCTCTTCTGGATGATTCATATAAAGTGAATCACACAGTGCATCCTTTTCTGTCTGGCTTCTTTCACTTGGCATAATGTTTTCAAGGCTCATCCATGTTGTATGTGTTAATAGTTCATTCTTTTTTCTGGCTGAATAGCACTCCGTTGCATGGATACATCACATTTTGTTTATCCGTGCATCAGCTGATGGACATTTGGGTTGCCCCCACTTTTTGGCTATTATGAGTGTAACCGTGGACATGTTTTCAGTTCTTGGATGTTTACCTGGTAGTTTTAATTGCGGAGTCATATGGTAACTGCTTTTTGAGGCACTGCCCAGCTGTTTTCCAAAGTGGCTACATTTTACATTCCCACCGGCCGTGGATGAGGGTTCCAATTTCTCCACATCCTCACCAATATTTATTCCCTGCTTTTTTTTTTTAATAATAACCACCCTAATGGGTATGAAGTGGTATCACTTTGTGGTTTTGATTTGCGTTTCCCTAATGACGTTGAGCATTTTCCACGTGCTTGTCAGCCATCTGTATATCTTTTTCAGAGAAATGTCTATTCAAGTCCTTTGCCCATTTTTTGAAAATTGGGGATCTGTCTTTTTATTGTTGAGTTGTAAGAGTTCTTGATATTTTTTGGATACGAGACCCCTATCAGGCATAAGATTTGCGAGCATTTTCTCCGATTCTGACTCTCACTGTGCTGTAATGGTGGGAGCCGAGCATGGTGGCGGCACTCGGGTGCCCACCCAACTCCTGTGCCCTGTGAGCGGTGGAGCGAGTCTCACCGTGGAACCAAACAGGATTGGGGTCCAGCTTCTCTATGGAGGCCTCCCTGCCCTCCCCAGCCAACTTCTCCACGAGGCAGTGGGCACAGTGCCCAGGGCCCACGATACTGCTAGGGGTCCACAAAAATGCTTTAATTTCTTTTAAAATCAGAAAGAAAAAAGAAAAGGAACTTCTAGATGCAAGAAAATGCTCTAACATATATTCATCTTTGTACCAGGGCGACCTAACATAGAATTTCAGTCCTTTTCTTATGACGGAGACGGGCTTGTGAACGCAAACCCCCTCCCCCACATCCGTTAAGTTACTCGTTATTGGGTGTGTGTCTCTTCAGCCCCAGGCCACACTCACCCCCGCCAGGCAGACAGCAAGCCTGCGAGTATTGGATCCTCCTTCTAAGAAGGTTGGGAAGGATGAGAACTTTGAGGATGGGGTCAGATCAATCCTGTCCGGGATTCCAGTCCCGGCTCTACCGCCGTCACTGTACCCTTGAACCTCAGTTTCCTCACCTGTAGAATGAAGACAGCAGCACCGGCCCCATGTGAGCAGTGCTTAGAAAGCCGGAACCCTGGGGAAGGAAACGGGAGGGGCCCTGGCAGAGCTGCTCGACTGCGCACTGCAAGAACTGGGGCGGGGCCCGGGGAGCGGCTCAGGTCAGCGCCCGGCTCCCGGCCTCACTGCAGCCTTGGTTTCTTCATTTAGGGGGTTGGATGGGCAGCCTATAAGGCCCCTTCCGGTTCTGACGCAGCAGGACGTGTGTGCTGGCCTTCACGCATCAGATTTTACACACACGCACACACGCAGCCTCTCCACTGACAAACCCACCAGGGCCCGCTGACTTTGGCTATAGGGCATTTATTGCAAACAGAACATCTGAGGTATGAGAAGCTGACCTAGACCCAGGCCTGCCCCTGGCTGGGGGCGCAGCAGGCAGTCTCTCCTTACCCCCTGCAGGGCCCCCAGCACCGAGGGCCCAACGCGGCCCACCGAGGACGGAGGGGCCCACGCACTGAGGTAGCTGCATCCGAAGCTCTCACAAGCATGACTCCCAGGCTCGCCCAGTTCCCACGCAGACCCGGGCCTGGTGGGGACGGGGACGGGGGCGGGCAGGCGGGCAGGAGGAGCCTGGGCTCTGGGCGGAGCACGCCTGTGCCCCCAGGTCACTTCTGCTCCAGGCAGTCCTCAGTCACCCCCTGGGCGGCCAGCTCGGCCAGCACGTTCTGTAGGTAGTTGGGGTCGGGGTAGCCGTGGCCTGTCACGTTGCGGTCCATCTCTGTCTTGTGGTGAATCTCGTTCCACACCACCGTGTCGGTCTCCCCCGTGGTGCTGGACGTCCCTACTGTGAAGATAAGTCGCCTCTTCCAGGCCACCTTCAGCAGCTCCAGGACCTGCCCAAGGGGGAGGGGACGGCGGGGAGGGGGGAAGAAGGTGGCCGTGAACAAGCGCTTAGAACAAACCCCAGCTCCCGGGGCTGGCCTGGAGAGCAGACACCCACCCCGACACTCCCTCACCTCCCTAAGCCTCTTCACACCCTCAGAGTTGTCCCCACCCCAAAGCCACCACACCGGCTCTCCCGCCTGCCTGCTGCCTGGCACGCTCTTCCCTGGCCTTCGGAGAGCTGGGAAGCCCCAACTCAGGTCTCAGTGCACAGGTGGCTCTGCAGGCCGCCCCCGCAACACCCAGGTAGAGCGGCCCCAGCGCCTCCCCATCCTGTCCTCCACGGGAGCACCCGTGAGGTCAGCTCGTCTCTCCCTGGACCCCGGGCACCTGGGACGCCTAATGCACAGCAGGTCCCCAGGAAGGGGTGGTCCACACCCCAGCCGGCCTCCAGGCCTCGTGCCCCTCCGCCTGTCGCAGTAAGAAGGTGAGCGGAAGCAGATCTGGTGTGGCCACCGAGCTGGGCTCTCCCCACCCCACCGCCTCCCACTGCACAGACAGCTGGGCCCAGAGCTGCCAGCCGGGGGGAAGTGGGGGCCACTCCCAGGGGCGTCGGCTGGGCCTTCACCTTGCGGCCCTGGGCGTTGTCCGGAAGGTAGCACTGGCGGGGAAACCCTCTGGCGGTGAACGGCTTTCCAGGGTTGGGGTGTTCCGGGCCCTGCAGGAGGCACACAGACGCCGGGAGTGGGAGCCGAGGGGCCCTCTGGCTGCAGAGGTGCTCGGACACGGGCGCCCAGCCTCACCGCTTCGTACTGCTGCGCTCAAGTGACCAAATCAACTGCCATCTCACATCTCGCTCTGAAGACCCACCGTGAACATGGCGCCCACCCACGACTACCCTCCCTGAACACGGGCCGCTCAGCCTGGCGTCAGACACTCTAACTCCCTCCACTTCCCCGAAGAGCCCTTAGAGGCTGGGACGGAAGCGCCTGCTTCGCTGGCGGCCCTCTGGGCACGGGGCTCTCTGGACCGGATGGCAGGGCCCGCCGCCTGACACCCTCCCTCGGGCACACAGCCCCTCCACTCTCGCTCTAGAAGTGGCCGGAGTGGGGCCCGAGACAGTGGCGGCAGGCTGGACAGAGGCTGGCGGCTGGAACTGCACACAGCCCTTGCTCTGCCCTCAGCCACACGGTGACACGCCGTGTACAACTCCTAAGTCCCCTCCCGCTCTGTGGCTCTACTGCTGTCTGGAGTGTTTCTAAATTTCACTTTGAGCCACGGAGAACCGGAGGGAAACCAGGGGAAGCACATAATTACCGAGTATCTTCCCAACCTGCCCAGGCTCTGAGATCCCCCACCCTGGTCCAAGGCAGAGACCTCAGGGGCCAGGGCTCCCATCTGGGTCCCCACTGAGCTTGGGTTCCTGTCCCCGCACGCCCCACGCAGGCCTGGATCAGGCCACTGAGCGGGTGCCTCAAGAGCAGTCAGGCCAGCCAGCCCTCCCCGCCCCGTGCTCTGCCCCTGTGGGCTCGCCAGCCAGCCAGCCCAATAAAAGCGCTCCTCCTGCTTAGACGCTTGCTGGCCTTCCGCCCCGTACAAGTCCAGTGAAGACGCTTCTGCCTCCAGGAAGCCCTCCCTGGCTCAGGAAAGGGCTAGGGCCACCTCTTTGCTTCCACAACCCTAGGAGCTGGCTCTAGCCCCCAGCACCTGTGCCTCCTGGTTGCTGGTAACCTGACTTGGCAGCCTAGGCCCCTTCACAGTGACCCGGGGTGCACAGACTGCTAGCAGGGGGCAGGAGAGGAAGGACAGCACCCGAGAAGGGCTGATTCCAGAAAGATCCGAGGAGGCTCCTCTTGTGCCAGGGCCCCTTACCTGAATGCCATGGGGAATGTTGTAGACTATGAGGATTGTCCCACAGTCCTCGTGGCCGGGGAGGGACACCTGGAACGTGAACACCTCCATCTTCCCCCGGGGCTGGGTTCCAGTTTTCTCCCCATAGATGGTTTTACAGGAAGGACACTGCAAGCTTCCATCCTGGGACAAGGCAGAATGCCGTGGACTGAGCCGGGGCCCCTGAGAGGGCACCCAGGCCAGCCACCCCGCTGGCTAGATGGGAAAGAGGCCCACAGGGACACGGGTTTGGCCCCGAGTCACACAGTGGGTCCCAGGCGCATTGCCCAACTCCCAGGCATCCTCCTCGCAAAGAAACTTGATTCCAGAAGCTTTCTTGGAAAGATAAGTTTTACCCCAGAAACTCATGCAATTTTCATTAAAGGGACAAGGTACCCAGAGACTGGCATCAGGTAAGAAAATGAGGTTTGGGGCTTCCCTGGTGGCGCAGTGGTTGAGAATCTGCCTGCCAATGCAGGGGACACGGGTTCGAGCCCTGGTCTGGGAAGATCCCACATGCCGCGGAGCAGCTAGGCCCGTGCGCCACAACTACTGAGCCTGCGCATCTGGAGCCTGTGCTCCGCAACAAGAGAGGCCGCGACAGTGAGAGGCCCACGCACCGCGATGAAGAGTGGCCCCAGCTCGCCGCAACTAGAGAAAGCCCTCGCACAGAAACGAAGACCCAACACAGCCAAATAAATAAATAAATAAATAAATAAAATTATTTAAAAAAAGAAAATGAGGTTTATGAGCAAAAGCCTGCACAGCCGAGTCATGTTTAAGATGAAACAGAAAACCCTATGAACGATGGACTGATGAGCTGGCACCTTGGCTGGTACACGATGGCACGGGGACACTGCGCAAAGGCCAGGCCCCAAGGCCCACCACGGGCCTTCGTTCTCTCCGTCCCCCTGACCTGTCCACTCCGGCTAAACTACAACAAAGGCAGGGCAGCCAGGCATCGCCTGCCACCCCCAGTCCCATCGTGCTGCAGGGCCAGGGCTGCAGACATCTCAAGGCTGCCTCCGAGCGGGCCCTGGGCCCCTCACACGGCAGCCCCAGTCACCTGCTTAAGTGCAACACGACAGGGACGGGCTGCGGGCAGGAGACCCCGACCCCCACCCCTGGTCCCGGCGGGCCATGGGTACCTTGTTCCCGTTGCAGTACATGGCCAGCAGGCAGAGCAGGTGGAAGGAGTGGCTGCACTTGGCCAAGCGGCCCACAGCCACCGGCCCGAAGGTCTTGCTGTCGGTCGCGTCGCTGTAGCCGGACGCCACGGACAGCTTCTCCATACAGATGATGCAGTCCTGGAGGGAGACCCAACCCGGGGAACGCTCACCCACGGCCCCTGTGCCACAGGGGGCAAGTCCCGTAGGACCGGCCTTCATCTGCTGAAGTGCCTGACCTCAGTCTAACTCAATCTGACAGCTGTTTGTTCTGGAGGCTGGGAGCACAGAGGGCTCACCGTCACCACAGCAGAGGGGACGGCAGGCGGCACCAAGCACGGGGTCCGGTGTAACAACTGAAGCACAGGTGGAGACGGCGGCCGAACAGCCAGGCAGAGGGGTAAGTACGGGAGAGGCCCTCAGCGCTGGGCTTTACAAGGGAAAGGGAACTTGTCAGACGCACAAGAAGAGGAGGCGGGAGGACCAGATCCCGGGAGGCCCTGACGGCCACGTTCGGGGTTGGGGCTTCGTCTTACACGTCGGGGGCCCAGCTGAGGGGCTGTGAGCAGCGGGTACTAAATCATCATGGCCACGTGTTGGCTGTGTAGACGGCAGCTTGGGGGGGGGTGGCGGGGGGCAAAGCAGCCCAGCTGTGCTGGGTGAGTACAAGGGCAGAGACAGACAGACAGACAACTGTGAAGGGGGAGGGCAGAGCAGGCTGGAGGGAGGGGCCGACGTGAGGATGACTTTCAGGTTTCTGTCCAAACCTTTGCCAACCAGATGCTTCCTATGCACTCAGTTTGCAGGAGAAAGAGGCAAGAGAGTCCTCGGCTCTGGACCGGCACGAATGACTTTGACCCCACCCCTCCAGATTCTCCAGGACTCTCTCTTCAAATCGGAGAAAAGTGGTGCCATAGCCCCGAAGCGAGGCTCAGCAGAGGGAGGTCCAGGTGCAGCCATGATGGGGGTCTGGCAGGCTGGGTTAACCACAGGAACCCCGACCGGCCCTCCCAACAGCCAGGGGGGCAGGACGGCTCTCTGGACGGGGCCAGAGGCTCCTCAGGAAGCACCTTCCAGCAGGGGACAGGCTGGTGTCCTCGTCTAAGCCACCCCTCGTTTCCAAACAAAACCAAAAGCAGTGGGGTTCCCATGACACACACCTCATCCAGGGCCGTCTTCAGCTCTTCTGTGTAGTTTTTTATCACCTGCTCTGGCTCTGGCTTTGGAGGCCCTCCTAGAAGAGAGAAGAACATAAGTGGTGTCCCGAGGAGAATGAACTGGAGATGCTGGAACGAGAGAGAAAGGACGACAGGGAGCGGTCCAAGTTGCTGGGAGGGATGTTAGGGCGGCTCAGATGGGAAGGTTAGCGTGCAGGAGAGGAGAGACTTGGGCCAGGCGCAGAATGCTCCAGAGCTCTGCTGGCTGAGCCCTTCCGGGCCCACCCGCTGGGGGCCCAGCCCCAGGAGCCCTGGAGGAGACGGAAGAGGGGCACAGACAGCAGCTGGCCACAGCCCTCAGGAGCCACGACGGGGCCTCGGCCATGGCCCTGCACGCCTTCACTCAGGAAACCTGTCCCAGGCTTCAGAGGACATGCGGAAGAGTCAAACGGCAGCTTCTAAAACAGATACTCTGGAGCACATTCTGGCTGTGTTATTTTACTCAGCTTTCACCATTCTTATAAGAAAGTCTCGGTAAGAGAAGTAAGTTTTCTGAGTCAAGTGTGTAGTGCGTGCCTACGCCATGGGGGCATCTGTGTGCACACCAACTGCAGATGACGGCCACGCGGCCACAGCAAACCAGTCTTCTTGGGCTTGTCCCTGGACTGTGGGGTGTCAGTGACACGCCTCCTCGATGCCTAAGCTGCCCACAGTTCTGTCCCCGCCCCCTCCTCTTGAAACCTCCCACTCCTCTGTGTGCACCTGTGCAGAACGCCCAGAGGGGAAGCCCTGCACCAAACAGGCCCCACCCCAAGGAGAAGAAACGCCCCCAGCTAGAGAGAGAACCGGCATGGCAGGGGTTCTCCAGGCAGAGGCAGCAGCAGAATCACAGAGGGACGGCAAAGCGGAGGCGAGGGGAGGGACCAGGGAGACCAGCGTGGCCTGGGGAGAGTGACCCCGGCAGGGCTTGTCATCCTGTCTCAGGTCAGGGGGAGCTCCTGGCCCTAGACCCCGAGACCAGAGGGGCTCTGGTGTGAACCCAAGCTCACGGCCATCAGCCTGGGGCTGCAAAGACTTACAAGCCTGAGCTCCCTCTAGACCAGAGAAGGCCAGGTGACAGTTATGAGGGGAGCAGAGGGGCGGGGACCTGGTGATGTCAGGTTGGATTCTGGCTCTTGGGCTGGGACCAAATCAAGTCACCTCTGAGTCTCAGTTCTCTCATCTAAAAAGTGGACCTAATACCAACCAAAGCCGTGATCACTGTAAAGGCATTAGCTGCTATGACCTGAAAAACAGCTAGAGGCAGAGGAAGACCACGCACCCCATACACACGCACACGCAGCCCCATACACACGCACACGCAGCCCCATACACACAGACTTCTAGGACCCTGACTCTGGTCACTGGGGAGAAAGCCAGGCAAAAGCACAGTCCGCACTGGCACCGGGTGGCCTCCTGCTGGCTGGGACTCTATTCAGATTGAGGGGGGAGGTCTTCTAGAAAAGCCTGGTCTAGAAGGCCACGTCGACTAGGGACAGGCCAGCCTCCAGCTGGACCCTGGGATCCCTCCGGTGAGGCCTGGCTCAGCACCCCTTCCTCTCCTGCCTGCCCGTGCCCAGGCAGCCTTTCAGAACTGGAGGTAACTCTCCAGGAGCCACTTTTCTCAAAGGGGGCCAGTCAGGTGACCGCCTACCCAACGAAAGGGACATCCGAGCCCAGGAAGGCCAGAGCGTCTGCTGAGAGCCTTGTTTTCCCGGGGCAAACCCGAGTGCCTCAGGAAGCTGCCGGCCTCTGAGGCAGAGTAAGAAGGGGCAGCAGGGCAGGAGCGACTGCTAGGGGTGGGGTGGGGCTGGGCAGGGTGAGCCCCGCCCCTCCCTGGCCTCCCTCCTCCCCTGTTGGGCGTGGGGGCGGGGGGGCGGTTAGACAGGCAGTGAATAGGATCAGAGCAACCACCGTAGTACTATTAGTACTACGTGCCAGGCGCTTCCCGAGAGCGCGTATTTACTTCCTATTCCTCCCACAACCAACCTGCCGTGTAGGAGGTGCTCCGCTCATGAACGGGACGCTTGTGCGAGCTCACAAAGCCCGTGAGCGCTGGAAACCCAGGACCGGCGGAGGCAGAGCCAGCGCCCCCTCACACCATCCTGAAGGTCACCGGAGCGGTCACACTTCTCTGGCCCAACGATGGAAGCAGAGCCACCACTGGCTTTAGAAATGGCAGGTTTAGAACTTACTACCCACAGGCCCCTCCACCTGAGTTCTGTTAAAACTCACAGCACCTTCCAACGGTTCTGAAACCCCTTCCTCCCTGGCCGTGTGACGGCCAGGGCAGTGGTCATTGGGGGACCCCTCTGAAGTAGCCCCACACGGGCTGGCCCTTCGAAGGAAGCGGCGGAGGGCCGTGATGGTCAGAGAAGAGCGATCGGTGCAGAAGAGTCAGAGGCAGCAAGACTCGGAGGAGGCTTAGCAGAGGCCAGAGAGTATTTGTGAGCAGGAACTACCTTTCATGGACATTTTCCTCAATCTCTTAACTGAGCTGTGACTTTTAGAGGCCAGACAGGAGGCGGGAGGGCTGGCGGGCTGGGGTGCGCAGCTAAGACACACAGGGAGTCCAATGGCTGACATCAGAATACTCGTCATGCCTACACGGGGTGCGAGATCAGACATGCAGAGAGGGGAGAAACGTTAGAAGGAGTCGTTCAGCACGTGACCTCCACAAACCCCGGCTGTGTCCAGCTAGCACCGTCAACGGCCATCAGGACCTGCCGATCTCCCCGGGGAATCTGGCTGCTCGAGGCTGCCAGGGCCTACCCGGGCCGGCAGGGCTCAGCTCTGGGTCGGGAACCAGTGAAATGCCTGGCTCGTGGGAGCCCTGGCCCCAAGCTCCAAAAGGGTCTGTACAGGCAACCCATCGGCCCGTGCCTGGAGCATGCAGGGGGCGAGTCTGTTGCTTCGGGAGGGCACAGCACAGAACGCCACCCCAGGAAGCCTCCTGAGCAGTTCTGGTGGGCGCCTCTCCGTGCCAGGCATGAGGAAGGAGAGCAGAGGGGCGACACAGAAGGGCGCAGCCAAGCTATGGAAACGCAGATGGGCGGGAGCTCACGGTCCTCCCTCTGTGCCCCCTCGGCCGCGCCCCCTCGGCTCCTGCTCACCTTGCCCCCAGTGGGGCGCTGCCTGTTTTGCACCTGGCCCGCCTAGGTGCCTTCAGCGCCATCGCCATCGCTGGGGCGGCAAGCGGGAATGTGCCCCGGGCCTGCCCCCCCACCGAGGCGTCCCCATGGCCCCTGTGACCGCTCCTCTGGAGCAGTTAAGGTCCCAGGCCGTGGCTTCCTTCTCTGGTCCCCTTTGCCCTGGGTGGGAGCACAGAGGCAGCCTACGGCGGGAGGGAGCCGCAGCAGGCAGCCGCGCTGAGTGGACTGTCCAATCTTGTCACTCCTTCCTGATGCCTGCAGGAGGGATGCCTCACTCCTCAGCCTGGCACTCCGCACACATCCTAGCCGGACCCTCACCCACGCTCCCCAAGGACCTGGAACACAGCACATCCTCCCGCTGGAGTCCCCGTTCCTGCCACACCCTCAGCCACCCTGCTGTCCCCAGCACCCTCTACCCAATCCTCCCCGTCCCTAGTCAGGCTCAAAAGCACCTCCTCCCCCAGGGAAGGGAGCTCTGGGCTTCCCCTTGGGCACCTCCCTTAGGGGGGCTTTCTAGGTGCTCAGAATCTGGCAAGGGGTCTGGGCACAGCGGACAAGCCAGGTGGACCTGCTGCCCACTCCAGAGGCGATCCAGAGCGGTGAGGAGAGACCTGGCCTCGGGATCCACTGGGCCCCACTGTGGCCTCCACCAGAGAACTAAGGCTCTCAATGGGGCAAATGCGCCCAGTTAGGGACAGAAGCAGAGGCCGGCAGCCTGGGCAGCACAGGGTGTGCGGTGGTCACTCCGCAGGAGACACCAAAGTGCACATCAGAAGACCGAGGCTGGACACTGGGTGCCCGCTCAGCAGGTAATTCGATATCACCAGCATCCCAAGGTTGTTCCTGGGCTCACATTGTGGGTTCTCTTGGAACTAAACATCGGGTGGGCCAAACGACAAGCAGGCACAGGGGGCAGACAGATGGAAAAAAAGAGAACAATTCCTTGGGAGAACCCTGGAGCTTTGTACTTGCCCCAACATGCACCAGTTCCCGCCCATCAAGCAGACCCCTCTTCACTGGCTGCCCCTCCCTGACCGGCAGCCCCTCCCTGACCGGCAGCCCCTCCCTGGCCGCCCATCTGAAACAGCCACGTCCCCCTCCTACTCCGTCTCCTTCACTCTGCTCCAAGAGGTGCCCGGTCCCTGCCTGCCGGGGAGCAGACATCCCTGAGGCCACCACTTCAGCCCCGCAAGAGGCCAGCGTGAACAACGCTCCTGCCCTTTTCGACGCAGGACCTGCTCCTCCGAATTCAAGCCACAGACAGCGAAGTCTTAACTTAGACGCCCAGAGACAAGCAGCCCATGCCCTGCAGGTCTGCCTTCTTGTGAAAAAGTGTGAAAATCACCCCAGAGCTAACACTTCACAAAAGCGGCGTCCAGTGGACAGGACTGGGTCGGGGGGGGGGACCAAGAGGGGCCATCACATCTTCCCCAATCGCAAGGGCTCAGGGACAGCCCCTCCAAATTCCCCAAATCGCCGTAACGGCTCGGATAGCCACGGCTCTTCCTGCTCTTGTCTTGATCTGCCGGAGCCCCTGGCAGGTCCTGCACATGGGCAGATGTGCAGACACCCCCTTTCTGATGTCCAGCGTTGGCCTTTCGTCTAGTGACCAGGGCTCAGGTCCAAGCCTACCCTCTGCTGGCCCTGGCCGTACCAAGCTGGGCTCAAGGCCAGTACCACTCCCCACTGGCTGACCGGTCTTGGGCAGGTCTTGGTAGCGTAAAATGCAGATACTCCTCCTCCCTTGCAGGGTGGGAGCCTGGCCCCAGCCTCGGAGGCCCACTCCTCCCCACCCACCTGAAGGAGAAGCCCTGGCCGGGCCGCAGGCAGCAAAGCCATCACCTGAGGTGCCTGGCTGACACGGAGGTGGATCCTCCACCAGCGAGAGGGGCACGCAGCCCTTCCGCAGTACATTCGCAGGCTGGAGACCTACCTGCAGACCCCTGTGCCCAGGTGCTCACCTCAATGAGGTGAGCGTGTTCCCAAATCCACAATCGAATCCAGAACTGCAGCCCAGCTGGGAGGTCTCTCCAGACCCTGCTTCTTGGGGATGGGCGCAGGATCCCTGGTTCCCTGGTGCCCCACACAGCGGCCCCAGCTTCAGGTACGAGCCAGAGCCACGTGTTCAGGCGGGGTGGCGTCTGGCCACCGGCTCGTCTACTCTTTCCTCCCTGGGACCCAGTTCCTGAACCTTTGGGGTCTGTTTCCCTGACAAGGAAATGGAGATTAAAATACCTGCCTGCCTCCAGGATCGCTGTGAGAGCCCAGGCGGCAGGGGACACAGAGGATGTGGCCTGCGGAGGGTCCAGCCTCGAGAGCTCCTCAGCACCCAGACCACTTCTGAGCTGTGTGCAGAGGTGATCACAGCGTTGGTATTAAAGCCTCAGTGCCCGCAGAGCTGAATGGAGCTGGGCGCGTGCAGGTTGGGCCCTTTCCCCCACAACCTCTCTCCAACAAGACCAGCACCACACACACATGCACGCACACACAGGCCTGAATCAACTGTGGCACTGGATGCCACGAGAAGACCTAAACTGGACAGGGACTTTCTAGTCACCACATTTTTGCTCACTGTTCTCTCTGCCCCAGCAAAGGGCTGATGGCTGAGCAGCTGAGAGACTGAAGGCCTCCCCTCCTGGGGCTTCCCCGGCCCCACTCTCCCGTCCTCACCGCCTCTCTGACTGGTCCTTCCACGTCCTTCAAGGGCTCTTCCTCCCGGCATCCAACCGGGTCTCCGTTAGCTCACTCCCGGGGGGGCAAAGGCCGCCCCACTCCACCCCATGCTGCTCTTCTGAACGGCTCGTCCCAACCTCCCTGCCTCTGGGACAGCTCTGCCTGTCGACAGCCACAGCCACCACCCCACCCATCGCCCCGTCGCCTCACAGCGAAGCGCCCAGACTCTGAGGCCAAGGTGCCTGGGACTGAGTCCCAGCTCTGCCAAGGGCTGGCTGTGGCCCTGGGAGGTTTCCGGAGCCCTCTGAGCCTCAGTTTCCTTAAACATAAAATGGGACTCAAAGTTCCTCCCCCACAGAGCTGCTATTGGGATGAAATGAGTTACCACACATGCAAAACCCCTAGTCCTTCCTCCTTGATTATGATGATTTATCATCTCTGTCGGCAGCTGTACACCAGGCCTCATTCCATTCCTTCCCTCTCACAACCAATCCAACCACCAAGTCAGAAGCCCTTACCTCCATCTACTGCCACGGCCCTCGTCAGTGGCTGGCCCACTGAGGCATGAAGTCCAGGTCCGCAGTGTCTCCCTGCCTCTAGGCCTGGTCCCCTCCAATCCCCCCTGTGCTACCACAGTGACTCACCCAACACACAGTCTGGTTAGCTCACTCCTCTGCCTCCATCTTTAAATGATGGAGGTTCACCAGACTCCTCAGTGTATCTTCATGTACGATTTTACATTTCCCGTAAGTTAAAAAATAACTTTCAGTGGCTTCCTAATACCCGCAAGAGGAATTTTAAAAATAGTTTGGGGCTTCCCGAGTGGCACAGTGGTTAAGAATCCGCCTGCCAATGCAGGGGACACGGGTTCGAGCCCTGGTCCGGGAAGATCCCACATGCCACGGAGCAACTAAGCCCGTGTGCCACAACTACTGAGCCTGTGCTCTAGAGCCCGCGAGCCACAACTACTGAAGCCTGCACCTAGAGCCCGTGCCCCGCAACAAGAGAAGCCACCGCAGTGAGAAGCCCGCACACCGCAACGAAGAGTAGCCCCCGCTCGCCACATCTGGAGAAAGCCCGCGCGCGGCAACGAAGACCCAACGCAGCCAAAATTAATTAATTAATTAATTAATTAAAAAAAAAAAAAAAACAGTTCAAAGGTGTAAGGTTAACAAAAGATCTAGTGAGACACAAAAGCACTTACTCAAAATGTTAACTCCAGCCAAAATAGTTCTATGAGTTCCCCAGGGGGCCCCTTTAGGGAAATGCCTAAAGCATTTCGGGACAGAAAAGTGACTCCTGAACCATGATTCAAGGTGATGTGAAAACGTAAAAGATGGGGAAAGGCCACACCAGGGCACCCACCGTCATCAGGCATGACCCCTCCGCCCGCCCCAACACCGAGACAAACGAACAGGCACCCAGGCTCACCCGCTGGGGGATACACCACCACTGAAAAAAGGCGCTGCCCCCCACGGAGCCTCTCTGGGTTTCCATGAGAACACACAGGGTAACAAGACCTCTGCCCCACAATCTCCTCCCCCTACCCCACGCATTCTCCCCTGCCCCCAAGTCCTGGCCCTGCCGGACACAGTCTGCTCTGGAACCTGGACCGGGGAGCAGCCTGCCTACCTGCGAGAGCTTGCTGGACCCTGCTGGGCTTCGGCATCCGTATGGGCACCGTGGCGGGGGCGCTCCTGGGGCTGCTCACTGGACCGCCGGGCAGGGAGGCACTTGGGGAGAAGAGAGGGCAGAGCTTAATGTGCGCAGCCGACTTAGCGGAAACGGGAGCCGGAGAAACACCGAGTGAGGAGGACACGGGTGCTGCCGAGGCCCCTAGTGGTTTCACTTCCCGCAGCTGCCTCTGCGCGGTGAGGGCTTCTGGAAAAGATCCCGATGAGGAGTATCTGGAAGGAGGAGCAAAGCGATCTGATGTTCACTACTCTCAGACCCAAACTAACCAAGAAAGAGAATCTGAATACTTCAGATGTTAAGCCAGAGGCCGGCCCGCCATCACTTCCCTTGGGAAAATCAAGCGACAAAAGTCAATCTCCAAGTCGGGCCTTGGGGAGGGGAAGGGACGGGGCAGCGACACGAAAGAACACTGCTGGGGGTGAGCCTCATCTTTTTACAAGGTATCGAGAACGAAGCTTTGGCTGTCAAAAAACGTTCTCCTGGACAATCGGAGACTCTGAAGACAAACGTGAAAGAATTATGAACTCACCAGCTTCATCAAAAGGGGGGCTCTGTGGTTCCCTGCAGAGCGGAAGTCCAGCAGAAACCACTCAGAGTGGTCCAGACCAATACCACCAGTAATAGGACCAACCAACATCAGGAACCCCAAGAGAAGACGCTCCGAGAAGGAACTAACACCCCTTTTGTGGTTCCCGCCAAAAGGGCATAACCTCCGTCCAATCAAGAGAAAATGTCTGACGAACCCAAATTAAGGGCCATTCGACAAAAGTAACTCTTCCAATGGGTCAAGGTTATGGAAGATGAAGAAAGACTGAGGAACTGTTTTACCCACGAGAGGAGGAACAGGTGGAGGAGGAGGAGAAGAAATGACAACTGGATGCAAAGTGGGATCGTGGGACAGAAAGAGAACAGCAGAGGAAAAACCGATGAAAGTGCGAAAAGCCTTTAGCTAACAGTCCTGCACCAGTGGTGAGCCTCTCTCTGGTTCTGAGAACCGCACCATGTTTACGAAAGACGTTAACGCGAGAAGTCAAGTAAGGGGCGTGGGGAAACTCTGCACTCTTTCTGTGACTTTTCTGTAAATCCCAAATTAGTTCAAAATACAGGGAATTTTTTTTTCAATGAAGGCCTTGCTTCCCACAGTGACTAATTCCAGGTCTCTCACTTGGTTTTAAGCCGTTATATTTTTAAACGGTAATAAATCCATGCCATTATGGTTTCAGGGAGCCCTGCCCTGGGGACAGTTGGCGTAGATGGCCCGACATGCCTGCTACCTCCTCCCCCTCCCGGTGACTGCGTCCTCCAATCCAGCACTGCCCATGTTCAAGGTGACGCAATGGGAAGGGTTTTGAAACCCTTCCACGCAGTCCCTCCACTGGAGCTTCCCAAGGACAGGCCCTGGGCATGTTCCTCTCTGTTCCGCCGGGCCCAGCCTGGATCCAGGAGCTGGGAAGGTGCTCAGGAAACGATGGACGCCTCCAGTCTGCTGTGCCACCCTTACAACAGTCGGCAAACCAGCAACCACCTGGTTACGGCAAATGCTTCTGGAAGCTGCCCAGATCCTTCCCTACTGCCGGCCTGGGGTCACGGGTCCCACTGGTGGACACAATAGGGAGCTGCTGGTTCTGATCCAAAGCAGAAAATTTCACACCGGCTGGTACTGGTTTTCATTTCTGGACTACTCTCCCCAAACAGAGTAACTTGTGCGGCCATGCTTCCTGCCACCCTTATCCACCCTCAGCCCCAAGAGGACAATGGAACTGGATCGGGGCGCTCTGATAATGCGGGGGCGGGGGGAGGTGTTAGGTGTGCAGGACACTAGGGCTAAGGTTTTGGCCCCGCTAAACTCTGTTTAATTTGAAGCCACACCCCACCCCCTTCCTGAGCCTGTTTCTTCAATTCTCAGGTTCTAGAAGTGAAGAATTTGCGAAGATACAGCCCTTGGAGGCATCCTTCGTCTCCCAAGCCAACCCGACCGGGAGCACTAAGCTTGAGCCCATAACCAGGAAGCTGGAAAGCCGAAGTCTGGCTCTGCCACTGCACTGGGCTACTCAGTGGGCTGGGCCTCACTGGCCCAGCAGGGGTCTGAGAAGCGGATCCTCCCTTGCTGCTGAGAGGCACGTATCTGAGGGAGAAGGCCTAGGTTCTAGAGCAGAAAGCAGATAGGCAGTAAGGCTTCCAATGAGCAGGTCACCCTGGAACTGGGACCAGGAACCACGACTAAATTCAATCTGCTTAGGGGTCTCAGGATGTTGTCACTTCCCCTGTGACTTTCCGCAGCTCCTCCCCCATACATTTCTCTGCTGTGATCAGAAGGAACAGAGCAGTAAAAGGATCCAGTGGGTCCCAAGATGGGGACTCTCGGGGAGGACAGAACCTCAGAGGTCGCTGATCTCCCTGCACCGTCCTCTAAAGGGCTCAGACTGGCAGAACGTTCCCCGATGTAGGGGTACCATATGCCCATGAAGTGCCGTTCCGAGAGTTCCCTCCCACCTGCCTCATGCACCCCTCCCGCCTGCGGGGTTCCTGGCTCTACCTACTAGGCCCTCCCTGCCTTGCCTGTCTGGGACCATCTCCAGGAGCTTCCAAGTGGAGCTGGGAACACAAGACAGGAAGATTTCTAGTCTTCTCCGCAGACAGGATTGGACAGTCCCAAACAGGGGGCAGAGCTAGAAGGCTGGACAGTGAGGCACACAAAGCCTTCCTCCAGCTCCCCGCGGGCTGCCACCCACCGGGGAACCTCGTGGGAGCATGCGCAGTACAGGAAGCAGACGACGTGGAGCCTGGCGACCCCCTTCCAGCCCCCGCAGCGCTTAAAAGCTGGGTGCCTTGGTGCATGGCAAGTCCCCTTTCGAGCTTTACTTTCTCTCTCCGTAAGATGCGAATAATTCCCAAAGGCCCCCAGGGTGTCTGCCAGGCTCAATCTGCAGCACAATCCAAATGACCACGGTTTCCCAGGTCTCTGCGGAGCCAGGCGGCTCCCGGACAGCTGCAGCGCCCTCACCAAATCCTGAAAACCACAGCCCTGTCAGAGCAAAAGGAAACTTCAGAAACTGACCCGCCCAATTCTGTAACCTTCAGAGAGGAAAAGAGAGACGCAGAAAGAAAACAGAGTGGAGCCGAGGGCCTACAGCGAGTCAGGGGCAAGGACCCACTGGAACCCAGGACCCCAATCCCACAAGTCTGAAGAGCCTGGCCAATACTGGGAGGGAGCGGGGTGCTTTCAGAGGCTGGGAGAACAGCAGCAGCAAGAACAGAGCTGACGAAAGCAAACTGAGAGCCGTTTTCCTAGGCCGGGTTAGTGCAGGGACAAAGCACCCCAAGGCCTAGCCACACCAAAGCTGCAATAGAGCGCTGGTCCTAATCACCACCCCAAGTCATCAGAATGCTAAACCAGCTGGCGCACCCTCTATTAAAGAATGTGTGCATGACACATTTTGGCAAGTTTTCCATCCAACATCACTGAAACACAAGTTTTGGTGCTTAAAGGGATAAACTTCAGCTACTAGGAAATTTACTTAAACCCAGCGGCTCAGTGACAAATCATGTATCTTCTTGATGGATTACTGCCTACTCAGAAAGGCCCCTGGGGCACCAGGCAAATCAGTCAGCCAAGGTTTTACCCAGATTGAGCAAGAAGTGATTTGAAACTATGTGGGTTACAAAAAAAAAAAAAAAAAAAAAAAAAACAAAACCACACGGGTTCCACAAATTTTGATTTCACTGACTCACATGTCCTTCCCAGCAGCTACCAGTAAACACTTTCTCCTCCACACACGCGGTAACCTTCACCTGATGCTACTGACACTCACCTGGCTTTGAGAACTATACCACAGCCGCTAGAAGGCTAAGTGCCAGGTGTTTTCAAATCCTTCTGGCCCTGCTGGGTTAAGAGGTCAGGGATTTATTAAACCCCCTCTGGCTCTACTACAGCCATTAGAGAAGGGTTAACTGCAGAGAACCACACTACAAATTACACAGGAAAACACCGGCCCCTGCGAGTGAATGTCACCCCTCCCAGCTCCTGAAGTGCTGCAGGAGGTCAAGGTGAACGCCCCCTCCAGGCAGCAGGCCCCTCTGAGGCTGTTGCGCCTGCCAGAGCCTGCCAGAGCCTGCCAGCCCGGCTCCCTTCTGGTTTACGACGCAGGGCAGCAGGGTAAGCAGCAACATGCACGACCCAGCAGCAAAGGTAAGGCCGTCTGGCCCGGCAGCCTCCCATTCTGTAATTGGCCTGGACGGTACTGGCGGGACCCACCTCATTAGCCTCTTGGGCCCTCAGGCTGGGGAGGGGAGACCCCAGAGAAATATCAGGGGAGACTGATGGGCGCCCCATACCAGAAGAAGGCAACAAAGCCCACGAAGTCGCCTGGCTCAATCCCAGAATCCCAGCTCTAGAACCATCTAGAAACTTGCCACAGTTAATTTGTAAGAACATAAGCCCCAGGAGGCTAGGCAAAGCCGACCTAGTCATAAAAGCAGCTCCAGCCTTGCTGATAACCCTTCTGGGCTGGCAAACGTGACATGTTTTTCTCTAAAAGAGACTGACTCACATACTGGAAGGGGCCTCACAGAGCACTGGGAGGGACTGGGTTGGCACGGAGCCCAGCTTGCTTATGTCTCTGTGCAAGCCCACAGAGAGGGCCCAGGCCATACCTCCCTGTGCTCCCAATTCGCAGAGAGATCTCAGATCCACGTGCCCCAACTCCTGGAGGACACGCAGGAAGACACCCGGACCCAGGGGGCCCATCCCCTCCTCTGTGTACTGGCGGCTTCTGCACGCACCCCTCAGGACGCCCTCTGCCTTCCTCTCACTCTGCCTTTTAGACAGCTTCAAGCACTCCATGTGGGGAGTTCCCTGGTGGCCTAGCGGTCAGGATTTAGAGCTTTCACCGTGGAGGCCTGGGTTTGATCCCTGGCTGGGGAACCATCCCACATGCCACGCAGCGTGGCCAAAATACAAAAGAATAATTATTTAAAAAAATTTTTTTTGAAAAAAACCACAAAACTCCACATGCCCCACAGGGGCCTGGGTTTGATCCCAGCTCTGCCCCTTCCCGGCTGTGCTGCCAACCTCGTCAGCCTCAATGTTCTCCCCTGTAAGCTGGGGACACCCCCTACCATCCGGCCATTGGGAGGATTCACGAAATCACCCACACAGCCTGCTGAACAGGGCCCGGCTATAACATGTGCTTGGTGAGTGACAGCTGTCACTGTCTTATCGAAGCTGGAAGGGTCCTCTGAAACCTAAACAGAAGAAATACTAGAGGCCTGAGAAGCTGCCAAGGACGTCTTGGCCACATTGGGAAGCTTCAGCCCTCCCCGTGGTCAGGTAGGCCGGTGGGCGGGCTTGGCTGAGTGACGTGGCACCAAGAGGCTGACTCCCTGGGAAACAGGGCGGCCACAGGCCTACACATCCAGTCACCACCCGCCCAGGTCACCCTCTCCCAGAAATCACCCCCATCCCGGCTAACACTCTGAGCTCTCAAAATGTTCTCCAGGGCCCAGACCCTCAATAATCATCAACGATGAGGCCCCTGGTCAGTGACAGGTCTCTGAGCATCCCAGATGCACCCACCACTGGCCACTCAGGGGTTTCCCCACTTTAAAGTGCCACCTGGTCTGGATGGGGCCCATTTCATCATCTTTCTCAGGGTGCCCTATGAGACATGGACTGTAACAGCACAGCAGCTGCCCTATGTCACCTGCTGCCACCCCCAACACGCTCAGCACTTTGCTCTCTCCTCAGCCAACTTTTAAGCACCAAAACTGGGCTCACAGCCTTCCCTGGATGAGACCGTAGGCTTAGGGAGAGGGCTGAACCTTCCATGTCTGTGACTTCAGGGCCGGGCACATAGACGGAGTCAGAGAAATGTCCTCAGGTACCCGGCCCCAGCTACGTGGCACACAGGCACAGCCAAAAAAAATCTTTAACTGCTCAGAGAGCCCGATTCTCCTGAGTCAATGAAAGGATCACTGGTTTGAACCCATGTGGCAACTACCAGCACTCAAGTGCCAGAAGTCAGGTAGGCTCCCCGGGACACAAGGCTGTGGCACCTCGGCACCACGTGACACGTGCAAAGGGGATGACGTAGCAGGGACAGCCGAGGAGGCAGGTGCCGAGTCTGCAGGCATTTCGGGGGAGTCTTCCCAGCTAAAGAAGAGCAGAAACCCAAGCCCGCTGACAAGGCATGCGGGTGGACAAAACGACCGTCCGCGTAACACAAGATACCTGGCTGCGCCGGCAGCGGACAGTCCTGGGGGCTGGTGCTGAGGTCCCAGGTGGGAGAGGCTGGAGCGGTAGAGGGGCTGGTTCCCCAGGGAGGGCAGCGCCCCAGCCCAGAGGTTGGCGGTACTCAGCCTGGGCGCAGACCTGGCCCCAGAGAGTGAGGGCTTGTTGTACGGAGAAAAGGCCTGGTGGGCCCCCAAAACAACGGTGGTCCTGTGGGGTGGCTGGGGGACTGGGTAGGCGGGAAGGTTGGTCATGGAGTGGCGGTAGCGGCCTGACACGGGGCCGGCTGTGCCGCCGCCGAGGCACTGATGGCAAGAGCAGGCCACCCCCGTGTGGCCCGGCGGAGCGATGACAGTGGTCACTGGGTACGGGGGCCCTGCCCGGCGCCGCACGCTCCGGCAGAAGCTGGAAGTCTTGTTGGTCTGCGTGTGGGCGGCGTAGTTGACAGTGTAGTTGTACCCCAGGGGAGCCAAGTCCACGAGCTGGGTGCCCCTGGCCACCTGCTGCTCCAGGTAGTCGCAGACGCTGGCTTCGTAGGCCGTCCAGGAGCCGTCGTCACTCAGCCACTCCCAGACGACGCCCCGGCCCGGGGCCGAGTGCTGGGGAAACAGGTGCCTCCGCACAGCCCGCATGGTGCCTGTTGTAAAAGGAGCGTTGCGCATATAAGGTTCATCTGCTAGCCACTCACCACCTCCCAAAAAAAGGGAGTTTAAAAATTATTTTTTTCCTACAACCTAAATAAAACAACATGATCACGGTGTATATACGGTTATGTTGCTGTCTGACCTAAAGGCTGGCATTGATTATTCTCTCCAAATTTGGGGTGAAGGGTAGAGAGCTCTCTCTATGCAAAGAAACTGTGGACCAAAGGGATCAAGTGGCAGAGAGGGACCAGCGCTTCTCAGCAGGAGTGAGGGATGCTGGACGCTTAGGTCAAAGACCAGCTGTGGCTCAAAATATTCCTAAAATGAAACCTATGTAGCCTGACTTAAAAAAAAACTGAAAACAAAATGTCTGAAGAAAATTAAATAATCCATAATCCAACCACCAAGAGGAAAAGAAAGCACATGACGTATATTGTATATTGTAACATATTCCTTCCCGTCTAGTCTCCTAGGCATGTATGTTTAGGTGTAGCTGACAATCATACTGAAAAATTTTCCTGTTTCCATGTATTAGGCCATAAGTATTTCTTATGTCTCTAAAACTTCGTAAAACTCTTTATTAACTGTTACACAGTTCTCTCACATGGATGTACTCAGATTCCCTTGGACTTCCCAGGTAGCAACTATTAGGAAACACCTGTGGTTAGCTTATATTAATAACCCAAACCTGACGATTCAGGAGAGAAAGAAGAAAATCAATTTGGGCCATGCTTCCAACAGTACTTGTCAAACGGTGATCACTGCGATTACCTTCTAGCTGGTCTCCCGACCTCAGCAGCCAGTGGGATACTCTTAACCCCCAAATCAGATTACGTCACTCCTCTGCCCAAATCTTCCCAGGGTTCCTCCTTTCAGAAGAAAAGTCGAAGTCCCTCAAGGGATGGAAAAGCCCTGCACGACCTGCCCCTCCCTCCTGATCTGTCCCCAGCCCTTCCTGGTGACCAGGCCACCCAAGCTCAAACCTCAAAACAACCTCTCCTGGCGCTTTACACACCCATTCCCTGATAAACACTCATTGCTACCTAACTCATACACAGTTCACGAATCATTTATCTTGTGTGCTGCCTTTCTCAGTGACTGCAAACACCATGAAGGCAGGGACTTTTATCTGCATCCACTGCCTGGAAGCCTGAGTCCTCACACCCTCGAGGAGGCTGCTACAGGGATTAGAGCAGGAGTCTCCAGGCTCGGCACTAGTGACATTCTGGGCTAATAATTCTTTGTTGTGGGGCTGTCCTGTACATTGTAGGATGTTTAGCAGCATCCCTGGCCTCTACCCACTAGATGCTGGCAGCACCCCGCCCCAGTCCTGACCATCAAAAATGTCTCCAGGGCTTCCCTGGTGGCGCAGTGGTTGAGAGTCCGCCTGCCGATGCAGGGGACGCGGGTTCGCGCCCCGGTCCGGGAAGATCCCACGTG
>NC_041227.1:74062766-74070548 GCF_002837175.3 Physeter macrocephalus | reverse complement strand
CCGCAACGGGAGAGGCCACAACAGTGAGAGGCCCGCGTACCGCAAAAAAAAAAAAAAAAAAAAAAAAAAAAAAGTCTCCAAACGTTGCCCCCAGCTGAGAATCAGTGATTTACAGGCATAGTGCACAGCTCTGGGAAGAAGTTGGTGGCCCCATTCGCAGCAATACTGAGCAATAGACACACCACACACACACGAAGAAACATGAGTGCACAGGAGAGTGAAGTAACTTGCCCATGTGACACAGCTATCATACAGGAGCTGGAACCCATCACCAGGCCCTCTTAACTAGCATGGTGTGCCACCCCCATGCCGGCCAGCCTGCTTGCCTGCCTGCTGCCAGCGAGACCCTCAAATCTCTGCGGGTGGAAGCAGGCGTTTCTGGTTTGGGAGACAAGGGGGAAAGGGGCTGGAACGGCCTCTGCACTGTGTTCCCAAGGCACCCTGGACCACTAAGGAACATCTCACACTGCTATCACTCTCAGCACCCGCCTTCTGACCGTGTGCATTTCAGGGGCAGGATAATGCTGAGAGTCAGTTCTGTGACCCCCAACACCTAGCACGACGCCCAGCCCGAAACAGGCACTTGGACACATACTTGAGGCAGGAAGTGCCTTACCAGTGTCCTGGCGGAACTGCGTCCAGCTGGGGAGGTCGATGATATAAGGAGCCAGTGAGGGGTCAGCTTGGCCTAAGGGGATGCTGTGGGCCAGGCTCCCCAACCCGAAGCGCTGGCCCTTCTGCTGGACAAACTGCTGCTCGATGTAGTTGCAAACAGTGGCACTGTAGGGGTGCCAGGTGCCCAGCCCGTCCTGCCATTCCCACACGGCCACTGCCACGGGGCTGGTGTACACCTGAGCCAGGGAAGGGCTTGGGGCCATGGCCATCTTCTCCAGGACTCCCTCTGTTCTCCCCAGCGGCTTCAGACCACTCTGGGCTGCAGTCTCAGGTTCATTGCCCAGCGCTTCCAGGAGACCTGAAACAAGTCAGACACACAGTTACCGACGCACACGGTGGCCCTGCCAGAGTCAGTCTCAGTGTGGGAAAAAAAAATCATGCTTTTCCGCAGTCACTTTTTTCCCTAATACCTTAAGGGCATCGTGAACCAAGTACCTAATCCTGTCTCTTTGCTCAGGCAGCCAGGAAGGATTCGGAGTCAATCAAGCAGCCTCCTTACCTCTGCAGATGTCCAGGAAGACACAGTGGGTGAATTCTGGTGCTAATCACCAGCCCTGCTTCTGTCCTTTTACCAACAATTTCCCTCTGGCTCAACTACTAAATGTATCCTTTTATACTATATGTATTTTCATGAGTCACCCCAATCCTTTGTGGACTGAGGCCATCATGACCCCTTATACCTTTGTGAGGACGCCACACAGGTTTCCAAAGCAGGTTTGTTTGTGAGACACATATTAACACCTGCTGTGCTACAGATGAAAAAAAAACTATGTCTCAGAAAGGACCAGGGGCTCAAGCACAGCCAGAGCTGCGACTCTAAGCATAGGTGAGTCCTAGCTCTGTCCAGGTCTCCAGGCTGCCCTGGTTTCCCGCACCATTAACCACAGAGGGCAGACCCTAGATAGACATTAAAATCCTATGGATGCTGAAGCCCTCCCTCTCTGGCCTCTCTGGCCTCTCTGCACCCCACTCCCTGGGCCTGGGCCTTGCTGACCAGCGGTCAGGTCCAAAGACTTTACACCCATCTCCCAAGACATTCTTCTCCCAGTCACCCCCGCCCAGTTGCATCACTCAGGGTTTTCCCAGGCCATCCATCACATGAACTTCTCCTCCACGGCCCCGACCAGAACTCTAACGCCCACATGCACATATGGCAGTCCCTGTCTTTCTGCGCCCTCAGAAGGCAGACACCCAGCAAGTCGGCCTTGTCCACAGCCACCTCGCCAGCCCCAGCACAGGCCGTGTCATGTAACACATGACACGTACATTCAGCAAGACTGAATGGAGGCAGATGAAGAGTCTATGTGCTTGCAGCTGTTTGAAGAAGAAAGGGGGTCTGTGGAAGCTCCTAGGGTGAGAGAAGAACGGGGCCAAACAGACTGACAAGGCGGTATTTCTCCCACTTTATGGACAGGAAAACAAAGAAGTCAAGGTCTTACTGAAGGCCACACATACACTGGTAAGTGGTAGCACAGAGTGCAAACCCAGATCAACTGGCTCTAATGCCCAGTTTCTTAGCGAGGAAAGCTCAGCATGAGCTCTACCTTGGGCTCCGCCCTAGATAAACATTAAAATCCTATGGATGCTTAAGCCCTCTCTAGCCTCTCAGCCTCTCTGCACCCCACTTGCTTGGGGCCGGGGGGGGGGGGGTGGGGGGAGAAAAGGGAACGCGGTGAGGGGGGGAGGAAGGGAGAGAGGAGCCTGTGTCTCAAGCCGTGAGCACCCTCAGCTCTTGCGTCCACATGAGGCGCTGGTGCCAACAGGTTCCCGGTCACGTCATCGGCTCTGACTCCCACACAATCCCCTTAAGTACAGACAGCGAATTTTTTCCCTGTTTTGCAGATGAGAAAACCGAGGCCCCGGTGGTTTTGGTGACTCGCTTACATGGCCACTAATGAGGCTGCGACCCTGGGCTTGTGCTGCTGCCCGAGACCGCACTCCAGCGGGGTTTCAGTGAGAAGGCTGAGACCACCTGCCCAACAAGGAAGGCAGAGCTGGAGCAGCACGTGACGGGGAAGAGGCATGGGTTCTGGCGTCCACACACCGCGTACTCGCTGCACTCTACTCACTGTGTCACCTGGTGAAGGTACCTAAGCCCTCCAAGCCCGATTTCGCTTGGAAGTGGACATATCAACCTCTATTCTAAGCGCTTTTCTAGGGGATTCAGATGGATAGGTGCGTATAAGGCACCCAGAACAGCGTCAGGCACACAGCCGACATCAGCACATCTTGGCCTCCCTCCCTTTCCCTGCCCCCCTCCAACCCAGCACCTCCCACCCCTCACGTCTGGGTGAGGAGTGGCGGCCCAGGGCGGCACTGAGCTACCCGGCCTGAGAACACGGGCGATGAGTCACGCCTGCAATGACTCTGAGCACACACGGGGGGCAGGGCCGCCCCTGAGCTGCCAACCGCTCCAACAGAAGCACGCATCCCGCCCTGGAGGATTAGACCCGGATGCCCTCGAGATGGCTGGTGAGCTTATTAGCTCAGTGCCTGCAATTAGAGGTCTCTGGACCCACATCCAGGTACAGATCACAGGACTGGTTTCAGGGCCAATTACTCCTGAGCCCAGACTTTCCCCCTGGCACCTCCTGGCAGGCGTCACTCATCTCTCGGGCAGCAGGGGCCTCCCACGTACCAGCACACGTGGTATGTTCCAGCATGTCCACACACCCCCAGATGAACCAACTAGGAGAACTCTGCCAAACAGCTGAGAACTACACTCGAGAACTTCAGCTAAGCTCTTCATGAACGTGTTCGGCCTACAGACCGCAGGCATACGACGGTCCAGGCTCTGTCAGGGCGCTAGAGACCCAGAGATGAGAAAGACACAGCACACGGCCCCTCCATGACCGGCCACTGTCCCCACTGATACCAAGGCCTCCACCTTTTGCCCACCTGCATCCAATTCTAGCAAGTGCCGGACACTCGGAGCCACTTCCCACCTCCCAGACATCGATCCTGCTGGTGCCCATGTCCAGACCTCCATCCCCTCTGCGCCTAAGCCCCCAGCAAACATGCCCATCTTTCCAGACTCAGCCACAGCACCCCGCTCTGAGCCACACCTTTAACAGACAGTGCTGACCCCGTCCTCCTGAGCGTCCTCACTGCATTCTCCATTTATCCAAACACACTGCATTTATTGGTTTCAGTATCTGTGCCCCCTCTCACCACCCCCCAGAACAGGAACTCCCTGAGGGCAGAGCTGGGGCTGACCCAAAGCTGGGGCTGCAGCTCTTCAAATTCCCAACATCCCAGCGGGTCTAAAACACACATGCCGAAAGAGAGGAGCACCTTCTGCTCCAGGGGCCTGGGGCACATTTGGCGCGATGCCCAGAACGCCCACTGATGTCCCACTCGAACGCAGCAATCACGCACACGCAGCGGCCGTGTCAATGCACCCAGTCTCTGTTATAGCCTCAGCCCTCCCCGAGCTGCAGTTCAAAAACCTAATTTGTTTCGGCTCCTAATGATGGGGCTATTTAGGGTGTTCTTAATTATGAAAACTGTTATTATTCTAATTGGCCATGGGAAAACAGCCTTAGTCTGGGGGCAACCTAAATACTTTATGATAATGGAATAAGGGAATTCTTAAATAAATTATGGTACACCCCCATGATGGAATACGAGCCTTGAAAAATGTTTTTAAAAGGCTTTCAGACCTAGGATAATGCTGTTGACAAGTTAAAAATACCGGATATGTAACCATATACACTATATGCTCTCAAGCGGGCGGGTGTGCCATTTACTGAGCACCTACTATGTGTCACGCACTCTGTCCAGTGCTCTTGCCATCCAGCTCTCTCAACCCTCAACTGCCCTTGAAGGTAAAGATTATCCCCATTTTACAGACGTTGAGAACCGAGGCCAAAAGCAATTAAGAATTTACTCAAGGTCAGATGGCCAGTCTGACACCAGGTTCTTATATAAGCTAATTTTTAAAAGGTGGGAAGGAACAACTCTGACATTTTACTAGGAGTGATGGAGTTATGGGATATTTATTCTTTACCTCTTTCTGTACTGGCAAATGTTCTACAATGATCATATTACTTATTATGATCGGACCGAAGTTATCTCTAAAAAAATGTATCAAGGGCTTCCCTGGTGGCACAGTGATTAAGAATCCGCCTGCCAATGCAGGGGACATGGGTTCAAGCCCTGGCCCGGGAAGATCCCACATGCCACAGAGCAACTAAGCCTGTGCGCCACAACTACTGAGCCTGCGCTCTAGAGCCCGCGAGCCACAACTACTGAGCCCGCGCGCCTAGGGCCCGTGCTCTGCAAGAAGAGAAGCCACCGCAATGAGAAGCCCGCACACAGCAACAAAGAGTAGCCCCCGCTCACCACAACTAGAGAAAGCCCACGCGCAGCAATGAAGACCCAACACAGCCAAAATAAATAAATAAAATTTAAAAAAAAAAATGTATCAACAACTTTGACCACGAGAAAAACCATCCTGCCTTCTCTTGCATTCCCTTGTCAGATTCAGCCACGAATGCCTGTGCACAGGCCCATGGCTCCAAGGCACAGAGGGACGTGGCTGTCCTACCAGAGAGGGGTTTCACGCAAAGGAGAAAAGTTGCATGTGTCCAAGAGTCCTTCTATTCCCAGAGGATTTACAAAAGCTTTAGAAAAAGACCTGAGGTGACGCAGGAATCTGAGTGAAACTCATCCTGCCTGATTGTGGGCCTCCAGGTAGGGGAAACCACACAAATGGATCCCCTTACGGTTGCAGCCTCCAGGAAGAAGGCCCCGAGCGTGGTTTTTAAACTGGTGCCCAGACTGGGCGACTGTCAATTTGCCAACATGTGAGGACCCGTTTCCTCCCCCCAAAGCCCACCGAAATACAGAGTGGCCTGGCCCAAGCCTGAGCTGGGCAGTTCACCCTTGGCTCCATGCTCGGTGACCTTGGGACAGTCACCTCCCCTTTCCTGGGCTCCACTGCTCAGGCAGTTGGATGGGTTTTCCAGCCTCTTATAAGCAGCAGAACTCTTTTCCAAATGTGACCGTACGCTGCCCATCGATATGTAAAACGCAGGAAAGTGGGGTGCTCTTATTGACACAGGGGCTGCCCTCCATTCCTACTTCCTGAGAGGTCCAGAAAGCTGTTGTGCGGGACAGAGGCATTCTGAGGGGCACGGATTGGAGACCAGTGAGACCGGGTGGACTTCAAACCCTATTTCCATGCTGCATCTCTTTCCGGTGCTTTCCAAGAAGCATGGGCCTGCAACTCCACACCCCACCAGCTGACACGGTGCACATGACCTGTAAGCAGAGCATGACCTTCAAAGACTTGTTACGGGGCAGCCGGCCACCCGGGCACTGTCAGAAAGCCTTCCCATGGAGATGGGAAAGTCGAACACTGCACACAAACACACCGAAGAAATGTTCTACTTTGCTAGATATGTTGTTTTTAATACAAATTTACAACAATGGCCTATTATTTTTTTGCCTGTCAAAGCAGTAAACATAATTTCAGTACTCAGTGCTGGCGAGAGTACACTGAGATGTCATACTTCTGGGACGGATAAACCCTTTCCAGAAAACAGTTTGGTAATATGTATCAAGAGGCTTAAAAATGTTCACTTGCTTTGACACAATCATTAAAAAATCTATCAAAGGAGATGAGAGAAAAACTTCAACATAAAGATATTCCCCACAGCACTATTTTAACTCAGTAAAAGAGAAGCAGAGAGAAAACTCAGTAGAAATGTACCAAAATGCTAACAACGGCTGCCTTTGAGTGCAGAAACTATTAGATACCTTTTGTTCAACTTCCTTATATATCTGAACTTTTCACATTTTCTAAAGTGGGAAACTATTACTTTTGTTTTCAGAAACAAATCTCTACAATGCCCACCACTTTCAAAAGATTGTAAATATGAAACAAACCCCACCACTGTTACTTACCATCATTACTTCAGACGGCTGCTCCCGTCCCAGTGGAGTTTCACTAACAGGCCTGTCAAAGCACCACGGCACCTCCTTGCCAAGAGACACATGTCCCACCCCTGAGTTCCAAGAAAGTGCAAAAAACAAACCATCCAGGTGCCCAAACTATTACAACAGCGGAGCGCTGCAAGGTAGGGCTTTTGTCTAGAAAAGACATGGCTTAAGCTGGTGCCACCCAGACCTGACTAGGCTTCTGAGAGATGGATGGAACTACACATGACTTGTCCTTTGCACGTGGGGCTGCTAGAAGGGAAATGACAACTCCTCTCCTGGCTGGTGTCTGACTAGGGCCCTCCAGGGGCAGGTCAGAGCAGAATGCTCCAAATAGGGTTCAGAAAGCCACACAGTTGCCGGGGGCAGGCCCCAGCGACCAACAATTCCCCAGTGGGCAACCTCCTCCACCAGCACCAAGAACCTGCTGCTCCTTC
This sequence comes from Physeter macrocephalus, assembly GCF_002837175.3. NCBI lineage: Eukaryota > Metazoa > Chordata > Mammalia > Artiodactyla > Physeteridae > Physeter > Physeter macrocephalus. Next base: position 74,063,493 of record NC_041227.1, on the reverse strand, counting down.
TTTGCCAGGAGCAACCTGACCACCCACAGGTCGTCAGAGCCTACCCTGGGGCCAGAACGGGGGAGCAGCGGAAGCAGCGGCAAGCACCATGGCCATAAGCACACCAGTGGCCACCAATCACACCAGTGGCCACCAATCACACCAGTGGCCATAAGCACACCAGTGGCCACCAATCACACCAGTGGCCACAATCACACCAGTGGCCACCAATCACACCAGTGGCCATAAGCACAGCAGTGGCCACCAATCACACCAGTGGCCACCAATCACACCAGTGGCCATAATCACACCAGGGGCCACCAATCACACCAGGGGCCACCAATCACACCAGTGGCCACCACCAGTGGCCATAAGCAGACCAGTGACCACCAACCAAGAGCTTACTATGTACCAGGCACCGTGCTAAGTATCTTATAAGTGTTCTCATTTAATCTTCACATTCCTGAGCAAAGGGTGTCATCTCCATTTTATAGATGAGAAAAGTGAGGCAAAAGATAAACAACTTGCCTGAGAAGCCACAGGTATAAGCAAACCCAAATCAGTTTGCAGAGGGATAAACTGATATGAACAAATCGGCCTGCCAGATGTGTCTGCTTGACCTACTACACAGTTTTTAGGTTTTTTTTTCTTTTGTGGTATGCGGGCCTCCCTCTGTTGCGGCCTCTCCCGTTGCGGAGCACAGGCTCCGGACGCGCAGGCTCAGCAGCCATGGCTCACGGGCCCAGCC
>NC_041227.1:74052352-74062543 GCF_002837175.3 Physeter macrocephalus | reverse complement strand
GGCCTCTCCCGTTGCGGAGCACAGGCTCCGGACGCGCAGGCCCAGCAGCCATGGCCCACGGGCCCAGCCGCTCCGCGGCATGTGGGATCCTCCCAGACTGGGGCGCGAACCCGGTTCCCCTGCATCGGCAGGCGGACGCGCAACCACTGCGCCACCAGGGAAGCCCCAGTTTTTAGTTTTTACAAATTGAGCCAATGTTTAAAAACTGGACTATCCACCATTAAAAAAAAAAAAAAATCCAGATTTCTAGCTTCTCTTGAAAACCAGAAAACCTGGCAACATTTGCAGGCCTGACCCAGATTCATTATGCAGCCAGCAACAGCGAGCTGCAGCACTGTGGTGGCTGGTACTACTCTAAAGGTTGCCACAGTTACCACAACTCCCCAGGGCAGAGCCGGCAAACTTTTCCTATAACGGGCTGGAAGGTACATATTTTAGGCTTTGTAGGACACTGGGTGTCTGTTGCAACTACACAACTCCACCACTGTAGTGTGAAAAGAGCCATAGGCCACACATAAACTAACTGGCGTGGTTGTGTCCCAATAAAACTTTATTAACAAAAAGAGGCTGTGGGCTGGATTTGGCCCATGAGCTGGATTTGGCCCATGAGCCACGGTTTGCTGACCTCACTGTGGTCCCACTGACCTATAGTTGAGAAATACTTCTTTGAACCCGTTTCTCTATTGAAAAGTGGGAGAGTGCTTATGCCTCCGGCCAGCCTCCCCTATGACATGCCTGCCCTCTGTAGACATGTCAGTCTTTGCCCAGCACCTGAGGGTGAAAGGCAGCATCCAACAGCACGGCAGGCAGCATGTGGTGAGGGGCACCCTCAGGGAAGCCCAACCTGCTTCCCAGAGCCACACCTTTCCTTGCATCAGGCAACTGGGCCCTGGCCTACCTCTCTTCTCTCCACCCTCCCCCGTGACCCTCTCATCTGCTCCCATGGCTTTAATAATCCCATGCACGCAGAGCATCCAGATCTTTCTTCAGATGTCCTGCCTGAGTCCCTTAAGCCCTCTGCTCCAGCCATCAGCAACTCCAGTGAGAGCCCAGAACCGGCCAGGCTGTTTCATGCCCCTCACCCCCCACCAAGAGTACGCATCCCACCTGTCCACTTACTCAATTCTTAATTCCCAGACTCTCTTCCCAGTGAAATCTTTCCTACATCCACTCCTGCCTTGCACGGAGAAGTGGCCTCTTCTAACCACCAATGTCCATGTGACGTCTGAGCGCAATTATCTACTCGTCCCCTCCACTAGGGCACGGAATCCTAAAAGGCAAGGATTATGGTCAGGAAAAGATTTTCCAAACGAGGCACAGAACGCTGGCTATACATGAAAAGATACATTTCACTATGTTAAAATTGAGAATGGTTGTTCAACAAAACACGCCTCAAAGAGAGCAGAAAGTTAAAAGCTGGAAAAAGATATTCACAATAAGCAAGAAGGATTAAAATCAAGGATATATAAAGAACTCCTACCAGTCAATTTTCTTTTTAAAGCGCCAAGAAGCCCGCAGAAAAATTGCAAAAGAGTGAACATATAATTTACAGGAAACACACATGCCAATAAACTTATGAAGAGATGTTCGACATCAGGGCTCAGGGACACAGAAATCAAGATCCCAAAGATCCCATTTTATACCCATTCCATTGGCAGAAATTTTAAAAAGTCAGCCTATATCAAGTGTTGGCAAGAGTGTGGAGCAAGTGGAAGGCCTACATTCTGCTGCTGGTGGAGTGAAAACTCGTACAACCACTTCAGAAAAAGTCTAGTAACAACTGCAAAAGTTGGACATTTATTCACCCTATGACCCAGCAAAATACCACCCCTCAGCTCATACCCCAAGAAAACCTCTTGCATATGTGCAACAGGAAACGTGTACGGAAATGTTCAGAGCAGTCCGCTCGTGACAGCAAAACTGGAAACGAGCAGGTACCCGTCAACAGAAGATCAGACACATAAACTGTGATTTGTCCACACAATGGAATATTATTCAATATTCAAGACAAACGAAAACAGATGACATGCAATACTATGGACAAACGGTAGCGATATTTTTTTAAGTGCCTTAGGAATACACAGGTACCATAAAACTACATAAACATGAAAGTGACGGGATAATGGTTATCTCAGGATGGGAATGGGAAGAGAGATCAAATGATTGGATGTGTATTTTGTTTCAAGATCCTGGCTTTTGTTGTGGATGGCTGAAATGCAGGAACTGACGACACATTAAAAATAACTTCAGGGGCTTCCCTGGTGGCGCGGTGGTTGAGAGTCCGCCTGCCGATGCAGGGGACGCGGGTTCGTGCCCCGGTCCGGGAAGATCCCACGTGCCGCGGAGCGGCCGGGCCCGTGAGCCATGGCCGCTGAGCCTGCGCGTCCGGAGCCTGTGCTCCGCAACGGGAGAGGCCACAACAGTGAGAGGCCCGCGTACCGCAAAAAAAAAACAAAAAAAAAGCTTGATAACAAGTGAACGCAAGCCGGGAGTGAACGGTGATCAGTGTGTATTAATCTACTTCTCTGTTTACCTGAGGTGAAAATTAAAACAAACACACAGAAGGAACTGTTTAATTTTCTGTACTCCAAGTGCCAAGCACAAGCCCGGGCACACAACTTCCTAAGCGTGTGTGCGATGAATGAGGGACGCTCCTCCCTCGCCCGTGGCCCCATTCCCGCCGGCCTCTTCAGGACCTTCCACAGGTCTGAAGCCAAACTCACCTTCCTTGCTAACGCCCCTCTCCTCCCGGATTCCCTGGCTCTGCGCTGGCCCTCCTCCGCCTTCTCCCCCACAGCCCAGCGGCTGCCCTGCCTTGCCCTCTCCTCGCCTCCTCAGACCCCACCGCTAGCATCTGGTCGGGACCTTTCTGCCCCTCACCTTGACAAGCACTCTCTGCCGACTGGCTTCTCCAACTCCTGCCTCTCCTCGTCCACCCCAGAGACAGGTGCGAGGTTGAGCTTCCCGACACAGTTCTGAGCCTCTCTCTTCCGCACCTCCCCTAGAGCTCTAGGGATAATGTTCACGTTCCCTGGGCTGACCCCAAACGCCCATCACAGTCTGGTCCCTTCCTATCGACAGTAGCTGCCAGCGCATCTCTCTTCAGTACCCTCTTCCATCTACACCTTCCCCTCCCCGATCCCTCCTAAAGAGTGTAAGTGATGAGCTGCTACCCCATATACCGCCAGTTTCCCCAACCCCGTGCCTCGACTTTACCCGGAATCTCACCCACTTGGCCACCCATCCTCAGCTGACCCACACTTTCAAGGCCCAATTTAAACACCTCCGGGATGCTGGGATGTGCCCACTTGACAGAAAAATCCCCTTACCAACTTCCACGGCATTCTGTCTGTCGTCTATAGTTCTCTCTCTTTCACAAGACCAGGAGCAGCCAGAGGGCAAACTCCCCTGAGAGGAGGGCAAACTCAGAAGCTGGCAGTGGTGTACGGAAACAGTCACAAAGAGAATAATCTAATCCATTCCACGCTTTCTAGCCAGGGTGCTCATTTGGCTCATTTCTAGCCATGGCTCATAAAATGCCCACCCTAGGGCTTCCCTGGTGGCGCAGTGGTTGAGAATCTGCCTGCTAATGCAGGGGACACGGGTTCGAGCCCTGCTCTGGGAAGATCCCACATGCCGCGGAGCGGCTAGGCCCGTGAGCCACAACTACTGAGCCTGCGTGTCTGGAACCTGTGCTCTGCAACAAGAGAAGCCGCGATGGAGAGAGGCCCGCGCACCGCGATGAAGAGTGGCCCCCGCTTGCCACAACTAGAGAAAGCCCTCGCACAGAAACGAAGACCCAACACAGCCAAAAATAAATAAACAAATGTGGGGTTTAAAAAAGAAAAAAAAAAAAAAATGCCCATCCTAGGACTTCCCTGGTGGTCCAGTGGTTAAGACTCCGAGCTTCCAATGCAGGGGGCTCAGGTTCGATCCCTGTTCAGGGAACTAAGATCCCACATGCCGCGTGGCACGGCAAAAAAAAAAAAAAAAAAAAAAAAGCCCTTCCTGGAATTCTACTAAAATCCTTCTGTTCCCCTGAGCCTTGGCATGACCCACAAAAGCCCCCGCTCAGCCCCCTGCCTACCTTTCCAGGCTTCTCGGCCCCGCATCCACACGTCGCTTCAGCCACAATGAGCTGCTTACAGTGACCCAGACATGCCAGGTTTCTTCACGACTTTGCATATACCGACTCCTCTGCCAGGTTCCGCCCCCTACTTCCTTGGTCCTACTCCTTCTTCACAACCTTAGCTATCATCTTCTGGAGGCTTCTGGACGGACGTTCCCTCCTGGGCAAGGGTGGGGTGGGCTCCGCCCTGTGATTATCCACTCCTCAACATGTATCACACTGACAACACCTTGTCACTGTCTATGGTTTATCTTTTCCACCAAACAATGAGCTCCTGGAAGACAGAGCTTTTGTGCCTGGTCACTGTACCCCCAGCACTGAGCAAGGGGCTTGACAAAAAGGAGGCACCCAGTAAAGGTTCAAGTAACAAAAGAAACTAAAATTTCCAGTTCAAATGCAGAAACCGTGACTCGTGTCCTTCAACCCATAAAGCACGTCTGAAGGCGGAAAGCATCTTCTAAGACTGGTTAAACAGGAGAAGCTGCTGGCAGGAAGCCACCTGAATTTATCTGAGACAGCTGGCAATCAACAATCAACTCCCAGGGCTCACGTTCATCCTGGGGGCCTCAAATTCCACCCTCCCCAGTGCCCACTTTCTCTACTGAAAACCAGATCGGGAAGGCAGCAAGGTAAAGTCCCATGGCTCTCACCTTTTCTCTCTGGAGAGCTGGCACAAACTGTGCCTTCTTGATGGAGATACCAGATCCTTAGGAGGAATGACTTGTTTGAGTTCCCATCTTGATATAAAATGCAAACAACCAAAACCGGGCAAATCTGAAAGGCTTGCTGACTCAGCAACACAAATTCCAAGGCACCTTTGCCAACAAGGAAGAAGATGATCAGGTTTTAAATTGAGAAACAGCAGTTAGGGAAAACGAATACACAGATGTCTGGTCTGTGTGCTGTGGCTGGGGACTGGAAACCACCAGATTTATTTTCCAACAGCCTGGGCATAGCAGAAGGTACAGTAGTCTCCCTCTGCTTACTCAATAACCAAGGGGATGGCTAAAAACAACAACAACAAAAACCCCCCAAAACAAACAAACACACACTAAGCCCTTCCACAGAAAGGCCTGAAAGGACTTCGTAAGCCAGTCTGCAGTGTAGGTAGCCAGGAAATCAACACACCAGAGAGGGAAAAAGTTTGGCCAAGGTCACATGGCAAATGAACAAGAAACCTAGTTATAGTCATACTGATGGTTTAAGTAAAGCCTGATTTTGGCTACCCGAAAGACCACAACTCTAGAGGAGCTAGGAGAGCATGCAGAAATATTTTGAGTTTCTTAAGGGTCCAAGCGTCTCTGCACAAACTATTTCCACTGCTACTGGCACTTAGGGAAGAGGAACCAGTGTGGGGGACAGCAGCTGGCTGAGAAAGGGTAGTTTCAGGGGGAAAAAAACGTCTCCTAAATGCTCTTCACAGCATATACATTATGCCCTCCCCACGAAAGTGACCCAGGGTCCCAGGAAATAGGCACTTCCTGGAAGGCAGACCCTACATGAGGCGAGTTAGGAGTTAGACTAAGGAGGCAAACTCCCCTAAAGTAGAGCCCCTGGCTCCAGTGAGCCGTCCACCGGGAGGCAGACCCCAGCAGAACCCAAACGCTAACTAGGGCAGCCGGTGGCATTATCACCAGCGCCTCCTCCAAGTCCTGTGGGAAAAGGTACACTCCCACAGGCGGACCAAACTCTGTGTCTGCGGCCCTCCCCCTGCTAGCCCTTCGGCTTCCAGACCGGCGTTCACCCTTCCACCAGGTCCAGTCCTAAGCTCCCAGCGTCTCCCAATTCCCCCAACTCCCTCCCCCGGGACATCTATCCGAAGGCCGGTCCCCACAATCCCCCACCTCCCCCGTCACGCCGGGGCTCTTCTCCGGCCCGGCCCAACCTTCCCTCACTCCTAAGCCCGCCCCCTTCCGGTCCCAGATCGGCTCGGTCTCCCCAGCGTCCCCGGGACCCCAGCCCTGGCGACGCGAGCAGGTGGCCTGTCCGCCCCTCTCACCGAGGCTGAGGAGGGCGAGGGGGCAGGCGGAGGACACCGCCGGGCTCAGGCTGCAGCCCCCGCTGGGCCTGGGCACGACTCCGGCTCTGCCTCCCAGTCTAACGAAGAAGACAGCCAAGAGTGAAACAGCGTCGCTTCCTTGCGTCCCAGTGCGCATGCCCAGGACGCTGGGCCTTCTGGGAAACGTAGTTCCAGCGGAACAGCGTGGGGCGGGGCCGAACTCGACGTGCACCTGTTTAGGGGTATGTATCCCAAGAGAGCTTCGTGTCTAGTTGGGGAGACAGACACTTAAACACACAACTACAGGACTCCCCTGATGGCGCAGTGGTTAAGAATTCGCCTGCCAATGCAGGGGACACGGGTACGAGCCCTGGTGCAGGAAGATCCCACATGCCACGGAGCAACTAAGCTGTCGCTACAACTACTAAGCCTGTGCTCCAGAGGCCGGGAGCCACAGCTACTGAGCCTGAGTGCCACAACTACTGAAGCCCGCACGCCTAGAGCCCATGCTCCACAGCAAGAGAAGCCACCGCAGTGAGAAGCCCGCGCACCACAATGAAGAGTAGCCCCCGCTCACCGCAACTAGAGAAAGCCCGCGTGCAGCAACGAAGACCCAGCGCAGCCATAGGTAGATGATAGATAGATAGATAATAAAAAAATCAAATTAAAAAAACACACACCTACAATCTAGTAGGATAAATGTGATAAAGGAGTGGGAGCATAGAAGGGGGTGCCTAATGCGTGGGGTGGAGGTCAGGAAGACATCGCAAAGGAGGTGACATCTGAATTGGATTTTGAAGCCTGTATAGGGGTTTGCCAGATGGAATACAGGGAATCCCTTGCAAAGGATGAGAGATGTGAAAGTGCCTGACGCATTCAGGAAGCAGGGAAATGTCCTGTGTGGCCAAGGCAGAGGGTACATGGATGGGGTGAGGACAGAGAAAATGGATTAGGGAGTGGCAGGATATGGGGAAATGTCTGGGTAAGATTATGATGGACTCTATATGTCATGCAAGAAATTTAGGCCACTGGAGTCAATTGAAGATTAAGCAGGGGAATGAGAGTAGGCATTGCATTTTAGAAGGATACCCTTGTGGCGGCAGGTGGAGGATAGAGAAAGGAGTGGGGAGACCAGTCTGGAGGGTGTTGTCCAGGTCGAAGGTGATGAGGCCTAAACCAGACTGGTGACTAATCTTTTGGGATCATAGACCTCCTGTAGAAAGCTAAAGAAAGCTATTCCCAGAAAAATGCTCAGATGTGTTCACACATGTGTATACACACACATTTTGCATACAGTTCCAGGGGATTCAGAGTCCTCTGAATCTTGGACTCTAGTTGAATATCCTTACATAATCTAATGTCACTCATACTTTATCAGGGATTTGAGGAAGATTCAGATTGCTGGAGATGGGGAAAGAGCCCTCCCCCAACATTCAGTTCAAACACTTCATTTTATAGAGGAGGAGAGAGGGGGAGTAACCCACCAAAAGCTAGTGAAGGAAGAGAAGGAACAACTGCAGCAGGCCCAGTTTCTTGTACCCTAGGCTGGGACCCCTTACCACCCGGAGCTGACTTAGAGGACATAGGCTTTGAGTCTGGGGAGGCATCAAAGTCAGGTTCTTCTAATTATGCCCAGAGCCAGCTCTCCATTGAGAAACGAAGGGTAGCGTTTTACCTGTGATTTATACTAGATGCCTGCCATGGCTACAGATTAGGATGGGACCACTTCCCTTCCCCTCTCAGAGCCCCAGTTTTCTCAGCCATAATCATTAACAACATGTCTAAATCACCTAGTAGGTTCTTCCCTCATTACTCCCATTTTAAAGATGAGGACACTGAGGACTTCCCTGGAAGTCCAGTAGTTAAGACTCCGAGCTTTCACTGCAGGGGGCCCGGGTTCGAGCCCTGGTCTGGGAACTAAGATCCCACATGCCATGCAGCACAGCCAAAAAAAATAAATAAATGAAATAAAAATAAAAAGATGAGGACACTGAGGCACAGAGCTTAAGCAATGTGTCCGAGGTCACATAGTTGACAGCTGAGAGCTGGTCTTTTCTTTTTTTAATAAACTTATTTATTTATTTATTTTTGGCTGCGTTGGGTCTTCATTGCTGCACGCGGGCTTTCTCTAGTTGCGGCGAGCGGGGGCTACTCTTCATTGCGGTGCGCAGGCTTCTCATTGCAGTGGCTTCTCTTGTTGCAGAGCACGGGCTCTAGGTGCTCAGGCTTCAGTAGTTGTGGCACGAGGGCTCAGTAGTTGTGGCTCGCGGGCTCTAGAGCGCAGGCTCAGTAGTTGTGGCGCATGGGCTTAGTTGCTCTGCAGCATGTGGGATCTTCCCGGACCAGGGCTCGAACCCATGTCCCCACTACTCTCGAGGTAGTGTCTGACTCCAGACTTGAGCACCCCCATATGGCTGGCCTCACTGCAGGAAAGGCGGGGATGCAGATAAAATGGTCTGAAGCATTAGAAAAGCCTTTCAACACCCAAAAGATATTTTCTTAAGTGTTTCCTTTTTCCTCAGTGAAACACTGGAGTGTTTGTCCAAAACCCCACTGCACACACACGTAGACACTCAAATGGATAGAACGATGGTGAGAGGCTGGCTGGGAAGGTTCTGGAACCTAGACTCTAGAGAGGGGAGGACCTCTAAACCCAGACTGTTAGAGCTGTGGGGAAGTCTCAGGGGCTCAAGCTTGAGAACCAGTGTGGTAGGCCAGGGGGAAGGCTGAGGCGGAGAAGTTCCACAGGGGCAGGAAGTAGGACACGGTCTGGAAGACTGGGTGCATGGGAGTGTCCTCCCATGAGGTAGAGCATGCTAGAAAAGTGGGGAGGTCAGTCAGTCAACCTCACGCATTGAGTGTGAGGTAGGGGGAGGCGTCGAACAGCCAGGTTTGAGGCTCTGGAGAGATCTGGGCTAGAGATGGGGATTTTGGAGTCACAGGCGAGGAAATCGAGATCACCTGGGAAGGCTGCAGAAGAGGGGCAAAGGTCAGTCCAGGGCTGAGGAATGCTGACTTTTGAAGGACAGATGAGAAGCAGAAGTGTCTGGGGAACAGGTTGGACTGGGGGACACCAGGTGAGCATGATGGCAGAGAACCAAAGGGAGGGTTCCACGAAGGGGGAGCTCAGTGGCGACAGACACTCTGAGAGGCCCAACCAGCTGGTCCCCTGATGGGGAGCCCATCCCAGAACCCAGGACTCCTGCCTTCCAGTCTTGGGCTCCCTCATCTTTCAGTCAATCGGCTGACGTCCAGAAAGGTCCCAAACTTCTGAATTAGGGACAGGAAGGCCATGGGTGACCACACAGTGGCTTCCATTGAGAGGCAGGAGCTGAGGTCATGGAGGTTAGGAACGCAGTCTGGAAGCATAGGCAGCTGTTCCAAGAGCAATCTTTGTGTTCCACACATGGGAGGAGGAGATTGAAGGGGGGGGCAGAGGATAAATCCACACGTGTGGAATGATGCCACTTGCGTAAGGATGCCCGTGGCCGTGTGCGCTTGGGAAGATGCTAGCCAACACACTGACGCCCAAAGGGAGGGAGTAACAGGTGATAGTCACTTTCTTTGTACTTTTCCTGTAGCATTTCACTGTGTGCCAGTGAATAGTTTCCATTTTTATAACCTGAAAAGAAAGACTATTTTTATTTGGGGAAAAGTAAAGAGTTCCGGTCGTGAAAAGAAGCGAAATAGGACAACAGCAAGAGGGAGAACGGGGGACAGGAACTTTGAAGTTTTAGGCAGGAGAGAGTGAGTGTGCTGTGTTCTGAGGCTGCAGCAGGATGTCCCTCAGGAAGCTGGAAATGAGGGAAACTGGATTGGCCACTTACAAACTGAACTTCAAGCCAATACACATAGCAGAAGGGGGCTGGTTAAATAACCCTGGAACGCTAGGTAGAAAGAATGAGGAAGACTCACAGGTGCTGATGGAACTGGTAGCCAAGATCTATTTTTAAGTAAAAAAGGAACTTTCAGGGCTTCCCTGGTGGCGCAGTGGTTGAGAGTCCGCCTGCCGATGCAGGGGACGCGGGTTCGTGCCCCGGTCCGGGAAGATCCCACATGCCGC
>NC_041227.1:74036753-74052008 GCF_002837175.3 Physeter macrocephalus | reverse complement strand
CCGGGAAGATCCCACATGCCGCGGAGCGGCTGGGCCCGTGAGCCATGGCCGCTGAGCCTGCGCGTCCGGAGCCTGTGCTCCGCATCAGGAGAGGCCACAACAGTGAGAGGCCCGCGTACCGCAAAAAAAAAAAAGGGGAACTTTCAGAGCAGAGGGTTAGAGTAGAATGAGCACTTGTGTGTGTGCATTTTAATTTTTATTGGACTATAGTTGATTTACAATGTTGTGTTAGTTTCAGGTGTACAGCAAAGTGAATCTGTTATATATATACATATATCCACTTTTTTTAGATTATTTTCCCATGTAGATCATTACCGAGTGTTGCGTAGGGTTGCCTGTGCTATACAGTAGGTCCTTATTAGTTATCTATTTTATATATGGTAGTGTATATATCCCACTCTCCCAGTCCCAATCTCCCAGTTTATCCCTCCCCCCACTTCCCCCTTGGTAACCACAAGTTTATTTTCTACATCTGTGACTCTGTGTTTTGTAAATAAGTCCATTTGTACCATTTTTTTAGATTCCACATATAAGAGATATCATATGATATTTGTCTTTCTCTGTCTGACTTACTTCACTCAGTATGACAATCTCAAGGTCCATCCATGTTGCTGCAAATGGCATTATTTCATTATTTTTTATGGCTCAGTAATATTCCATTGTGTATATGTACCACATCTTCTTTATTCATTCCTCAATCAATGGACATTTAGGTTGCGTCCATGTCCTGGCTATTGTAAATAGTGCTACAGTGAACGCTGGGGTACGTGTGTGTTTTAAATGCACACACAGGCTTGGAGGCATAGATATTTTCTGAGAGGAAACCTAAGATGCTCCAAGAAGGTACGGGATGAGCTGAGGATTTTTATTTTATTTAGTATGCATTCATGCTAATTTTTTCTATCACAAAAATATGAGAATGCCCCCCAACACATACACACAGTAGAGTAGGTTAGGTATGCCTTGTGGGAGCTGAAACATTCCAGGCGGAGGCTCTGTCCTAAGCCGTCAGCCCAGAAGGGAAGACTTTTTTTTTTTTTTTTTTTTTGCGGTACGCTGGCCTCTCACTGCTGTGGCCTCTCCCGTTGCGGAGCACAGGCTCCGGACGCGCAGGCTCAGCGGCCGTGGCTCACGGGCGCAGCCGCTCCGCGGCATGTGGGATCTTCCCGGACCGGGGCACGAACCCGTGTCCCCTGCATCGGCAGGCGGGCTCTCAACCACTGCGCCACCACGGAAGCCCTAGGGAAGACTTTTTTTTTTTTAATTTTTCTTGTGCTGAGAACTCTTTTTAAAAAAAAATATTTATTTATTTGGTTGCACTGGGTCCTAGTTGCAGCAGGCAGTTTCCTTAGTTGTGGCATGTGAACTCTTAGTTGCGGCATGCATGTGGGATCTAGTTCCCTGACCAGGGATTGAACCCGGGCCCCCTGTATTGGGAGCACAGAGTCCTAGCCACTGTGCCACCAGGAATGTCCCAGGAAGACTTTTTTTTTGTTAAGGTCTCACAGGCTAGCATTTGTGCCACCCACGGGCCTTGAGGGCTCCCAAGCAACTGAGAATGAATGATGTGGCCCAGGAGAGAAGTAGCCATAGAAGGCGGAGTGGTGGTGGCCAAAGGAACTTAGATTAAAAAACAAAGTTCTTCAACTCCACTCCAGGTGTCAGGGTTTACTGCTTCCAAAGGTTCCAGTCTTGGAACCAGCCCCTGGCTCACGCTGGAGCAAGAAAAGATCAACTTAAAACTTGGGGAAAAGCGAGACATTGGAGCCCAGCAACACCACTGAGGGGCTCGAGCACTTTCTGATGTTTTGCTTGGAAAGGCAGAATTTTGCTGCTTGGTGTCTCAGCTAATGGGCCTCCATCTGACACCCTGGAGGGCTTGTCTGATTAGAAGCCACAGCTGCCTTGCTCATTATTTCTGATTAATTGACAGCACCTGGCATCTCTGGGCACGGCCTCGCTCAGGACCCAGGTGTGACCTACACAGCCAACAAAAGCGCGGTAGTTTTGCAGCCCTGAGGAGGGAAGCAGTCTCACCTGAAAGCACCATCTTATGTAATTCCCAGTCCCTGGGAGCACAATTTGATGAACTGGTTGGTCCTTCTTGCTAGTTCCCTTGCTGCCAGTCTGAAATAACTGATGTGAACTCACAGTTAATTCATTGGAGAAGTTTGTTTTAAATCTAAGCAATCCCACTTGACCTCTAGCCTCCACCCCACAGTTATTGTTCTTATTGTAAATGAATGCTCTGGCACCCTGCTGTTTAAAACATAAATAAATAAATAAAAGACAACAAGCCTGAGGCGGGAGATAGATGGGCCCCAAGCTGAACAGTTTCTCCCCTGTGGACAGAAACTCCATAAAAGCAGGATGATGGAGGAGGCTGGGCCCTGCCCAGATAAGAGATAATGGACCACATATTCCTTATTCTTGAAGTCAAGGAGACCTCCCCGACTACACATGCACAGAAAGGCTGCTTGGAGGTCAAAAAGGGAGGGGGCGCCACCTCATAGTAAGTGATGTCAACCACCCATAGGCCTCTTCGCTGGAATCCATCTTGGCTAAGAGATAACGCACGCACACAGGGGAGGACCCTGAGATATACCAAATATGAACTCAGAACCAGGTAAAGCAACATGATTGGTCAAAGGAAACCCGGAAGAAATGCCCCATAAGAGTGATTCAAACTGCTACGAGTGTGTGACTCTCTCGTTGAGCCCACCCGTGTGTCTATCCATGTGTACACTTTTTTCTCCTAATAAACACTTTACTTGCTTCACTACTTTCCGTCTCTGTGTGGAAATTCATTTCTACACAGCTGACGGGCCAGGGCCTTGTCACTGACCACTGGTCTAGTGGCTAGGATTTGGTGCTCTCGCTGCCGTGACCCGACCTCAATCACTGGCCAGGAACTGAAACCCTGCTTCAAGCCGCTGCAAGGCCGAGGCCATGAGGCCCAAAATGGAGTCAGTTGTGCTAAGCCACATGTCAGCAAACCAAGGCTTATTACCTAATTGCAGTTTCAGCCTCTCCCAGGAAAGTAACCTTTAACCAGTCAATCTGGAATTACCTGGCCAGCACTAGTGAAGTAATTCGCCCCATAGACCCTTTCTGTCCCCCATAGGAAGGTGACTTTGCCTGAAACAATCCACTCTTTGCTAGAAACTTCCTTTTGCCGCCCCCTTCTGCCTATAAAAGGCTTTCACTTTGTACAGCTCGTTGGAGCTCCTTTCTATTTGCTAGATGGAATGCTGCCGAACTCATGAATCATGGAATGAAGCCAATAAGATCTTTAAATTTACTCAGTTGAACTTTATTTTTAAGATTCATTTGGAATCTTGAGCTGCTCAAGAGAAGGGATCAGTTGTAGTGTGTGGACAAGCAAGGTGTCCTAACCTGAAGGCTGAGGGCAGGTGGTCCCTTGGGAGACAGTGTTATTTTTCTGGTGATATCCAACCTCCTCCTGGAAACTTCCATTAGCCCCTAGGAGCTGCTCAGAATCCATTGATAAAAATACCTGATAAGTCTCACGCTTGTCAGGAAAAATTGTAAAAGACCTTGAAATGGGCAAAAAGTTCATCTGGAAGGGTGTTAGAGAACACCTAGGTATCTGATTCTATAAGAGTCTGTGCCTTTCCTAGTCTTTGACTAAGGTATTTTACAAAACCAGTAGTAATGCAAATAACTCTTACCCATAGAGATGCAATTGATTTCTGTCTGTGAAAGCCATTTTTGCCTCTATCAGCAAATTCATGTCTGCATTCCTGATCGCCTTTGTAAATCTGTTTTTTGGATTCTCCTTTGAACCAGTTTTTTCCATCTTGCAGTTTCCCTCAATGAATGAGTTCAAACAAGATCTCTGACATGTTTTAATTTTATATTTGTAGGATCATGATTTTTTTTTTCATTGTTCTTTAACATACCTCATATCTCCCTTTTTACCCCTGGCTATCAGGAAGGCAAAATTTTGATTGTCTTATTTTTTAAACTTTTTACCATGGGGGCACACCCACAGGCTGGAGCTGCAACCTGGTCCAGGTGGGTGGAGTGTGGGGTCTCCCAAGAGAGCAAACAGGTGCACTTGGAGCCCACAGGATGTGCTATGTGACTCTGGGTGCAGTTTTTTTTTTTATTTTTTTTTTTATTTTTTTTCCGGTATGCGGGCCTCTCACTGTTGTGGCCTCTCTCGTTGGGAGCACAGGCTCCGGACGCGCAGGCTCAGCGGCCATGGCTCACGGGCCCAGCCGCTCCGCGGCACGCGGGATCCTCCCGGACCGGGGCACGAACCCGTGTCCCCTGCATCGGCAGGCGGACTCTCAACCACTGCGCCACCAGGGAAGCCCATGGGTGCAGTTTTAAACACTCGAAGTGTTGATTCACCCGAGTTTCCCAGGATATAATAGGGACTTTCCCCAAATGCCCGGGAAAGAGGCGGCCTGAGCAATGGGCCTGCCATCTTCCTCCCTTTCCCACGGAAGCTCCACCTTGAGGCGGGAAGGCAGGGCCCTCTGACATTACTGCTGGAGGTGGCCCCTCCGCCCGAGCTGAGGGCACCCACCTCCCGGAACAAGCTGGGGCTGACACTTGAGGTTACGTCCCCGGCACACTTCCTCCCCACACCAGACGCGGCCACTTCCTCTGAGGACAGCAGAAGTTGAATGAGAAATGAGTTCCCAAGAGGTTGCAACACCCAGCACCATGAGGGCAAGTAACGGGTGGGTGGTCGCAGCGAGGCCCGTCTCCCAGGGGGTCCTGGGAGTAGCCTTTTCTCGGAGATCAGCTCTGAACACATGCTGCATTCCAAGTGTCACATGAATCCTCACCATAATCCTGAAGTCGAGAACTCCCCCATCTGAAACAGGATGATTCTTAGCAGGAGGAAACGGGCTCAGGCAGGGGTGGAGCTGGGTGGGATGTGAGACAGGCCATCTGGCCCAGGGGTCCTGCTGCGTGACCCAGGATTCCACCAAGTGCTCTGTTACTGTCTTCAGACAGTCCCATCTTACAGATGAAGTGACCTGGCAGCCCGGCCGCGGCAGGGAGCCAGGCTGGCTTTCTGTCAGCCTCCAGGATTTACTCTGCTGCTCGGTCCATCTCCCTGACAGGGACGGCCCATCCATGGCACTCAGCCCTTCAGTGGCTCTTTTTCATGTTATCAGCCCTATGTGGCCAGCCTCTCCACTCTCCCCCTTACTGGACGTCCAGGCCCTCCATTCCTACAGCCACAGGTTCTCACCATCCTCTCCTCCCTCCACACCCGCATCCCCCATTCTGCCCAGCTAGGACCTGCTCATTCTTCGAGGATTCGCTCCAGGATCACCACCTCCAGGAAGCCCACCCCTTCTACCCCCGAGACTTTTACTCCCGTACAGCACACCTGATGGGGGCGGACAGGATTCCTTCTTGATGGAACTCTCCTGGCCCAGAGCACCTCACACACCTGAATCAGTTGGGGATTTCGTTGAGATGCAGATCCTTAGGTCTGGGATGGGGCCCCAAACTCTGCCTTTCCCACAAATCCCCAGGTGACGCCCATCGGTGTTCACAAAACCACGCTTGGAGGGGAAGGACCTAGGCCTTCCTGTACTTCTGAGGCCCAGAATCACACAGATCTTGCTCTGAATGTATTTGAGTGCCATTTGACTCCAATCAGTTTATGCCTAACAGCCCTGCCCAGCAGGTACCTGCCCCATTTTGCCCCCCAGGATGCCCAGGCTCACAGCAGGCGACTAGCAAATCTGGGATTCCGCGGTGGAGGAGATCTTCACCCAGTGAGAGCGAGTCACAGCTGGTGGTGAGGTCGGGCAGCGAAGGGCCAGCCGATGGTGGGGACGTCACAGCCCTCCACAGCGGCAGCACGGCCACCTCCCCTGGAGAGGGGCCACAAGCTTCCCGGGCACCACCGGGGCACCATTCCCTTGCTGAGCACTCCCAGAGGCTGTGGCCAGGGCCTGGGGGAGCACGGCAGCTTCTGGGGGGGGAGTGATGAAAGTGGGGGAGGCCGAGAGGCAGCTCCCCTCGGTCACAGGAAGCCCTGAAGCACCCACAGCTGGTGACTTGGCCATGATACTCACCCCCCAGAAGGGCTCCCCTACAGCAATTTCAGGTCCCAGGTGACCACTGCCCTAGACCATCACCTCTGGCCTTTGGGCTTCCAGCACGTGGACATGTAGCTTCGTGCCTGCTGCCATTACGGAAGGCGACTAGAAGTCCTGTCCTCCCTGCCCCCAGCCCTGGCATCAGATCCACAGGGCCCAGAGCCAGGACCCTCTGCCCCCCTAGAAGCGGGGCTGGCAGGGCCCACCCTACTTTAGCCCCCAACACCTCTCACCTTGGCCTCCTTGGAGATGTGGGATTATACTTGCCCTGGGAAGACAAGCCCTGGTCTGAGGAAGGCCTGAGGAAGCCCTACCCTCTCTGATATACAGACTTGCTAAAGACACAATGGTACTTCGATTTCGCTGCTTGAACCCACGACCCTGTTACAGTCCACCCTCCGCCCCTACACCACCCCTCCCAATTCACCCCCATCTAGTTACTGTGCCAACACCCCAGAGGTGACTTTCTTCTTTTATTGGGAAGCAGACGCAGGGCACACGGGGTGGGAAGCAGCCCGCCGCCTCCCCGTGAAACCCAGGATGATGGTGGCCAGAGTCAGGGACACCACAGTGGCCAGGCCTAAGCCCAGCATCACCGAGGGGGGAGAGGAGGTGGACCTTTCCACACCGTGGTCTCTAGTCTTCCCCAGGAAGATCAGTGGCCCCACTGTGACATCTGCTTCTTCTGTCACTGAAAGGCAAGACATCCAAGGGTCACCCTAGTCCCTACACAGGAGTCAGGTTAGGGGTTTGGGGTTGCTCAGTGGGTTCTAGACCAGTAGGTGTAGTTCTAACAGCTGCGTTATTCTCCCACACCCCTGATTATGTGTCATGACTCCAGGATGACTGCAGAATGGCCCCGGCCGACAGCAGGGTGAGGGCTTGGGGCCTCTCCCATTTCGCCCCAAAATGGCATCCCCCTAGGGGTAAGCAGCCTTAAATGGGGAACAAGTGTCACCCTAGAGTGACATCCGGTGCCCTAGACCGAGGGGAGGGCAATAGACCTGGGGCTCTCTGGAGACCTACCATGCCTGCGGCTGCGGGGAACAGACTGTCCCTCCAGGTGGGACAGCCTCCTGGAACGGCCTGATACACCACAGCGCCCCTTGTTACAGCACTGACAGATATCAACAGGGCCTTCTACCGGGGACCATCTGAGAGGGAAAGACACAAGGGTCAGACGGCTGTGCGGTCTGCAGGAAGCGGTGTGCTGATAGGAGGCACCTTGGGGGAATCAGCGGGAGCGTGGCCAGTTTGCTACCCCAGTTATGTCCAATCTGGTCTCCTCACCTATTGGAGGACTTGCTGAAGGAACAGGCCTTGCTTATTTGGTCCGGGACTCGGTCAACCGGAGTGACCTTCAGGTGGCAGGTGATATATATCTGGAAATAAGAGCAGCTGTTACGAGGTGGAGTTCTAGGCAGTGCAGTGACTAGTAAGCCAGTTCTTCTATAACCCTTAACCCTTGAGGGGGAGGGGAAGCCCACTTTAGAGATGGGATAGCGCAGGCTCAGAGGTTAACTTGCCTCAAACTTCAGAGCAAGTTCGCAAATTGGATTCTAAATCGGAACCATCATCTTTATTCCTCTGGTCTCTCGCATACTTTTCCAATCACTTAGCATGCCTAAGCCCCGGGGCCCATTAAGTCAGAACCTCAGGGACAGGAAGCTCAGGTCAGCCTGCGTCCTCTTGGAAGAGGTCCCTACAGTCAGAGGTCCCCCTTCATACTTCAGGGTCTCAACACACATATGCACACCGCCCCCCAAATCCTGCAAAGAAACCGAGGTGCCACCACCTTTCCTAAAGCCT
The DNA here is from genome assembly GCF_002837175.3 of Physeter macrocephalus. Taxonomy (NCBI): domain Eukaryota; kingdom Metazoa; phylum Chordata; class Mammalia; order Artiodactyla; family Physeteridae; genus Physeter; species Physeter macrocephalus. Next base: position 74,044,101 of record NC_041227.1, on the reverse strand, counting down.
TCTGCAGAACCGCAAACCTCGGCCACCACCTAGTGGCCAAGCGTGCCTGCAGGGTAACCGTTTCGGAAACTTGAACCAGCCAGCTCGCACTTCTGGCTGCCTGCCTTCCATCTGCACACACACAACCCAGCCCCCTCACCAAAGAAGGGCTTCCGGGTCCCTTAGTGTTCCTATTCCAGGAAGGGAACTGCTTCGACCCTCAGCTTCTTCCCAGAACATATTGCTGATGCTAACTGGGGCCTCAGATCCCAGGGTGGTTCCTCGTTAGCTTTCTCCCATGTTCCATAGCCGCCATCAGCCAAGCCACCTGCCCACCTTTGAGGGAGAGCCCTCCGAGAGCTCAAGGCTGCCTTCCACTGATCAGGATCATCCTCTGATCTTAGTCACCCCATCCCTGGAGAGGCAGATACCAGCTCAAGAGTCACCCACGCTGATGGCCACCACCTGTGTGAAGCCTCATCCCCTCCTTCCTCACCCCTGGACCACCTCTGAGGTCGACTCCCTACCCCAACCAGGATCTTTTCTACCCTAGGACCCCCAGGGTCACCGATCTGGGCACCGGCACCCTTCCCGAGTCTACTTTCTTTTATCCCCAGCCCCATTCAACCCAGGACGTGCCATGAGAAAGCTCCAGGACATCTCCCAGGAGCTTCAGTTGTGCCCTTCCTTCTATCTGTCTACCATCTGTAGCAGATGACTTCTGTTCTCCGACCAGAACTTCTGGGTGAGGTGAGGTAGCATCAGCGAAGTCTAAAAATTCACACCGCTCGGCCCTCAATGCCAGCCAGCCACGTAAGCCTCTCGTTTGGCGGTTTGTAAACCTAGCCGCTTATTAGACGCTCCAGGGAGCTTAAATGGCTTTTGATGCATTTCTCAATAAAGAGACTAGTGGCTAGGTATGGTGAGATATTAATGGTAGAACCTAGATGGTAGGTACATAGCTGTTTGCTGTGAAATTCTTTGGGCTTCACTTTTGAAGATTTTAAGAAACTGGAAAAGTTGATGCCAGGCCCCATCTCAGTTAAATGAAAATATATGGGATGTATCAGTATTTGGATGATCCTTAGGTGGTTAAGTACAGAGCCAGAGCTGAAAATCCTTGCTTTAGTCACTAATCCTTCCTGACCAGCTATTCCAAATTTCACATCCTCCCAATCCTATCTCAGGAAACTTGCTTTAAAACTTCTTGATCTTCGTTTGTAAGATTCTACCAGCACTTTCTGGCTGGAGGCCAGTCCTGCCTGTGCTTCCTGCCCAGCCATCACGAGTGGTCCACATTTTAGCTCCCTCCCCACTCTGCTGGCCTTAGTGGTCGAGTTGAGCGTCCTAGCTTAGTGGTTCTCAAAGGGTGGACCCCAGAGCAGCATCACCAGAACCTGGAAACTTGTTAGGAATGCAGATTTCAGGCTCCACTCCAAACCTTCTGAACCAAACCCTGGGTGGGGGGCCCAGGGGTTCAACAAGCCCTCCAGGTGCTGCTAATGCATTCAGCTTTCAAAAAGGCACAGGTCTAGCCTATGATCAAGTTCGAGAGGCTACCTAGCATGAAAAGTTCATACCTGCTTCCCTTGCCCTTCTAGAAAGCCCCCAGGAAGGCTGACACCTGCTCTTATTAAGTCCTTTACTCAACCCATCTGGGCTCTGGCCCTGCCGACCTTGGTGAGGACAAGGTCAGTGACTTGGTCATCAGACGCTGCGTTGCTCTTGCTCATCCGATGTGAGCTGTCAGCTAGGTCTCCTGCGTTCCTATTCTCCTAGTTTGTTCTGTTTCCAGGATCCCTGAAGTTCTCCATCCTTCGTGGATTTTCTACCCGTCTCTTAGGGCCTTGTGCCTTCCCAAAGATCTCACTAGAGCCCATGGCTTTATCTACTTGATAAGTTACTAGGATAGGGCAGAACTATCAAATCACTGCTTAAGGGGGCAGCTAGTGAGTGACCACACCGGCTACTAAGCCTGGTCAGCCTGACCCTACGAGTTCAGCCTCATTCCAGGCTCTTAAGCCATTACCGTGTTTCTGGAGTCATTAGCAAAATGGAACACATCCACTGTGAACTGGAGGGTCTCTGGTCCGGGTCTGGGTGCTTTGAAAGCAGATGAGGCATCGGTGAGACCGTCCACGAGACAACTTTAAAGAGAACAAGTGAAACACAGTTAAAGACCGAGGAGGGTGACACAGGTCGAGTTGCACAAGGGTTCCCTAGAGAGGTAGCCCAGCCTTACCCGTGGAAGTCCACGATGGTGTGATAAGGGGAGGTGTTCCAGTCCGGTGTCAGCGTGGCCACACAGTGGTCCACGAACACTCGCAGGGGCACGTGGCTGCCGGTGTGGACTTGGGCCTGGAGGTGGGCTCTGTCTCCCAGCTGGAAGGTGGGCGTCGTCTTCTCGGCGCTCCAGTTCTCTGCAACGCACGGCCAGGGTGAGGGCCCGCCAGAGCGCCCCCCTGCTGGCTGCCCCCTCCCAGCTCTCCTCGCTCACCCTCCATCAGGCGCAGAGAGAAAACCAACTTCTCCTCCGAGAACATCGTGGTCCTGAAGGGCACCCAGGTGGGCAGGATGGCCCAGCTGCTCACGTTGCCCTGCCTGGGAAGAGAAGAGCAGCTGTCCACACCTGGCCTGGGGCTCCAGGTCCCTGGGCTGCAGCCCTTACTAGTGACACACTGCCCTCCTCTGGGGTGCGTACGGCTCTGCCCAGGTGTGTCTGCCCACTGTCCGAGGCCCCCCTCTCCGGGATCTTGCTCTGGGAAGTCCTTCCACACATGCCTCATCCCTTGTTTCCTCGTGGTGTCAATACCATCTCCCCTCCCCGCTCCCAGATGGGAGGGCAGGGTTCAAGGCCTTCGGACCCCGCCCAGCACAGGGCCAGGTGTTATAGTTATAAACCAGTCGCCCTGTCCTCCCGCCTCGATGCCCCAGTTCACAGGCACATGCTTCATGCTGGGGCCTCCCCACCCTCGCTCAGCCATTGCGGGAAAGCCAGAGGGAGACAGCAGGTTGTGATGGCCAAGGTCAGAGCCTGGAACCGAGCCCACCCCTGCGCTATTGAAAGACCACTTCTGAACTCTGAGGGGGCCGGGGGGGGGCCGGGCAGCCTCGCAGCTTCCACCAAGAGGCAGCTGTGGCCCGGACCAAATTCAGAGGCTCAGAGCAGAGGCCGCAGGCCCTCCATTCCCACCAGGACTGAGGGCAGCGACCACAGCCCGAGCACCTCCCCCTCCTCACAGCTAGATGCTGCCAGGAGGCCGACGCACTCGCCGAGGGACCTCTGCTCCAGGGGCAGCGACGGGCCCATCCCACACGGACCTGGGGTAGCGGCACTCGATGGGGACCTCCACGCGGTTAGTCCTCAGGATAGACAGGTTTCCCACGGGGCGGGGGTTATGGAAGAGGGAGGTGCTGTACACCAGGGCGTCGTCGGTCACCTGAGGGAAAGGGGAGGGGTTAACCCTCCCAGCATCACCTGCCCTGATGTGCCCGGCCAGGGGCAGGAGGGCCGGCCGCTGGAGGTGAAGAGAACACAGGCCCTGGGCTCAAAGCCTGCTCCGCCGCTGACCCGTGGGAGAGCCTGGACAGGCACCCCCTTCACACCTCTTCTCACCCCAAAATGGTGACACCACCGCAGGGGAGTCTGGATCAGCTCCGTGTCAGCTGCCCTCACCCCACCCTAACACACACACACACACACACACACACACACACACACACACACACACACACACACACTGGCGATCTTAAAGCTACCGATGTCTGTCCCCACCTCCATTCCGATTTAAGGTGGGCTGTGGGAATCGGGAGTTTTAACCGCTCCCGAGGTGATTCCAATGCCCCGAGGCTGGGAGTTCCTAAATTAGGATCATTCCTTCCCTCCTCCTGCGGCTCCGGCCTCCCCACGCTCTCCCCAGGGAAACAAGGCCCAGGAGGCTTCAAGGCCAGCCCTGGGTACCACGCTGAGACCAGAGCCCCAGAGGAGGACTCCGGGGGCCGACGGTGCGCCAAGGCCAGGTGGGCAGGGCGGCATGACAGAGGGGAGGACAGGCTCTCTGAGCGCCGCTCCGGCCCTGCCTTGCTGAAAGGCCCCTCCTCTGGTCTGAGGCCCGGCCCCTCCCCCCTCTCCCTGGGAGGCCTCTGGCCCGAATACTACTCCGCTTTCTTCCTGTACTCACCCCCTACTTGAGACCGCTCCTATGGGACCCACTTTGAGCCTCCTCAACACAGATGAACACGATAACCTTTGCCCCCTCCCTCAACATCACTTTTAGTTCAAGGCTTCAAAGCCATTAAGCATGAATGAGGGATGCCAAAACTCTGCTGTGTTTTTTTTCTGTGATGACTTCTGAGCTGTCTCAGGTGTCAAAGTTCATCTCTTCCATACAAATTTCTAGGGCCCCTCACAAGTGCTGGGCTACCCGCAGGGGATCCTATCACACCCTCCTCCCCTACATCGGCTACCTCTCTCCTGGATGCCCTCCAGGGGTTCCTAAATCCTCAGGAATCGGAGCAGGGGGTGCCCAGTCTGGCCCAAAATGCACTGCCACCTCTGGACTGCACCCCACTTCCCCAGCTTAGGCAGCTAGAGGCAGGAACTCCCCCACATCCCCGCGCCACTGAGGCCCAGCTTCAGGCCTCAACTGCTCCACCCACCCTACCCCACAAATGAAAGGAATTCACCCCAGCCCCACCTGACACCGGCTCTGCATCCACACTCCCCATCACCGGCCCCCTCCCACGTCATCCCTCCGAGGCCGGGGCTGCCGAGGGGGCCCAAGCCTCACCTGCACACTGTTGCCACACGCGTGCAGCCCAACCTCAAACCTGACCACGGTATCCGTGTCCATAGGGAGGAGCGGCTCACAGTTGTCAGGGCCCAGGGTAAGGTCTGCAGGCCTGATGAGCTTCCCGGTGCCAAAAAGATCTTTGCTGACAGTAACCACCAGCTGGTCCTCCTGACACTCCACCATCACGGCGGGTGGCTTCGATGGCATGAGATGTTGGGATTCATCATGCCAGACGGGCTGGGGGTTGCACAGCTCCGGACCCCCGCAGAGCAGAAAGCAGACAAAGAGCCTACAGCTTAGCCCCATGGTGCCTACGAAGCCGCTCCCACTGGTGACTCGTGGGCAGGCACCACCCCGCCATCTTATACCCCGGATGATGGTTACTCACACCTGGGCTCCCAGTTGCCTCCCTTCCCCAGCCAATCCGGTGGGCTAGGCCTCTGCTGCTCAAAGTGGCTCCCGGTCCTGCAGCGTCGGCCACACCTGGGAGTTTGTTAGAAATGCAGACTCTGGGACCTCCCTGGCTGTCCAGTGGTTAGGACCCCACGCTTCCACTGCAGGGGGGCCAGGTTCGATCCCTACCTGGGAAACAAAGATGCTGCAAGTCGCGTGGCACAGCCCCCCCAAAAAAAGAAATGCAGACTCTCGGCCACAGCCCAGGTTGACTGAGTCAGGATCTGATTGTTTGCTATCTCCCCAAGTGATTTGTATTCACATTAAGGTTTGGCAGCCTGGTCAGTCATAAAGTCTCACCCCTCCCTACTCCCACCCCTAAGGGTCCACCCTTGCAAGGCCTGCCCTCATTGCCTAGAGAGGGAGCTAAGAGCTATCCTGGATTGCTGGGGGAGACCAGGAGAAAGGCCTTGATTGAAGGATGAGGAGAATTTTATCAGAGATGGGAGCTCTTTCAGAGGAGAGAACCAGAGGCATCATTAGGAGACCAGGGTATGTTGTGAGCCGCTGCTCAACTTTGGGAGGTAGGAGGGAAGGGCGGTTCAGGCAGAGGCAGCTGTGTGAACAAAGGTGTAGACGGGGCACTGGGTGGGCTTGGGGGAAAACCCCAGGAACTCAGAGATGCTGGAGCCTCAGGTCCCCAGGGGGCAAGAGTGGCAGCTTAGGGGGCTGGGGAGGCGGGTGGGGCAGGATCGTGAAGGTGCTGGGCTGAGATTCTGGACTTTGCTCTGGGGGGGCGGGTGTGGGGGCGGGGAAGGCCACAGAAGGGTACTGAAGCAGATGCGCCATCTGGCGAGCTCTGGCTGGGGAGGGGTAGGACTGGAGACAAGGGTCAGGGGGCTACTGCACCAATCCTGGCGGAGGACTTAGAGAAGGACTGACAGACAGGGTCAGCCCGTACTCATGGCCTACTCTGGCCTGGGTGAGACTCCTTCAGGAGGGGAGAAAGAATACAAAAAAATTCACGGCACTGAGTTGCCTGCCCAGCAGGCCCAGAGGGAGGGAGCCAGCTGTGGCCTGAGGCCCCTGAGGGACAGCCAGCCAGAGAGAGGGGAAGGGGCCCCTCCGAGCTTGTTACCCACAGCCGTGGGTTGGTTGTGGTGGGCTGGGGGTGAGCCTCCCTGAAGCCTCACATCCGTCAGCCCCTCTCCCTCTCTGCCTTGGAGTTAACCCCCCTTAGAGGGCTTCAAGAAAAACAAGACAGGAAGAAATTTGTGGTGGGGGGGCGGGGGTGAGTCATGTACTGCTGGGGGGAGTCTGGACGCACACGGGTGGTGGTGAGCATGTGTGTTCCCCTTGTCCAGAAGGAGGACTAGAGACACCTCCATCAGGGAGCATGGCCAGTCCAGCCCCCAGGGACCCAACCCAGACAAGATTCTGGGTCTTTTACATTTTTCTGAGAAGTGCTGCCCCCTGGTGGCCAGAATGCACCAAAGCAGGGCCACCAGCTCAGAGCATTTTCCTTAAAATTCTTGAAAGCCCAGAGAGTGGTTTCTAAATACTATTCCTCTTTAAAAGCAGGACCCAGCTTTCCTGGGAGAAATGGCTAATTCCAGGGCTAGGTCCAGGAAAGACAGGGTGAATCTGGAACATCTTGTCATGCCAGAAGATGCCCACAAAGTGGTTAAGGATCTGCTTGCCAATGCAGGGGACACCTGTTCGATTCCTGGTCTGGGAAGATCCCACATGCCTCGGAGCAACTAAGCCCTCCCCGCGAGCCACAGCTACTGAGCCTGTGCGCCACAACTACTGAAGCCCGCACGCCTAGAGCCCGTGCTCCGCAACAAGAGAAGCCACCGCAATGAGAAGCCCTCGCACCGCAACGAAGGGTGGCCCCCGCTTGCTGTAACTAGAGAAAGCCCGCGTGCAGCAACGAAGACCCAACGCAGCCAAAAATAAAATAAATAAAAATTTAAAAATGCTCGCAAAATGGTGAGAACGTTGCAAAAGAACACAGGAGGGCTTTCCTGGTGGCACAGTGGTTGAGAGTCCGCCTGCCGATGCAGGGGACACGGGTTCGTGCCCCGGTCCGGGAAGATCCCACATGCCGCGGAGCCATGGCCGCTGAGCCTGCGCTCCGCAACGGGAGAGGCCACAACAGTGAGAGGCCCGCGTACCGAAAA
>NC_041227.1:74020912-74034679 GCF_002837175.3 Physeter macrocephalus | reverse complement strand
ACACACACACACACACACACACACACACACACACACACACACACACACACACACACACACACACACACACACACACACACACACACACACACACACACACGCTTTTCCAGGAGAGCCCTGAGGCCAAGAAAGCCTCCAGGAAGAGGCGAGAGACTTCCAGGCATTTTTAACTCACCGCCACAGCAGTTACTACCTAACTCGCCCTCCCTCTTCTGACTTATTCTCAAGCCCATTTCACAGAAGGGGAAGCTGCTTTTTAGCGGCTGCCTGAGGCCGGAAGAGCACAGGCAGGTGCTGCCGGGGCCGTTTACAGCACCTGCCCCCCGACCCCGGCCCCCCGGCGAACGGCTGCCCGGCCCTGCCCTCGGCCCCCTCAAACTTCAGGGGGGAATCCTAACTGTCCATCCGCGAGGGCCCCGGGGGGAGCGGCTGCATATACGTGGGGCCCAGTGCAAAGTGGAAACGTGGGGCTCCTCGTTCCCAAGGAAAGAATTTCAGGACAGCAGAGCATCACCAAACCGAGTGTGGGCCCCGAGAACGGGCACAGGTGGCTTCGCCAGGAAGCCACCCCGGCCCCGCGGGATTCTCATCTGGCGAGACTGGGCAACGCTGTCCTGGGGAGAGGTGTCAGCAGGCTGTGCTCCGCCGTGGAGTCCGCTGGCGATCTTAAAGCTACCGATGTCTGTCCCCACCTCCATTCCGATTTAAGGTGGGCTGTGGGAATCGGGAGTTTTAACCGCTCCCGAGGTGATTCCAATGCCCCGAGGCTGGGAGTTCCTAAATTAGGATCATTCCTTCCCTCCTCCTGCGGCTCCGGCCTCCCCACGCTCTCCCCAGGGAAACAAGGCCCAGGAGGCTTCAAGGCCAGCCCTGGGTACCACGCTGAGACCAGAGCCCCAGAGGAGGACTCCGGGGGCCGACGGTGCGCCAAGGCCAGGTGGGCAGGGCGGCATGACAGAGGGGAGGACAGGCTCTCTGAGCGCCGCTCCGGCCCTGCCTTGCTGAAAGGCCCCTCCTCTGGTCTGAGGCCCGGCCCCTCCCCCCTCTCCCTGGGAGGCCTCTGGCCCGAATACTACTCCGCTTTCTTCCTGTACTCACCCCCTACTTGAGACCGCTCCTATGGGACCCACTTTGAGCCTCCTCAACACAGATGAACACGATAACCTTTGCCCCCTCCCTCAACATCACTTTTAGTTCAAGGCTTCAAAGCCATTAAGCATGAATGAGGGATGCCAAAACTCTGCTGTGTTTTTTTTCTGTGATGACTTCTGAGCTGTCTCAGGTGTCAAAGTTCATCTCTTCCATACAAATTTCTAGGGCCCCTCACAAGTGCTGGGCTACCCGCAGGGGATCCTATCACACCCTCCTCCCCTACATCGGCTACCTCTCTCCTGGATGCCCTCCAGGGGTTCCTAAATCCTCAGGAATCGGAGCAGGGGGTGCCCAGTCTGGCCCAAAATGCACTGCCACCTCTGGACTGCACCCCACTTCCCCAGCTTAGGCAGCTAGAGGCAGGAACTCCCCCACATCCCCGCGCCACTGAGGCCCAGCTTCAGGCCTCAACTGCTCCACCCACCCTACCCCACAAATGAAAGGAATTCACCCCAGCCCCACCTGACACCGGCTCTGCATCCACACTCCCCATCACCGGCCCCCTCCCACGTCATCCCTCCGAGGCCGGGGCTGCCGAGGGGGCCCAAGCCTCACCTGCACACTGTTGCCACACGCGTGCAGCCCAACCTCAAACCTGACCACGGTATCCGTGTCCATAGGGAGGAGCGGCTCACAGTTGTCAGGGCCCAGGGTAAGGTCTGCAGGCCTGATGAGCTTCCCGGTGCCAAAAAGATCTTTGCTGACAGTAACCACCAGCTGGTCCTCCTGACACTCCACCATCACGGCGGGTGGCTTCGATGGCATGAGATGTTGGGATTCATCATGCCAGACGGGCTGGGGGTTGCACAGCTCCGGACCCCCGCAGAGCAGAAAGCAGACAAAGAGCCTACAGCTTAGCCCCATGGTGCCTACGAAGCCGCTCCCACTGGTGACTCGTGGGCAGGCACCACCCCGCCATCTTATACCCCGGATGATGGTTACTCACACCTGGGCTCCCAGTTGCCTCCCTTCCCCAGCCAATCCGGTGGGCTAGGCCTCTGCTGCTCAAAGTGGCTCCCGGTCCTGCAGCGTCGGCCACACCTGGGAGTTTGTTAGAAATGCAGACTCTGGGACCTCCCTGGCTGTCCAGTGGTTAGGACCCCACGCTTCCACTGCAGGGGGGCCAGGTTCGATCCCTACCTGGGAAACAAAGATGCTGCAAGTCGCGTGGCACAGCCCCCCCAAAAAAAGAAATGCAGACTCTCGGCCACAGCCCAGGTTGACTGAGTCAGGATCTGATTGTTTGCTATCTCCCCAAGTGATTTGTATTCACATTAAGGTTTGGCAGCCTGGTCAGTCATAAAGTCTCACCCCTCCCTACTCCCACCCCTAAGGGTCCACCCTTGCAAGGCCTGCCCTCATTGCCTAGAGAGGGAGCTAAGAGCTATCCTGGATTGCTGGGGGAGACCAGGAGAAAGGCCTTGATTGAAGGATGAGGAGAATTTTATCAGAGATGGGAGCTCTTTCAGAGGAGAGAACCAGAGGCATCATTAGGAGACCAGGGTATGTTGTGAGCCGCTGCTCAACTTTGGGAGGTAGGAGGGAAGGGCGGTTCAGGCAGAGGCAGCTGTGTGAACAAAGGTGTAGACGGGGCACTGGGTGGGCTTGGGGGAAAACCCCAGGAACTCAGAGATGCTGGAGCCTCAGGTCCCCAGGGGGCAAGAGTGGCAGCTTAGGGGGCTGGGGAGGCGGGTGGGGCAGGATCGTGAAGGTGCTGGGCTGAGATTCTGGACTTTGCTCTGGGGGGGCGGGTGTGGGGGCGGGGAAGGCCACAGAAGGGTACTGAAGCAGATGCGCCATCTGGCGAGCTCTGGCTGGGGAGGGGTAGGACTGGAGACAAGGGTCAGGGGGCTACTGCACCAATCCTGGCGGAGGACTTAGAGAAGGACTGACAGACAGGGTCAGCCCGTACTCATGGCCTACTCTGGCCTGGGTGAGACTCCTTCAGGAGGGGAGAAAGAATACAAAAAAATTCACGGCACTGAGTTGCCTGCCCAGCAGGCCCAGAGGGAGGGAGCCAGCTGTGGCCTGAGGCCCCTGAGGGACAGCCAGCCAGAGAGAGGGGAAGGGGCCCCTCCGAGCTTGTTACCCACAGCCGTGGGTTGGTTGTGGTGGGCTGGGGGTGAGCCTCCCTGAAGCCTCACATCCGTCAGCCCCTCTCCCTCTCTGCCTTGGAGTTAACCCCCCTTAGAGGGCTTCAAGAAAAACAAGACAGGAAGAAATTTGTGGTGGGGGGGCGGGGGTGAGTCATGTACTGCTGGGGGGAGTCTGGACGCACACGGGTGGTGGTGAGCATGTGTGTTCCCCTTGTCCAGAAGGAGGACTAGAGACACCTCCATCAGGGAGCATGGCCAGTCCAGCCCCCAGGGACCCAACCCAGACAAGATTCTGGGTCTTTTACATTTTTCTGAGAAGTGCTGCCCCCTGGTGGCCAGAATGCACCAAAGCAGGGCCACCAGCTCAGAGCATTTTCCTTAAAATTCTTGAAAGCCCAGAGAGTGGTTTCTAAATACTATTCCTCTTTAAAAGCAGGACCCAGCTTTCCTGGGAGAAATGGCTAATTCCAGGGCTAGGTCCAGGAAAGACAGGGTGAATCTGGAACATCTTGTCATGCCAGAAGATGCCCACAAAGTGGTTAAGGATCTGCTTGCCAATGCAGGGGACACCTGTTCGATTCCTGGTCTGGGAAGATCCCACATGCCTCGGAGCAACTAAGCCCTCCCCGCGAGCCACAGCTACTGAGCCTGTGCGCCACAACTACTGAAGCCCGCACGCCTAGAGCCCGTGCTCCGCAACAAGAGAAGCCACCGCAATGAGAAGCCCTCGCACCGCAACGAAGGGTGGCCCCCGCTTGCTGTAACTAGAGAAAGCCCGCGTGCAGCAACGAAGACCCAACGCAGCCAAAAATAAAATAAATAAAAATTTAAAAATGCTCGCAAAATGGTGAGAACGTTGCAAAAGAACACAGGAGGGCTTTCCTGGTGGCACAGTGGTTGAGAGTCCGCCTGCCGATGCAGGGGACAACAGTGAGAGGCCCGCGTACCGAAAAAAAAAAAAAAAAAAAAAAAAAGAACACAGGAGTCAAATTAATGGGGTGGGTGGGGACTGGCCAAATTGGGGACAACTGTACATCAGAATGAATGAGGACAATACGGACTACACATTGAATAAAATAAGAATTCGTGAGTGTCCATGCTGATGCTAAACACAGACATAAAAACCCACGAATGAGAAAACTTTTCCCATAAAAGGGAAACTTCCTTACAATACAATGCCAACAAATGATCGTGGAAGGAAGATAGATTCAGAAAATAACAATTTGCAATCATCACAGTACTAATAGATTCAGGCAAGAAGCATTAGAGCCTGTTAAAGATCAGCTGATAGTGGGTAGGGGAAGGATGGATTGGGAGTTTGGGATTAGCAGATGCAAACTATTATATACCCGTCAGGACTAAGATCCCGCAAGGCTTACAGCGCGACCAAAAAAAAAAAAAAAAAGGGTAAACAAGGGCCTACTGTGTAGCACAGGGAACTATATTCAATATCCTATGTTAGGGAATTCCCTGGTGGCCTAGTGGTTAGGACTCTGCCTTTTTACTGCTGAAGGCCCGGGTTCAATCCCTGGTTGGGGAACTAAAATCCTGCAAGCCACACGGCGCAGCCAAAGTTAACTCTTCTAAAACGTTCGCTATCACCTATTAAAATTTTAAAAAATATATATATATCCCATGATAAACCAAAAAATTAGCTGATGCTGTGATAAAGATGTTAGCTAACTCTATAATCATTTTGCAGTATAAAGTCAAATCAACATGCTGTACACCTTAAACTTATACATGTTATATGTCAATTATATATTGATAAAGCTGGGGGGAATCTCTGGAGATGTATGGTGGTGATGGTTACACAACTATACTGAATGCTATTGAGCTGTACACTTAAAAATGGTTAAAATGGTCAATTTTATGTTATGGATATTTTACCACAATAAAAACAAAACAAAACTAGTTGATGGAAGTTAGTATACATAGTCTCGAAGTTTCTCCTTAAGGATTCTTTATTAATTACAAAGGAATAAAGGCTTCCCTGGTGGTGCAGTGTTTGGGAATCTGCCTGCCAATGCAGGGGACACGGGTTCGAGCCCTGGTCCGGGAAGATCCCACGTGCCATGAAGCAACTAAGCCCGTGCGCCACAACTACTGAGCTTTCACTCTAGAGCCCGTGAGCCACAACTACCGAACCCGCGTACCACAACTACTGAAGCCTGCACGCCTACAGCTCGTGCTCCACAACGAGAAGGCTGCGCACCGCAACAAGGGGTAGCCCCCACTCGCCGCAACTAGAGAAAGCCCGCACGCAGCAACGAAGACCCAACGCAGCCAAAAATAAATAAATAAAGTAAATAAATTTTTTAAAAAATTACAAAGGAATAAGTGGCTCCTTTACAGTGGATAAATCTGGCAAATAGCACTTTAGCCACATTTTCAAAGCTAACTATTAGTTGAATAAACATTATTATTTATTTGGTGGGATAAAAGGACATCACGTGCCTCCTGATGTGAGGAGATGATACCCAGGGTTTAGAAAAAAGTTATGTATGTGTAAATATGTGTGTGTGTGTAAACACACATGTATGTGTATACATATGTGTGTATATGTGTATGTGTATATATGTACATATACACAAAATTACTTGTATATACATATTACGTACATACAGAGATAGAAAAAGCATATGTAGCAAAATGTTCATATTTGCTATATCTGGGTAAAGGGTAAAGAGGATTTCAAAATAAAAGGTTAAAAATAAGCACTTTCTAGGTCAGATTCAAGTGAAAGAGAGGACAAAGGGATTCGTTTTCAGAAGAAGGCTATTAACCAGTTTCCAAAAGCAATGGCTGAAACAAAGTATGAGGTTACTAGGTAGAAAACAAAAAGATGTGTAAGATCTTTGAGAAATAATTTATGAAACTTTACTGAAAGTCATCAGAGAATACCTAAACAGAGAGAGATTCCATATTCATGGATGGGAAATGCAACCTCAAAGACATCAATTCTCCCAAAATTAATTTATAAGTTCTATCAAAATCTCAACAGGTTATGTGTGTGTGTGTGAGTGTGTGTGTGTGTGTGTGTGTGTGTGTGTGGACTGATTGTTTGCTATCTCCCCAAGTGATTTGTATTCACATTAAGGTTTGGCAGCCTGGTCAGTCATAAAGTCTCACCCCTCCCTACTCCCACCCCTAAGGGTCCACCCTTGCAAGGCCTGCCCTCATTGCCTAGAGAGGGAGCTAAGAGCTATCCTGGATTGCTGGGGGAGACCAGGAGAAAGGCCTTGATTGAAGGATGAGGAGAATTTTATCAGAGATGGGAGCTCTTTCAGAGGAGAGAACCAGAGGCATCATTAGGAGACCAGGGTATGTTGTGAGCCGCTGCTCAACTTTGGGAGGTAGGAGGGAAGGGCGGTTCAGGCAGAGGCAGCTGTGTGAACAAAGGTGTAGACGGGGCACTGGGTGGGCTTGGGGGAAAACCCCAGGAACTCAGAGATGCTGGAGCCTCAGGTCCCCAGGGGGCAAGAGTGGCAGCTTAGGGGGCTGGGGAGGCGGGTGGGGCAGGATCGTGAAGGTGCTGGGCTGAGATTCTGGACTTTGCTCTGGGGGGGCGGGTGTGGGGGCGGGGAAGGCCACAGAAGGGTACTGAAGCAGATGCGCCATCTGGCGAGCTCTGGCTGGGGAGGGGTAGGACTGGAGACAAGGGTCAGGGGGCTACTGCACCAATCCTGGCGGAGGACTTAGAGAAGGACTGACAGACAGGGTCAGCCCGTACTCATGGCCTACTCTGGCCTGGGTGAGACTCCTTCAGGAGGGGAGAAAGAATACAAAAAAATTCACGGCACTGAGTTGCCTGCCCAGCAGGCCCAGAGGGAGGGAGCCAGCTGTGGCCTGAGGCCCCTGAGGGACAGCCAGCCAGAGAGAGGGGAAGGGGCCCCTCCGAGCTTGTTACCCACAGCCGTGGGTTGGTTGTGGTGGGCTGGGGGTGAGCCTCCCTGAAGCCTCACATCCGTCAGCCCCTCTCCCTCTCTGCCTTGGAGTTAACCCCCCTTAGAGGGCTTCAAGAAAAACAAGACAGGAAGAAATTTGTGGTGGGGGGGCGGGGGTGAGTCATGTACTGCTGGGGGGAGTCTGGACGCACACGGGTGGTGGTGAGCATGTGTGTTCCCCTTGTCCAGAAGGAGGACTAGAGACACCTCCATCAGGGAGCATGGCCAGTCCAGCCCCCAGGGACCCAACCCAGACAAGATTCTGGGTCTTTTACATTTTTCTGAGAAGTGCTGCCCCCTGGTGGCCAGAATGCACCAAAGCAGGGCCACCAGCTCAGAGCATTTTCCTTAAAATTCTTGAAAGCCCAGAGAGTGGTTTCTAAATACTATTCCTCTTTAAAAGCAGGACCCAGCTTTCCTGGGAGAAATGGCTAATTCCAGGGCTAGGTCCAGGAAAGACAGGGTGAATCTGGAACATCTTGTCATGCCAGAAGATGCCCACAAAGTGGTTAAGGATCTGCTTGCCAATGCAGGGGACACCTGTTCGATTCCTGGTCTGGGAAGATCCCACATGCCTCGGAGCAACTAAGCCCTCCCCGCGAGCCACAGCTACTGAGCCTGTGCGCCACAACTACTGAAGCCCGCACGCCTAGAGCCCGTGCTCCGCAACAAGAGAAGCCACCGCAATGAGAAGCCCTCGCACCGCAACGAAGGGTGGCCCCCGCTTGCTGTAACTAGAGAAAGCCCGCGTGCAGCAACGAAGACCCAACGCAGCCAAAAATAAAATAAATAAAAATTTAAAAATGCTCGCAAAATGGTGAGAACGTTGCAAAAGAACACAGGAGGGCTTTCCTGGTGGCACAGTGGTTGAGAGTCCGCCTGCCGATGCAGGGGACACGGGTTCGTGCCCCGGTCCGGGAAGATCCCACGTGCCGCGGAGCGGCTGGGCCCGTGAGCCACGGCCGCTGAGCCTGCGCGTCCGGAGCCTGTGCTCCGCAACGGGAGAGGCCACGGCAGTGAGAGGCCCACGTACCGCAAACAAACAAACAAAATGCACTTAAAATGGGGATCATATTCTACACTGTTCTGCAACCTGCTTTTTCTCATAAGAAGCAGAGGACATCTTTAATGCTGAAAATCACTTCATTCTTTCTGGTGGCTCAATAGAACCATATATGGAGGCACCACAATTTATCCAGCTTAAAGTCCTTGTGCTGAGCATGTAGATGATTGCAATTTTTTTTTTCACTGCTACAAACTAGAACTTCCTTGTCCATCTATCTTTCCATGCCTGCTTCGATATTTCTGTAGGATCAATTCTTAGAAGTGGATCTGTGGATCAGAAGGTATCTGTGTTTGGACTTCCCTGGCGGTCCAGTGGTTAAGACTCCTCGTTTCCAATGCAGGGGGTGCAGGTTCGATCCCTGGTCAGGGAACTAAGATCCCATATGCCACGTGGTGTGAGTGTGTGTGTGTGTGTGTGTGTGTGTGTGTGGAACTTGACAAAATGATTCTAAAATTTATATGGAAGGGCTAAGGGCCAAGGAAACCAAGACTTTTGAAGAAAAAGAACAATGTGAGAGACACACCCTAACAGATACTAAGACATATTATAGAGCCATGGTAGTGAAAGCAGGGTGCTGGTAGGACAAAAAAAAAATACAGTGGAATAGACGAGAGAGCCCCAAAACAGCCACTTGCATAAGTGGAAATATGATACATGACAGAAAGAACAGATGGACAACTCAGTAAGAGAAGCTGTGACAAGTATTATCCATATGGGAAAAAAACCTGGATTTCTACTTCATACATAAAAATGAATTTTAGAGAGATTAAAGAGCTGAATGTGAAAGAACAAAACTTTAAAACTTTTAGAAGGAAATACAACCTCCCAGGGCAGAGTGAGGTGAAGGGTATTTGCTAAATCTGACCCCCATGCCCTCCCCCCACAAAAAAGCACAAATCGTAAAAGAAAGGTGACTTTTTAGGGCACTTTCATAAATAATGATAAAATAGCTATAATAATAATAATTACCGTTCATCATTTACTCACAATACACAGGGACTAGGTTGAGTCCCTAATCCTTTTGTTTTGTTTTTTTTTTATATAACACCAATGAGTTTCATAGGAAGATTGAGTCTGAATGACAGTACTATATTCAATATCCTATGTTAGGGAATTCCCTGGTGGCCTAGTGGTTAGGACTCTGCCTTTTTACTGCTGAAGGCCCGGGTTCAATCCCTGGTTGGGGAACTAAAATCCTGCAAGCCACACGGCGCAGCCAAAGTTAACTCTTCTAAAACGTTCGCTATCACCTATTAAAATTTTAAAAAATATATATATATCCCATGATAAACCAAAAAATTAGCTGATGCTGTGATAAAGATGTTAGCTAACTCTATAATCATTTTGCAGTATAAAGTCAAATCAACATGCTGTACACCTTAAACTTATACATGTTATATGTCAATTATATATTGATAAAGCTGGGGGGAATCTCTGGAGATGTATGGTGGTGATGGTTACACAACTATACTGAATGCTATTGAGCTGTACACTTAAAAATGGTTAAAATGGTCAATTTTATGTTATGGATATTTTACCACAATAAAAACAAAACAAAACTAGTTGATGGAAGTTAGTATACATAGTCTCGAAGTTTCTCCTTAAGGATTCTTTATTAATTACAAAGGAATAAAGGCTTCCCTGGTGGTGCAGTGTTTGGGAATCTGCCTGCCAATGCAGGGGACACGGGTTCGAGCCCTGGTCCGGGAAGATCCCACGTGCCATGAAGCAACTAAGCCCGTGCGCCACAACTACTGAGCTTTCACTCTAGAGCCCGTGAGCCACAACTACCGAACCCGCGTACCACAACTACTGAAGCCTGCACGCCTACAGCTCGTGCTCCACAACGAGAAGGCTGCGCACCGCAACAAGGGGTAGCCCCCACTCGCCGCAACTAGAGAAAGCCCGCACGCAGCAACGAAGACCCAACGCAGCCAAAAATAAATAAATAAAGTAAATAAATTTTTTAAAAAATTACAAAGGAATAAGTGGCTCCTTTACAGTGGATAAATCTGGCAAATAGCACTTTAGCCACATTTTCAAAGCTAACTATTAGTTGAATAAACATTATTATTTATTTGGTGGGATAAAAGGACATCACGTGCCTCCTGATGTGAGGAGATGATACCCAGGGTTTAGAAAAAAGTTATGTATGTGTAAATATGTGTGTGTGTGTAAACACACATGTATGTGTATACATATGTGTGTATATGTGTATGTGGGAGGATCCCACATGCCGCGGAGCGGCTGGGCCCGTGAGCCACGGCCGCTGAGCCTGCGCGTCCGGAGCCTGTGCTCCGCAACGGGAGAGGCCACGGCAGTGAGAGGCCCACGTACCGCAAACAAACAAACAAAATGCACTTAAAATGGGGATCATATTCTACACTGTTCTGCAACCTGCTTTTTCTCATAAGAAGCAGAGGACATCTTTAATGCTGAAAATCACTTCATTCTTTCTGGTGGCTCAATAGAACCATATATGGAGGCACCACAATTTATCCAGCTTAAAGTCCTTGTGCTGAGCATGTAGATGATTGCAATTTTTTTTTTCACTGCTACAAACTAGAACTTCCTTGTCCATCTATCTTTCCATGCCTGCTTCGATATTTCTGTAGGATCAATTCTTAGAAGTGGATCTGTGGATCAGAAGGTATCTGTGTTTGGACTTCCCTGGCGGTCCAGTGGTTAAGACTCCTCGTTTCCAATGCAGGGGGTGCAGGTTCGATCCCTGGTCAGGGAACTAAGATCCCATATGCCACGTGGTGTGGCCAAAAAAAAAAAAAAAAAGGTATGTGTTGACACTTTCCATAGCTACTGCTATGGAACCCAGCAACCTTCTGTGGATATGCCTGTCTCCTCCACACCTGGCCTTTAGACTTGTTACCCCTGATGTCCATGCTAAACCAGCAAGGGGGGCGGACTATAATCCATGTTCTATTCCTTATCCAGCAGGTCCTGTGTGGGGCACATTCTCTGCCAGCTCTGGGTATGGCTGCATTGCCGACACTGAGATCTTAGGTCAAAGGCTTTATACTGTCTGCCTTTCTCAGCGGTCATGTTACCCAGACTATGTTCCTTGAACCAGAAGCAAAAGACTGAACACTTTCCAAGAGGCTGTGTGTGCTTGACTGACTGGTGTTTAGACCACCTACTCACCTTCTACAATCAGGGGGGTGGTACTGGAGTTACGGGACCATCAGACTTTTCAAACAGGATCATGAGGGTGGAGAGAGATGGGAGGACTGCTGATTTGGAGAGGGTGATCAGGAAAGGACATTCCCAAGGTAGGTACATTTGAGCAGAGGCTTGAATGAGGTGAGGGAGTGAGTCGTGCAGATATCTGGGGGAAGACAGCTCCAGGCCAAGGGCAAGTGCAAAGGCCCTGAGGCAGGAGCAGGTTTGGTATGTTCCAGGAATGGCAAGGAGACTGGAGGGGCTGAAGCCTAATGAATGAAGGAGGAAGTGGTAGGAGGTGAGCTCAGAAAGACCAATTCATGAAGGACCTTGTGAGATTTTAGATCATATTCTAATGGGAAGTCATTCAAGCAGGAGAATACTGGATGTGATTTACCTTTCAAAAGGATACCTAGTCACTATGAGGATAATACATTTAGAGGGGCAAGCATGGAAGCAATTAGGCTACTGCAGTGGTCCAGGCAAGATATGATGGTGGCATGTATCAGAGCAGAGTTACCCAACCCCAGAACTATTGACATTTTAGGCCAAATAATTCTTCGTTGTGGAGGCCTGTCCTTTGCCTTATAGGATGTTTAGCAGCATCTGCACGGTTGTGACAACCAAAAACATGTCTAGAAGTTGTCACATGCCCCTTAGGGGGCGAAATCACTCTGGTTGAGACTTGTATTCATATTGTATTAGAGTGACTTGGAGAAGGTAAGAACAGGTTGAGCTCCAGATATATTTTGAAGGTAGGGCTGGAAAGATTTGCTGATGGAATGGATGCTGATGGTAGGAGGCAAGAAAAAGAAGACTCAAGAATGACTTCAATGAATAAATAAAATGTGGCCCATCCATACAATGGAATGATTCAGCTTTAAAAGGAAGGAAATTCTGGACTTCCCTGGTGGTCCAGTGGCTAAGAATCCGTGCTTCCACTGCAGGGGACACGGGTTCGATCCCTGGTCAGGGAACTAAGATCCCGCATGCCTCATGGTGCGGCCAAAAAAAAAAAAGCATGAAAAAGAAAGGCAATTCCGACACAGGTTACAACGTGGATGAACCTTGAGGACATTCCGCTGAGTGAAATAATCCAGTCACAAAAAGACAAATACTGTATGATTCCACTTATATGAGGCACCTGGAGTAGTCACATTCACAGGCCCTAAAAAAGTAAAATGGTGGGTACCAGGGGCTGGAGGAGGGGGAATGGGGAGTTATTATTTAATGGGGACAGAGTTTTACTTTGGGGAGATAAAAAGTTCTGGAGATCTGTTTCACAGTAATGTTAATATACTTAACACTGCTGAACAGTATACTTAAGAACTAGTTAAGATGGTCAATTTTCTGTTAAATGTATTTTGCCACTCAAAAATAAAATAAGATAATTTTAAAAAAATATTTATTTATGTATTTGGCTGTGCCAGGTCTTAGTTGCGGCACGTGGGATCTCTAGTTGCGACACGTGGGATCTAGTTCCCTGACCAGGGATCGAAAGCGGGCCTCCTGCATTGGGAACACGCTACTGGACCACCAGGGAAGTCACAATAAAATAATTTTAAATATTGCATAAAAAAAAGAATGCAGTTTTTGTCCGAGAGGGTCTGCTTGATTCTCAGAATGTGGCAGCTGCTGCCAGAAGTTTCCTCTGGGCCATTGGTTTCCCAATACAAGGCACATACCTTGGGAGGCTTCTGCCTTGGCAGCCCTTAGGCCTTAGGCTGCTTCTGAAAGAAAGTGCTGGACAAACATAATGGTGCCCAGTTCTGGTCATACCAAACTCTCCCTCAACACCGGTGCTTCCCCAAACATGTTCCCTGCCGTTGTCTACGGAAGATCAAAGAATGAAGTTTCAGTGACTCTAGGGGGAAATATTGGGCACTTCTCTTCTATGCTCTAATTTCACTTTTGCGTGTTCTGTGGGAACTGCATTTTGTCATAGCGCAAATGTATCTCACAATGAGACTTTCATTTCCCAACAGTGGGTTGCAATGGATTCCCACTTCAGCCGTCTTGCCTAGATAAACACACCAAAAGCAACCTAAATGTCCATCAGCAGAGGAATGGATAAAGATGTGGTACATATATAATGGAATATTACTCAGCCATAAAAAAGAACAAAATAATGCCATTTGCAGCAACATGGATGGACCTAGAGAATGGCATACTGAGTGAAGTAAGTCAGACAGAGAGAGACAAATATCATATGATATTGCTTATATGTGGAATCTAAAAAAAGGGTACAAATGAAACTATTTACAAAACAGAAGTAGAGTCACAGATGTAGAAAACAAATTTATGGTTACCAGGGGGTAGGAGGGGGAAGGGG
>NC_041227.1:74016677-74019804 GCF_002837175.3 Physeter macrocephalus | reverse complement strand
GCTAAGACTTTTTTTTTAATGTTTTATTTTGAAATACTAATTATAGACTCACAGGAAGTTGCAAAGAAATATATAAGGAGGTCCCATGTACCCTTAGCTCAGTTTCCCCTGACGATTACATCTTACATAACTGTAGTACAATATCAAAGCCATGAATGTGACATTTATACCATGTGTGTGTATAGTTCTGTCATTTTATCATATGTGTAGACGTCTGTTACCATCGTGGCCATCAAGATACAGAACAATTCTGTCATCACAAAGATCTCTCTCGAGCTATTCCTTCACACCCACTCCTCTCCCCTACACAATCCCTAAACTCTGGGCATCACTAATCTGTTTTCCACCTCTATAATTTTGTCATTTCAAGGATATTATATAAATGGAATCATAGTGTGTGTGACCTTTTCAGATCAGCTTTTTTTTTCACACAGCATAATGCCCTTGAAATTCACTGAAGTTCTTGCATGTATCAATAGTTTGTTCCTTTTTATTGCTGAGAAGTTTCCATGCAGTGACTGTACTATGGTTTGTTTAACCCTTTACCTAATGTAGGACATTCTGATTGTCTCCAATTTCAGGCTATTACAAATAAAGCTGCTGTGAACATTCTTGTGTAGGTTTTTGTGCAGACATAGGTTTTCATTTCTCTGGAATAAATGCCCAGGAATATAATTGCTGAGTTGTATGGTAAGTGTATGTTTAGGGGGTTTTTTGTGTGTTTGTTTGTTGTCTTTTTTTTTGTTTTTATTCTGCACCACACGGCTTGCAGGATCCTAGTTCCCAGAGCAGGGATTGAACCCGCGCCCTCAGCAGTGAAAGTGTGGAGTCCTAACCCCAGAACCTCCAGGGCATTCCCTGTTTAGTTTTGTTTGTTTGTCTGTTTGTTTTGGCTGCATTGGGTGCTCATTGCTGCAAGTGGGCTTTCTCTGGTTGCGGCCAGTGGGGGCTACTCTTCGTGTGGTCTGAGGGCTCTAGGCGTGCAGGCTTCAGTAGTTGGGGCGCGAGGGCTCAGTAGTCGTGGCGCACGGGCTTAGTTGTTCCATGGCACGTGGAATCTTCCTGGACCAGGGCTCAAACCCGTGTCCCCTGCCTTGGCAGGCGGATTCTTAACCATTGTGCCACCAGGGAAGTCCACCTGTTGAGTTTTTAAAGAAACTGTTAAACTATTTTCCAGAGTGGCCAGATCATTTTATACTCCCACCAGCAATGTATGAGGGATCCAATTTCTCCACATCCTTGTTAGCGTTTGGTACTGTCACTATTTTTATTTTAGCCATTCTTTTTTTTTTTTTTCCTTTTGCGGTACGCGGGCCTCCCTCTGTTGTGGCCTCTCCCGTTGCGGAGCACAGGCTCCGGACACGCAGGCTAAAGAAGACTCAAGAATGACTTCAATGAATAAATAAAATGTGGCCCATCCATACAATGGAATGATTCAGCTTTAAAAGGAAGGAAATTCTGGACTTCCCTGGTGGTCCAGTGGCTAAGAATCCGTGCTTCCACTGCAGGGGACACGGGTTCGATCCCTGGTCAGGGAACTAAGATCCCGCATGCCTCATGGTGCGGCCAAAAAAAAAAAAGCATGAAAAAGAAAGGCAATTCCGACACAGGTTACAACGTGGATGAACCTTGAGGACATTCCGCTGAGTGAAATAATCCAGTCACAAAAAGACAAATACTGTATGATTCCACTTATATGAGGCACCTGGAGTAGTCACATTCACAGGCCCTAAAAAAGTAAAATGGTGGGTACCAGGGGCTGGAGGAGGGGGAATGGGGAGTTATTATTTAATGGGGACAGAGTTTTACTTTGGGGAGATAAAAAGTTCTGGAGATCTGTTTCACAGTAATGTTAATATACTTAACACTGCTGAACAGTATACTTAAGAACTAGTTAAGATGGTCAATTTTCTGTTAAATGTATTTTGCCACTCAAAAATAAAATAAGATAATTTTAAAAAAATATTTATTTATGTATTTGGCTGTGCCAGGTCTTAGTTGCGGCACGTGGGATCTCTAGTTGCGACACGTGGGATCTAGTTCCCTGACCAGGGATCGAAAGCGGGCCTCCTGCATTGGGAACACGCTACTGGACCACCAGGGAAGTCACAATAAAATAATTTTAAATATTGCATAAAAAAAAGAATGCAGTTTTTGTCCGAGAGGGTCTGCTTGATTCTCAGAATGTGGCAGCTGCTGCCAGAAGTTTCCTCTGGGCCATTGGTTTCCCAATACAAGGCACATACCTTGGGAGGCTTCTGCCTTGGCAGCCCTTAGGCCTTAGGCTGCTTCTGAAAGAAAGTGCTGGACAAACATAATGGTGCCCAGTTCTGGTCATACCAAACTCTCCCTCAACACCGGTGCTTCCCCAAACATGTTCCCTGCCGTTGTCTACGGAAGATCAAAGAATGAAGTTTCAGTGACTCTAGGGGGAAATATTGGGCACTTCTCTTCTATGCTCTAATTTCACTTTTGCGTGTTCTGTGGGAACTGCATTTTGTCATAGCGCAAATGTATCTCACAATGAGACTTTCATTTCCCAACAGTGGGTTGCAATGGATTCCCACTTCAGCCGTCTTGCCTAGATAAACACACCAAAAGCAACCTAAATGTCCATCAGCAGAGGAATGGATAAAGATGTGGTACATATATAATGGAATATTACTCAGCCATAAAAAAGAACAAAATAATGCCATTTGCAGCAACATGGATGGACCTAGAGAATGGCATACTGAGTGAAGTAAGTCAGACAGAGAGAGACAAATATCATATGATATTGCTTATATGTGGAATCTAAAAAAAGGGTACAAATGAAACTATTTACAAAACAGAAGTAGAGTCACAGATGTAGAAAACAAATTTATGGTTACCAGGGGGTAAGAGGGGGAAGGGATAAACTGGGAGATTGGGATTGGGAGAGTGGGATATATACATTACCATATATAAAATAGATAACTAATAAGGACCTACTGTATAGCACAGGGAACTCTACTCAATACTCTGTAATGGCCTATATGGGAAAAGAATCTAAAAAAAGAGTGGATACATGTATATGTATAACTGAATCACTTTGCTGTACACCTGAAACTAATACAACATTGTAAATCAACTATACTCCAATAAAAAC
>NC_041227.1:74005354-74014851 GCF_002837175.3 Physeter macrocephalus | reverse complement strand
CAGGCTCCGGACACGCAGGCTCAGCGGCCATGGCTCACGGGCCCAGCCGCTCCGCGGCATGTGGGATCTTCCCGAACCGGGGCACGAACCCGCGTCCCCTGCATCGGCAAGGGGATTCTCAACCACTGCGCCACCAGGGAAGCCCCAATTTTAGCCATTCTGATAGTTGTGTGGCGATAGCTTATCCTGGGCTTAGTTTTCATCTCCTTAATGGCTAGTGATGTTGAGCATTTTTTCACAGGCTCATTGCCATCCGTATATCCTCTCTGGTGAAATGTCGCTTCGTGGCTTGGCCACTGTCCAGTTGGAGTGTTTGGTTTTTTTAATGTTGAGTTTTGAGAGTTCTTTATATATTCTAGATAGGACTATATCAATATCTATTCATACAGGTGGTATATCCATACAGTGAAATATTACTGAGCTATAAAAAGGAATAAAGTACAGATGCATGCTACAATATGGATGAACTCTGAAAACTATTCTAAGTGAAAGGAGCAGGACACAAAAGGCCACATATTGTAGGATTCCACTTATAGGAAATGTCCAGAATGGGCAAATCCATAGAGACAGAAAGTAGATTAGTGGTTGACAAGGGCTGGAGAGAAGGGGGAAAAGGAATTGACTGCTAATGGGTACAGGTTTCGTTGGGGATAGTGAATATGTTCTGGAATTAGGTAATGGTGATGGATGTATAACTCGGTGAATATACTCAAAACCAAAAAATTTTATACCCAGAGCTTGTTCAAAGTCTCCTAGAGAGGTAGAATGGATGGAGAAAAAGGCTAGGACTGAGCCTAGGGCTCCGGTCCACTTGCCAGTCATGCTTTGCAATGGGCAAGTCACTGGATCTGGCCACTGAGACTTGAGGGGGATTTATCTTCTGGGTTTTCTGGGAAAATCTTCTTAGCTTTTAAAATAGGACACAAGGTGGGGGTGTTTCCTCTTTTCTGGCTCTGAACATTGTCATATGCGTGAGCTACTCAGAATTGAGGCCACCATGTTGAATCATGAGGGAAACCAGCCAAAATAAGGAGCCAACTTGCTGAAGATAGCAGAGTAGACCTGGGTCCCTGATGCTGTCACTCCACTGAATTAACCAATCCTGAAATGGCCTTACCTCTGGACTTCTTTTTTTTTTTTTTTAAATATTTATTTATTTGGCTGCACTGGGTCTCACCTGTGGCACGCAGGATCTTCATTGCGGTGTGCAGGATCTTTTAGTTGTGGCATGCGAACTCTTAGTTGCGACATGTGGGATATAGTTCCCTGACCAGGGATCGAACCTGGGCCCGCTGCATTGGGAAAGCGGAGTCTTAGCCACTGGACCACCAGGGAAGTCCCTGGACTTCTTATTAAGTGAGATAAAAACTCCTCTTTATGAGTGACTTTGATTTTCATTTTCCGTTACTTGCAGCCAAAAACACTGTAACTGGGCTTCCCTGGTGGCGCAGTGGTTGCGCGTCCGCCTGCCGATGCAGGGGAACCGGGTTCGCGCCCCGGTCTGGGAGGATCCCACGTGCCGCGGAGCAAGTCAGACAGAGAGAGACAAATATCATATGATATTGCTTATATGTGGAATCTAAAAAAAGGGTACAAATGAAACTATTTACAAAACAGAAGTAGAGTCACAGATGTAGAAAACAAATTTATGGTTACCAGGGGGTAAGAGGGGGAAGGGATAAACTGGGAGATTGGGATTGGGAGAGTGGGATATATACATTACCCACGTGCCGCGGAGCGGCTGGGCACGTGAGCCATGGCCGCTGGGCCTGCGTGTCCGGAGCCTGTGCTCCGCAGCGGGAGAGGCTGCAGCAGAGGGAGGACCGCATACCACAAAAAAAAAAAAACAAAAAACACTGTAACTGATAGAGTATCAAACACTTTTGAGGGAACTCTACTCAATATTTTGTAATAACCTATATGGGAAAAGAATCTGAAAAATATATATATATTTATATATATATTCATATATATATCTGAATCACTTTTCTGTACACCTGAAACTAATACAACATTGTAAATCAACTATACTCCAATAAAAACTTTCAAAAAAGAAAAGAAAGAAGAAAGAAAAAAAAAAAACCCCAAAACAAAACACACACACCAAGAAAGAACAGTGATGTGGGCCCTAGTCAGATTTAGTGTAACAGATTTCCTGTGAATAGGGGGTACTGTTAGAAATGCATTAGGGGAATTCCCTGACAGTCCAGTGGTTAAGATTCTGCTTTCACTGCAGAGGACCTGGGTTCAATCCCTGGTCAAGAAACTAAGATCCCACAAGCTGCACAGCGCAGCCAAAAAAAAAAAAAAAAAAAAAAAGTGCATTAGGATATCTTTTCATAACTAACCTAAATGGAGTGATCAAAACTTTTGGGTGTCACCATCCTCCTAGGGGGATGAAGAGCAGAAAAGGTACTCCACTCGGGAAAGACATTCCAGAATGTGGGGACCCAGTGGGATTACACTCACACACCGCACACCCGATTTTCCTACTATCCAGCCAAGCTCGGCTGCTTCCAAAGGATCTTTGAGAAGATAAAACAGTGAATCAACGCCCTGGACACCTGCAGTCTCTCACACCAGGGAAAACCACTTGTCAGAATCCATTTTCATACCCCAAGCTGATGATTTCAAGAAATACTAAAATTTTTTTGCTTTTATTTTGCACTGTTAGTCTGTTTTGCTTTTTAAGTCAGCTAAGACTTTTTTTTTAATGTTTTATTTTGAAATACTAATTATAGACTCACAGGAAGTTGCAAAGAAATATATAAGGAGGTCCCATGTACCCTTAGCTCAGTTTCCCCTGACGATTACATCTTACATAACTGTAGTACAATATCAAAGCCATGAATGTGACATTTATACCATGTGTGTGTATAGTTCTGTCATTTTATCATATGTGTAGACGTCTGTTACCATCGTGGCCATCAAGATACAGAACAATTCTGTCATCACAAAGATCTCTCTCGAGCTATTCCTTCACACCCACTCCTCTCCCCTACACAATCCCTAAACTCTGGGCATCACTAATCTGTTTTCCACCTCTATAATTTTGTCATTTCAAGGATATTATATAAATGGAATCATAGTGTGTGTGACCTTTTCAGATCAGCTTTTTTTTTCACACAGCATAATGCCCTTGAAATTCACTGAAGTTCTTGCATGTATCAATAGTTTGTTCCTTTTTATTGCTGAGAAGTTTCCATGCAGTGACTGTACTATGGTTTGTTTAACCCTTTACCTAATGTAGGACATTCTGATTGTCTCCAATTTCAGGCTATTACAAATAAAGCTGCTGTGAACATTCTTGTGTAGGTTTTTGTGCAGACATAGGTTTTCATTTCTCTGGAATAAATGCCCAGGAATATAATTGCTGAGTTGTATGGTAAGTGTATGTTTAGGGGGTTTTTTGTGTGTTTGTTTGTTGTCTTTTTTTTTGTTTTTATTCTGCACCACACGGCTTGCAGGATCCTAGTTCCCAGAGCAGGGATTGAACCCGCGCCCTCAGCAGTGAAAGTGTGGAGTCCTAACCCCAGAACCTCCAGGGCATTCCCTGTTTAGTTTTGTTTGTTTGTCTGTTTGTTTTGGCTGCATTGGGTGCTCATTGCTGCAAGTGGGCTTTCTCTGGTTGCGGCCAGTGGGGGCTACTCTTCGTGTGGTCTGAGGGCTCTAGGCGTGCAGGCTTCAGTAGTTGGGGCGCGAGGGCTCAGTAGTCGTGGCGCACGGGCTTAGTTGTTCCATGGCACGTGGAATCTTCCTGGACCAGGGCTCAAACCCGTGTCCCCTGCCTTGGCAGGCGGATTCTTAACCATTGTGCCACCAGGGAAGTCCACCTGTTGAGTTTTTAAAGAAACTGTTAAACTATTTTCCAGAGTGGCCAGATCATTTTATACTCCCACCAGCAATGTATGAGGGATCCAATTTCTCCACATCCTTGTTAGCGTTTGGTACTGTCACTATTTTTATTTTAGCCATTCTTTTTTTTTTTTTTCCTTTTGCGGTACGCGGGCCTCCCTCTGTTGTGGCCTCTCCCGTTGCGGAGCACAGGCTCCGGACACGCAGGCTCAGCGGCCATGGCTCACGGGCCCAGCCGCTCCGCGGCATGTGGGATCTTCCCGAACCGGGGCACGAACCCGCGTCCCCTGCATCGGCAAGGGGATTCTCAACCACTGCGCCACCAGGGAAGCCCCAATTTTAGCCATTCTGATAGTTGTGTGGCGATAGCTTATCCTGGGCTTAGTTTTCATCTCCTTAATGGCTAGTGATGTTGAGCATTTTTTCACAGGCTCATTGCCATCCGTATATCCTCTCTGGTGAAATGTCGCTTCGTGGCTTGGCCACTGTCCAGTTGGAGTGTTTGGTTTTTTTAATGTTGAGTTTTGAGAGTTCTTTATATATTCTAGATAGGACTATATCAATATCTATTCATACAGGTGGTATATCCATACAGTGAAATATTACTGAGCTATAAAAAGGAATAAAGTACAGATGCATGCTACAATATGGATGAACTCTGAAAACTATTCTAAGTGAAAGGAGCAGGACACAAAAGGCCACATATTGTAGGATTCCACTTATAGGAAATGTCCAGAATGGGCAAATCCATAGAGACAGAAAGTAGATTAGTGGTTGACAAGGGCTGGAGAGAAGGGGGAAAAGGAATTGACTGCTAATGGGTACAGGTTTCGTTGGGGATAGTGAATATGTTCTGGAATTAGGTAATGGTGATGGATGTATAACTCGGTGAATATACTCAAAACCAAAAAATTTTATACCCAGAGCTTGTTCAAAGTCTCCTAGAGAGGTAGAATGGATGGAGAAAAAGGCTAGGACTGAGCCTAGGGCTCCGGTCCACTTGCCAGTCATGCTTTGCAATGGGCAAGTCACTGGATCTGGCCACTGAGACTTGAGGGGGATTTATCTTCTGGGTTTTCTGGGAAAATCTTCTTAGCTTTTAAAATAGGACACAAGGTGGGGGTGTTTCCTCTTTTCTGGCTCTGAACATTGTCATATGCGTGAGCTACTCAGAATTGAGGCCACCATGTTGAATCATGAGGGAAACCAGCCAAAATAAGGAGCCAACTTGCTGAAGATAGCAGAGTAGACCTGGGTCCCTGATGCTGTCACTCCACTGAATTAACCAATCCTGAAATGGCCTTACCTCTGGACTTCTTTATTTTTTTTTTTAAAGATTTATTTATTTGGCTGCACTGGGTCTCACCTGTGGCACGCAGGATCTTCATTGCGGTGTGCAGGATCTTTTAGTTGTGGCATGCGAACTCTTAGTTGTGACATGTGGGATATAGTTCCCTGACCAGGGATCGAACCTGGGCCCGCTGCATTGGGAAAGCGGAGTCTTAGCCACTGGACCACCAGGGAAGTCCCTGGACTTCTTATTAAGTGAGATAAAAACTCCTCTTTATGAGTGACTTTGATTTTCATTTTCCGTTACTTGCAGCCAAAAACACTGTAACTGGGCTTCCCTGGTGGCGCAGTGGTTGCGCGTCCGCCTGCCGATGCAGGGGAACCGGGTTCGCGCCCCGGTCTGGGAGGATCCCACGTGCCGCGGAGCGGCTGGGCACGTGAGCCATGGCCGCTGGGCCTGCGTGTCCGGAGCCTGTGCTCCGCAGCGGGAGAGGCAGCAGCAGAGGGAGGACCGCATACCACAAAAAAAAAAAAACAAAAAACACTGTAACTGATAGAGTATCAAACACTTTTGAGGGAACTCTACTCAATATTTTGTAATAACCTATATGGGAAAAGAATCTGAAAAATATATATATATTTATATATATATTCATATATATATCTGAATCACTTTTCTGTACACCTGAAACTAACACAACATTGTAAATCAACTATACTTCAATTAAAAAAAAAAACCCAACATTTCTGAGATATCAAGTAACACAAGGACTATGGCAGAAACTGTAAATTGTTCCTTGGTACTTTCTGTCCCTTCTTACATAGTAATAGAATTCTTAGCCGGGCTATGGCTGTGAAAAGATGTTCCAGCCATAAGAGAGCTGAAGGGATGTGGTTGTGCCCCTTAAGGGAAGGAACATGCCTTCTGTGTGTCTTTTCTTTCACTTTTCATTGGCTGTTATGGACTGAATGTGTCCCTCCAAAATTCATGTTAGAGCCCTAACCCCCAATGTGAGTATATATGAAAATAGGGCCTTTAGGAGTTAAGATTAAATGAGGTCATAAGAGTGGGGCCCTGATCTGATAGGATTAGTGTTCTTATAAGAAGAGATAGCAGAGAGCTCTCTGAGATCCATGTGAGGACACAGTGAGAAGGCAGCTGTCTGCAAGGCAGAAAGAGGGCTCTCACCAAGAACCAAACCTTGCCAGAACCTTGATCTTGGACTTTCCAGCCTCCAGAACTGTGAGAAAATAAATTTCTATTGTTTGAGCCCCACAGTCTGTGGTATTTTGTTACGGCAGCCAAGCTGACTGATATACATTGGCTGAAATAAAATCATGATGGCGGAGGATGGCGAAGCCATTTGGACCATGAGAAGGAAGCCCTGTTGAGGGTGACAGAGGAAGAAGAAAGAAGGAATCTGGCTCCTTCACAATCGTGAGCTCTAGATCTCCTGCCAGCACTTACAGGTGAGAGATAAAAATAAATTTGGATATTGTTTAAGCCTCTGTTATTTTCTGGTAGGTTATACTACTGTTCAGCATATGTTCACTCTCTCCTCCTCCCCATTTTTGGGAGAGGCATACTTCCCCTGCCTCATTGATAGATAACAGGCTTGGCCATATGACTTGCTGTAGACAATGGCACATGCATGAGCAGATGGGATGTGTGTCGTGACCCAGCACAAGCTTTAAATGTGCTTGCTTGGTCTTTGGGGTTTCTGCCTTCATCTCCAGGAGGAACATGCCCCAGGTAACCACTGCTCCTTTAGCTTGGGTCCTGGAATGAGGCACACACAGTGCCGAACTGAACCCAACCCACAGCCTGAAATAGAGCCTTCAGAGCCAACGTTCAGAACCATGGGAGAAGAGCAAATGTTTGTTGTAAGCCATTGCAGTTGGGGGGGTTGTTTGTTATGCACTCTATCCCAGCAAAAACTGATGAATACAGTTTCAGAGCTCAGATTATAACTAAAACAAGGAATGAAAAAATTGCCCCTTGAATCTCATGATGTGCAGGTCAACACTGACCTGAGGAAGAGTTGTCTCAGTGACGCGCTAAGGACCAAAAGCAGATTGGAGCCATTTGAGTAGTGAGTGAGAGGAAAGGAAATAAAGGTGGGTGAGCAGACAGCTCTTGGGGGAAGTTTGGCTGTGATAGGGAGGAGAGGGGTAGGGCAGCAGCCGGAGTGGGGCGTGGAGGCCAGTGGCAGCCATGCAGATGGTCTGCTCAGATCTCCCTCCGAGAAAGGAGCTGATGAGTTGTGAGGAATGTAGTCAGCTGACAGCCTCCATTTGTAGCAGCTTTGGGATCTACTGCAGCCTTTGAGCCGAGGGCACACTCTTCCAAGTCATCCCCAGCCAGTGACAAAGCATGGTAGGGAGGGACTTCCCTGATGGCCCAGCGGTTAAGACTCCCCACTTCCACTGCAGCAGGTGTGGGTTCGATCCCTGGTCAGGAAACTAAGATCCCACATGCCGTGCAGTGTGGCCAAAAAAAAAAAAAAAAAAAAAAAAAAAAAGCATGGTAGGGATACTAGGGCTGGGCCATTTCTACCCTGAAGACCCAACCAACATAGGTTGAAAGGGTTTTCTGTTGTTTGCTTTAAATGACAGAAACCAGTTTGCTTAGAAGCCCCATGGGAAGAATCCAGGTGGGAAAGAGTAGCTGAACACGGGAGAGAGAAGACCCACGGGTGGAGAGAGGGAGGTCCCCGAGAAGGCAGAAGGAGATGGGGTCTGGGCTGCGGGGGAACAGCTCCTCAGGCCCGGGGAGGAGAGGAGGGCTGAGTGCCGACATGTGAGGGGGTGTAGGTTTGGGAGCGAGGTGATGGCAGACCTCCCATCAGAGAATTTTCTTTTTCTGAGAAGTAGGAGGCAAGGTCAGGCTCCAGAGTCAGGGAACTAAGTCCTTCGAGGTTGTACAGGCTGTGTCTCCATTTTCCTCTCTGGGCCTCAGTTTTCCCATCTGCACGATAGGCAGCTTGGGTTAGACCCCTGATCCCCAAACTTGTTTGAACCTCAGTAGATTTTCAAAAACACACTTTTGGGGGGAATCCCATCCCTCAACTGCTGGATCGGAATCTCTGGGGCAAAAGTGGTTGGGGCAGGAATCTGTTTATATCCTTAAGTGCACCCAGGGGTGACGTGAATGCACACCCAGGTTTGGGAACCACCCTGTGGAGGCTCTAAGGACCCCTTCAGCTCTGAGAGTTTGTGGTTCCAGCCAGAAGGTGCAGAATTCCGGCACAGCATTTGACTGAAGCTATAAACTACAGAGTAAACCACACGCCGCTACCTGTCACCTATAACTACAAAAGCGCCTGAGTCCCAAAGGTACCGGAACTTAAGAGGAACCACGGTAAGGCAAAAAATCAGCAGCAAAATCAGAGGTCCTGCCTACATGGGAAGCCCACCTCACGCACTCTGGCTCCTGCTACCAGGTTTCCAAACCCCCGGGTGGGATGGGTTTGGACATGGTCAAGGGGAGTCCCAGGCAACGGAACTAAGGGTTGGATCAGGGCTGTCGCAGGAGAGACAGGGATGCTTTTGGCTGCCCTGCCAAGGGGTGGAGGCCTATCCAGGCCTTTCTGAAACCTGAACCCCGGGGTGGGGGAAGGGGGAGGAGGGGCTGCCTGGCCCTGAGAGTCCACGCCTGCCCCCCAACCCCAGAGCGCCTCCTCTGCCCGGTGCCCCTTCTGGGGGCTGCTCCAGACACTGCAGGCCACCTTCACTCTCCCTTTGCCTTCCTCTGCCCCTGAGGCCGGGTGGGGACAGCCTGGGACCACCAGCCAGCTCCATGGACGGGGGACTTTGCCTCTGCTCACCTCCCAGCTTTGGAAAGAAAAGAAGAAAGGTCTGTGTTGATTTGCATCTGGGGGATCCTTCCCAGTCTTAAACTTCTGGAGGCAGAAAAAGTGATTTGACCTCGGACTGACTATAGAAGGAGGAACAGAAAGAGCCTAGAACTTTCCCCCAGGTATGAATTCTTCCCTTTTGCTGGCGTGTGTGAGTGTGAGTGTGTGTGACTGGTTTTCCACTGGACAGATGTGGAGTTGTCCTTAATGATCTCCGGGGCCCCTTCCGACTGCTTCAGTGCTGTGATTCTGCAGCCCTAACCTTCATTCAGTCTCCTTAGTACCCACCCTGTGCCAGGTGCTACCGTTGGGTAAGCCCTGGTCCCCGCTCTCGAGGGTCCCCGGTCTAAACGGGGAGACAGTAATCATAATAACAGCTACCACACTTAACGGTGGGCCAGGCTCTGGGCTAAACTTTTTACAAACTTTATCTCATGTATCCTAGCAAGAACTGTAAGAGGTAAGTGTATTACTAGCCCCATTTTACAGATGAGG
>NC_041227.1:73994355-74004854 GCF_002837175.3 Physeter macrocephalus | reverse complement strand
TATCTTTAAGGACAAGAACAAGTGGGCATCTGGAACAACTACCCCCTCTAACTCAGCATCTGAAAATCCTATTTTGGGGGCCCTGGTGACATCAGGTACTCCTTGAAGGCGAGGCCTCCACTCCCGCATCAGGCTGGGATGGAGTCTCCTCCATCAGACCAGCAGCACTTTCTCCCTCCCTGAACAATTTCCTTGTCTGCCCTCCAGCACCACCCAGGGATGAGGGATGCTCTGGTGGGTGAGCTCCCCAGGACCTGCCCCTGGGACCAGCATGGTGGGGAGGAGAGGATGAATAGCCAGGCTTTCTCTTTTCAAAGCTGAGGATGGAGGCCCACAGAGGCCTCACGAGGGTTGGGGTGTCAAACTTCTGCAGCGGCTCCCAGGTGGGACAGGAAACAGTTTAAAGGGCAAGTGTGGGGAGATGGGGTCCCTGAGGACCCACTCCTGACGTGTATCCTCAGTGTGGCTGGTTGAGCACTGGGCTGGGAGTCACAGGTCTCCGTATCTAGGCCTGGTTCCCCATCAACATCTTGAGGGACCCTGGCCCCTACTGACTGTCCCTTCTGGATCATCTGCACTGAGGGGCCACGTTTAGCCCACATTTGGAAGACGGAAGGATGCTGGGGGACTGAGGGAGCCCCTGACTGGGTTGGGTTGTGGTCCAGGCAGGGCGTGGCAGAGCTGAGCGTCCCCTCCATCTCTCAGATTGCCCCCACAGAGACTTTGCTAAGTAGCTCATCTACATCCGGTACCTGTTCCTGGCCAGCTCACATCACCCCTGAAGTTCAACTACCATTACGCCCAAAAGATGGAGCGGTGAGGTTCAGTCCTGGTGCTAGCTGCTGCACCTGCCACCAGGGCAGGACCGTGGGAGCCCAGCAGGCCCTGGAGGGTGGGACAGAGCTCTTTCCTCAGGCCTGACCTCAGCCAGAACTCCTTCCAAGATCTGGAGGCCAAGAGGCCCAGCACAGGCCCTTCCACCATCGCTTATTGCCCAAGGTGGCCCCGGGGACTGGCAGGCGTGAGGGTGAGGGGCTTAGCAGCTACTCCAGACAACAGAAATCAAATTGGCTTCACCGCAGCATACAGTTCAGGAAGGGAACACAAACTCGGAATGCTAAACCACACAGAAATGCATTCGGACAACAAAATGAGAAAGAGAGGGCGTGAGGGAGGCTTGGGGGATGGGGGCGGGGATGGAGAGGAAGAAGGAGAAGGGGAAGGTGGGAAAGGGGGGAAGAATGAACCAGAAAAGTTGTCAGGAAAAGTCGAGAAAACTAAACGACAAACCAGGAAACACAGCTTTGTAGCTCATTTGGAGAAAATGCAAGTTACAAATGAGTAGTCATTAAAATAAAGAAAGAAAAGGGGAGGGGGAGAAAACCAACCAGAGCGAGATTGAGAGATTGAGAGAGAAAGAAAACCACATTCAAACCAAGCAGAGTGGCGGGGCTTATCTGGAGATGGGAGCGGCGCACAGCGGAGCCGGGATACCTACCTTCTCAGTGGTCAGGGACGGGAATGCAATAATAAAAAAGAAAAGAAGGTCTCCGCATTGGGAATGCAGAATCGGGGGAAGACGGTGTCTCTAAGCTGCGCTCCCCCTCTGAATCAGCACAGGGCAGCCATGCGGCTTTCGGTCTAGTCCCCGGGATGGGAGGGGGCTCCTGCCCAGCCATTTCTGTTTGCTTCAAAGAAAGAAAAGGGGAGGGGGAGAAAACCAACCAGAGCGAGATTGAGAGATTGAGAGAGAAAGAAAACCACATTCAAACCAAGCAGAGTGGCGGGGCTTATCTGGAGATGGGAGCGGCGCACAGCGGAGCCGGGATACCTACCTTCTCAGTGGTCAGGGACGGGAATGCAATAATAAAAAAGAAAAGAAGGTCTCCGCATTGGGAATGCAGAATCGGGGGAAGACGGTGTCTCTAAGCTGCGCTCCCCCTCTGAATCAGCACAGGGCAGCCATGCGGCTTTCGGTCTAGTCCCCGGGATGGGAGGGGGCTCCTGCCCAGCCATTTCTGTTTGCTTCTTTTTTTTTTTTTTTTTTTTAAACCCACAGGCTCCAAGAGCCAACCTTTCCTTAACCTTCAAACAACAGAAAACCTCCAGAGGGCATGCAGGAAGCAGCTGATGGAAACAGAACCACAGCATGGGTGAAGGAGGGGCTGCCAGCAGGGGGAGAGAGGCCCAAGTCAGGGGAGAGAGATGGCCAGGAAGAGACAGAGAGACACGGCGAGAGAGACAGACAGACGACAGACAAACAAAGAAACAGAGGCAGAAAGAAACAAAGAGAGAGGCAGGAAGACAGAGGGGACGGTGGACCCAGACAGAAGAGAGAAAAGCTGTTTAAACAAGGGCAATCAGAGTGGACAGATGGGGTGAAAGGGAATCACGCATTTAAAAGGGAAGGCAGCCACAGATTGAATTTGGAGGATTGGCTCAGCCTCAAGTCAACTCCCCTTCCCCCCCCTCCCCCCGCCCCGGCTTCAGCATCATTTTAGCAAAATGTATCCCTCCTGTCTTCTGGCTTCATCCTGGAAGAAATGCCAAGATGCCCCTTCCTATCCTGACTGCCCCAGCGCAGCCGTGGTCACTGCTCTTTCCTGGGGGTCGGGAGGGGGCAGGCTGGGATGAGGCAGGTCAGGGAGAGTCACGGGCACCTCTTCTTGGGGTCATTCTAGGCTCCCCATTAAGTGATGAGATTTGAGCCCAAGGCAGCCGCCAGAGAGAGCCCGGGGGCCTTGCTCGGGAACCTCCTCTGCCATCCTCACCAAACAATGAGGCTTCCTTCAACACTTCACATGCTAGGGGCAGGTGCAGCCAAGCAGGCGCAAACCCTGCACAGCCTTTCTGGCCTATGTGCTGGGAGGGCTAAGCTAGCACCAGTCTGTGTTCTTGGGGGTGGGGGGAGGCAGGTGAGACGGGATGGAAGGACTTGTCCCGTGAGGTCATCTTACTCTTCCGTCCCACGTTGTGTGACTTTGAGCCACTCCCTTTCCTCTCTGTGCCTCACAATTTATTTCCCTACATGTGTGTGAACTGTGAGGGCGCAGGGCTCCCTGGGTCTCTGAGGCAGCAATCGTGTAGAATCGGGAGAGTTGGGACCATGCCCTTGACATCTGGCGGGGTCCTCAGGGGGAACCTAGGAGCTGAGACAACCAGCAGCCACTTCCCGCGTCCTCCTCCCCTTGCTCAGGGCTCCTGGAGTGTGTTTTCTATTGACAACTGTCCCACATCTTGGGATCTACCTCTAAAAAGCTGTGTGACCTTGAGCTTGTCACTTGACCTCTCTGAGCCACAGACAGCAGTAGGCAGCAGAACCCAGAAATCCCTTTGGGGCTCAGCCCTGGCCTGGGATGGGACATCTAAGAGATGTGTTGGGAGCTAGCACCCCGCTGGCCTCAGTCTCAAGCCCAGGATGGACTTTTTCTCTTGCCTGGGAATATCTGGCTTTGAAGCCCTCACCTGAGTTAAACTCTGTCAGGTGCCTTCAGCTCCCCACTCTGGGGCCTCCCAAGGATCTGAGGCCTGACAGGAAGGGGCTGAGCAGCCATCTTATTCTAGATGGAACTGAGGAAGCTCAGGGCTCTGGGAAGCAACCCGGGTGACCTGGGACAAGTCTCTCCCCTTCCCTGGGTCTCCCAGCTTCTCTCCAAGGTTCCTCATCGACTGAGACACAGAGGCACCAGCTGCACCATTTTTGTTAATTTAAAAGCTGAAGCAGTCCCAGCTCATCCCCCGGTGCTGAGGAGAGGGCTGGCTGCTGCCGAAGATTTGACAGGAGCTATTGGTGTGGGAGTCATGTTTTTACAGTTATCTTCCCTTTTAAATTCTGATTACAAAGGAAAAAAAATATAGAGAGACATGTATATGACTAATGTTCACTTGAGATTCAAAAACCATCTCTGCATTAGGAGGAGAAGTTCCCACAGTAACACGCACGAAAGCAAAATTCTAGAACAACATAGAAGATAGAAAAAACAAAAAACAGAGAGATACTTTGCATTTCTGTATGTTACAAAAGGGAAAAAAAAAGAAAAGAAAAGAAAGAAAAAAAAAGGGAAATACAAACAGAAACAAAATAACAGGAAAAGTTACATAAACTTCCCCACCCTCTTCCCTTCCGGCTAAACAAGAAATGGAATCACAATATTACCACGTTTCAAATGGGAGGCTAAAAAAAAACAAACAAAAACATAGACGGGGTTAAAAAACGGTGAGCTTTTTCTTTTCCCATTTGTTTCTCTCTCTCTTTTTCTTTTTTTAATGGTAGCGTCCAAGAATACCACCCCACCCTCCAGTACTTTTTCCCAAAGACATTTTTGGTTAATGGCCAAGTCTGTGACCCCAGGCCCTATCTCACCTCCCTGGAATGAGAACTGGTCTCGTTTTGCTCCTCAGAAAGGATCTGCAGGCCAAGAGGGGGTCAGGTGAGGGTGAGAGGCCTGGGATGTTCTGAAGTCCCAGACCTCTTAGGGCCCAAAGGGTAGGGAGAGGATTTGGGGAGCATGCTTTGTGAGAAGAGTAACAAAGTGCTGTCTTCTAGAAAACTCCCAGGGCGATGCCAAATTTGGTCCCACTTTTGGGGAGGGAGACAAGATGCCGAGGCTTCCTTCCTGAGGCCAGAAGCTAGGCCGCCTTCCCTGGCTGCTCTCTCCTGTGGTTTACTTAGTCGCTATGCCATTTTGTCTGCACAGGCCCTGGGCCCTTGGGGGGTACTGCTCAGGCTTCCAGGGCAGAGGCGGGTTGCGGGGGGAGGGGAGGGCCCTGATGGAGAGAGCCTGCATTTCGGGGCCTCTCGGAGGATGTGGAGTTCCCACGAGAAGGTGTTTGGGGCATTGTGCTCTTCCGGCTCTGTGCCCGTGGGGTTGGGGTCGGGGACGATGTCTTCTAGGTTTGCTCAGATTGGGCATCACTTCTGTGGCCTGTGGCACCAGTCCCTGTCCGGGCCGCCCTCAGCTACCTCTGTGAGCCCTCTCCCACTCCTAAGACAGGTCCAGGGATATGGGAGGGATCCTCCCCATGTGGCCCAACGAGGTCCCTTGGAGCTCAGGTGCCTGGCACCCTGCCCAGCCTGTCCAGGTGGGGCAGTCTCAAGACAGGTAATGTCGTTAAACAAAAATTGATCTTGAGACTCAGAGCTTTTTGTCAGCTGCCCTTGACTTTCCTCCCTGAGGCCTTGAGAGTAAGGGTGTTTGAGAAAAGAAAGGGAGTGAAAGGAAACAGCCAGAAATCAAAATGAAACTGACCAACACGTACATGTTTGCTGCTGAGACCTGAGGTCTGGGGAGGGGCAGACTCCCCCCTTCCTGCTGAGGCTCCTGGGGCAGTCTGGGGGTCTGGGGGGGGACCTGCAGGCCTGCTCACCCCCATTCCCCTGTGCCCATCTAGTGCCCCTGCCAGCACTGCAGTCCCCTCTCCCTGAGGGGACTCTACCCTGGACTCTAAGACTGACAAAAGGGGACGTGGGCCTCCCCCGCCCCGCCTCCGGGGCCTGGGAGAGCCTCCCACCCTGGCCCAGCTCATCTACCTGGGAAAGGCTCCACCAGCTCCTACGGTCACCACACCCGCCTGTGGGTCTCCAGGAGTTTATTCGCCTCCTGGGTTGGTGATGGTGGGGGGGACAGTATCTCTGAGGGAGCAGTGAGTATGCTGGGAGATGCCTTAGGAAGGATGGGCCATGGGAAGTGGAGCCCACAGGTTGGAGACACCTGTCCAGGTGCGGGCAGTGCCCGGGAAGGGACAGATTTTCCTTGGAGCGGGGACGTTAGAAATGCAGCTCTGTGGCAGCAAGGGGACTGAGATGGGGGAGGGATCTGGGAGAGGGGCTACGAGGGGCTTGAGGGAGGGCGGGCTTTCCGGGGGGGGGGTGGGTAAAGGACTTTGTGGGGAGAGGGAGGCTCAGGGCCCAAGTGATGCCCCAGGGAGGTCCTGACTCTTGAATCCTGTTCCCGATTGCGACCCCTACCAATGTCCATGCTCCCTCCCACCCCAATATGCCTGGGGGAAGGGAGGCAGGAGGCCTTGTTTCCTTTCCAGCTCTTTACCCAACTGGCTGAGCGCCCGTGTGGTAAACCTTCAGTTTGCCAAGGTCAAGGGTGCAGGCACCCCTCACCCTGACACCAGCATTCCTGGCCGCTCGGGTGCGGGGAGGGGCGCCTGGGACTGGGGAGCGGCCGGCCCCGCCCCCGTGACGCACTCACTGGCCCCCGCCCCGCGGCGACCCGGCCCGACCCAGCTCCGCCCAGACCCAGCTCGGCGCAGCCCGCGCGGCGCGGGAACCCTCTGCAAAGCCAAGCGTACGTACATCGAGCGAGCTGTGCGTCGAGCCGGGGCGGCCCCCGTGAGCTCCGCTCCGCTGCCTGCTGCCGCCGTTCTGCTGGGGTGACCCCCATCCGCTGCCGCCGGACGGGGAAGGAGACCGGCTCCCGCTGGACCGCTGGCTGCCCGTCTTCCGCCCGTCGTCTCGGTGCTTGGGACTCAGCCTACATGGGGGGAGCCGGCTGGGGACGCCCCGTGTGCAAGCGGCCGGTGCCGGGCTCGAAGGGCAGCCCTACCCCCACCCCCGTCCCCCTGCTGCGCCGGGAAGCCCTGGCATGGGGAGAGCAAGGCCCTATAGCCCTCACACTGCCTCGGTTTCCTTTCAGGGTCTGGGGCGCCCTTGGACACTGGGCGGCAGCTCAGCCCTGGTAAACTTCCACCCACTGCTGAGCTGCCGCCTGTCAGCCCCGCTCCCCAGCCCTGGGGATGGGGGAGTGTTTAAACTGCAGGTCCCCTCCCTCCAGCGGAAAGGGAGCTCAACCACACCTGAGCGCTCCCAGTGGCCCGGGGCCTACCTGCTGGGTGATCTGGAATCACTGTAATGGGAGGACAGTGAGGGACTGTGGGAGCTGCCGCTGCTGTGGCGATGGGACCTCCGGCCTGGGGTCTCTGCATGTGGCCTGGGAAAGAAATCAGGCTGTACTCAAGTTCTGCCCCACCTCCCCAGGGGGGATCCCTGTGAAGGCCCGATGGAAGCCTCTGCTGACCTCCCTGCCCCCCGCTGCTGCCCCCATAGTCTCCCCCCCAGCCCCCCACAATAGTCTCTTACAAAAATAGCCTCATACAAAAATAACACAAACCCTGCCCATGCTGGGCACAGAGCTAGTCCTTGTGGTCATTTGTCAGATTAGGAAAAAGGCGTTCTTTTCTGTAGACAGTCCCAGCCCCCCAAGACCCCACTCGCCCCTCAGTTGGTGTTCTTGTGACTGGGATGTGGGGAGGGGGATGCAGGGGAGTCACAAGGACTGAACTTGAAAGGACCCTGGCCTGGGAGGCCACAGGTCTGGGTTCCAGTTCCAGCTCTGCCACCGACTCGTGGGGGCTCTCGGCTTCCTCTCTGGGTCTGAATTGTTCCTTCTGGGCCGTGGGGACATGAGCTGTCTTCAAGGGCCTGATTCTGTGATTCTAGAAGGCCAGGTTTTCTGGGGGTGGGGGGAGAAGAGGAGCGGGCTGAGGGGCTGGAGAGGGGTGGAGGGTACTCACCTCTTTCTTTCTTTGTTCTTTTCTTTCCTTTTGCTCTTGGGGCTTCGAGATCTACAGAAAGCAGAGGCTACCGTGACAGCACAGCCTGAGCCCTGAGCTGGCCGGGGGAGGGCGGCGCCTTCGAGCTCTGGAGCTGGCTGTGTCCAGGTGTGGATCTGAGATGTGTTCCTCTCTTGTACCTGAGACTCCCTGGCTGGCGTGGGCTTGCCCACCCCACCCCACTGCTTTTGTCCCTTTTACTCTGCCAGGCCTTATTCCCTCCTTCTCCTCTAAGTCCTGGCCTGGATCACCTCCTGCCTGGGCCCCAACTGATGGTCCTTCTGGCAGTGCCATAGGAGATGTGGCTATGGCCCCAGAAGGAGGGGTGACCTGCCCTTTCCTTCTGGCATTGGTCTTGGGATAGGCCCCTCTGATGAGTTGCCATGGTGGGGGTGGCCCCTCCACACCTCATTTGCGTCCCCTGTGACCCAGGTTCCCTCAGATGGGGCTCTCTAGGGTAGGGTCCAGGCCTCCTGCCTCTCTGTCCCCTCGGACTGTGGCCCAGCCTTGGGCCAGCTCACCAGGGGTTTAGGAAAGAAATGCTTTCCCTTGGACATGACGATCTTCCTGCTTTGGAGTTACTCAAACCCCATCACATCTCATCCAGCTCTCTGGGGCGAGCCCCACAGCCCAGCTCCTTCTGCTTTTGACAGATGGACTGAGGAGTTTCTGATCAGGCTTCTAAGGTCTCACCCCTGTAGGTGTCTCAGCCTCACCCTCCCTGATGCCACCAGATTCCTGCTCAGTCCCTCTAGTCCTGAACAGATGCCTCCTTCTGACCAAAAAATGAGGTGATGCTAAGAAACACCAGAATGTGTTTCACACAAGAGCAGAGCTGGGTGGGGGGCAGGCGCAGGAGTCCAGAGGTTTGGGTTCTAGAACTCATGCTGCCTGCTTTGGGCCTCAGTCTCCCCCTCTGGAGCTGGTCTGGCCCTAGCTCACCTCTAGGTCTTTCCCAGGACTGATGGGAGCGGGACAGAGGCTCTGTGCAAGCGGTTGGTGACCACTGGGGGGCAGTAGGGGCCCACACTGACCCTGAAGGACCGGAGTTGGGGTACAAGGGGGAGAGACGGGAAATTGGAGGGACAGGAGGAGGTGTTTGTTTAGGCTCCTCCCCCACCTTGC
Source organism: Physeter macrocephalus (assembly GCF_002837175.3). Classification (NCBI taxonomy): domain Eukaryota; kingdom Metazoa; phylum Chordata; class Mammalia; order Artiodactyla; family Physeteridae; genus Physeter; species Physeter macrocephalus. The sequence continues at coordinate 73,996,166 of NC_041227.1, read as the reverse complement.
AAGTGGCCGTGGGCAAATTCTCACTGCGGGAATGGGACCAGGGACTCCGCCCCTCTCCAGGGCTGCTGGGAGGGGGTCTGGCTCCAACGCCAACAGTGGGGATGTGGCTGCCCCACCTGGTCCTTTCCTCCATGCCGAGTTTTCACTACTTTCCACACCCCTACCTCTGCCTGGGCTCTGGCCTTACACCTCCTCTCCCCCCTGCAGTCCGTCCTGAACAAGTCACTGTCCTGCTCAGAGCCCCCGCTGGCTCCCAGCCCCACCTGAGCGGAGGCTTCATAGGCTGGCAGTCAGGCTTGTGGGGGGCCGATACCTGCCCCCCAGAAGCTCCACCTGTAGGCATAGCCCGCTCGCCCCGTCTCCTACCCCTTGAGCCTCCCTGGCTCAAGAACGCTCTTCTGCCTGCCATGCCCTTTCCCTGCAAACTTGGGGTCCTGATGCTTCTGCCTTCCCAACTGGCACCTCCACGGCCGCGCCCCTTGCACACTGGACCAGTATACCTGTTGTCTGGCAGTTCTTGGGGCCCCCAAGGCAAGGCTGACTCATGGGGCAAGCAAGGGCTGCAGCTGGCCTTCCTCCTCCGCCCCCCACCCTCCAGTCCCCTGTCTGGCTCTGGGGAGGAGTCCCTGGAGTGGGAAGATGGAGCAGGACAGGACCCTGGCAACACCCCGCCCATCATGGCCTCCTCGGTCCCTGCAGCGGGGCACTGGCCTCTGTCCACATCCTCCTGTCCCGTCTCCAAAGGGCGCCACTCACCTGTGCCGTCTCTTCCTCCGGGACCCAGAATCAGACCTGTAGGGCCATAAAAGGGTTCTCTTGAGCATGCCTGGGGTGGCCTGAGGGCGCGATCTGCACAGCATTGGTCATGGCGGGGGGGTCGGGCGGCGGAAGTGAGAGGAGGCCCCAGGGGAGGCCGAGGGTACCTGTCTCGGCGGTGTTTCTTCACATTCTTCTTCCTCTTGCGCAGGGGTGAGGAGCTCCCACAGCTGTGGACACAGTGGTGGTGGGGGTCTAGTGAACTGGGGCCCTGGGATGAGGGGCGGTGGAAATGGCTGGGGAACCCCGGGCGCCTGGGGCCTCAAAGCTGGAAAGGGGATTCCAGGGCCTGAAGCCAACTGCCATTGTACAGAATGAACCGAGGCCCTGAGGGTCCACAAGTTCCCTATGGGTAGTTGATGGAGCTGCCTGTGTTGTCCCCTGGTCACCTTTCCAGCCTTCTGGGCATTGTGAGCGAGGACTGTTTCAAACCCAAAGGTTAGAGGCCCCAATGATGGAATTTCTGGCCTCTGTGGGGAAAAGCTGGCATGTTGGCCCTGTCCAGGGTCCATGAGGCGGCAGGTCTCCAGCCTCTGGGGGACGGCCTTGGCCTCTCTCCCACCCACAGACACCCTCTCCAGGCCCAGCCCGTCCATCGCGGCCCCGCCTTCATTACTGACCTGCACTCGGAGTCTAGTCTCCTCTTTTTGCTGAGGGCCGGGGGAGAAAGAAGGGGAGACAGACAATCGGGCGGGGTTAGCTGGGGCCCCAGACATTGGCCAGGGTCTCACTTAGCACAGGGGAGAAGGCACATAGAGACAGGGAACCGCAGACGACACCAGCCAAACCCCTCCTCCCCTGGCCACTCAAGCTGGAGGTGGAGGCAGGACCCCTGCGGAGGGGGCTGGGGGATGAAGAGCGGGTGGACGGGGGTGGGGGCGGGGGGGGCTGGGTCAGTGTGTCCAGTTCTGGGGCGGGTGAGTGCCGGTGGTGGGGGTGGGCACTCAGTGGGGGGAGGCGCGTGGTGAAGGGGAGGGGCACATGGGGGGGGCAGC
>NC_041227.1:73990100-73994020 GCF_002837175.3 Physeter macrocephalus | reverse complement strand
ATGCGGCTTTCGGACAAGTCCCCGGGATGGGAGCGGGCTCCTGCCCAGCCATTTCTGTTTGCTTTTTTTTTTTTTTTTTTTTTTAAACCCACAGGCTCCAAGAGCCAACCTTTCCTTAACCTTCAAACAACAGAAAACCTCCAGAGGGCATGCAGGAAGCAGCTGATGGAAACAGAACCACAGCATGGGTGAAGGAGGGGCTGCCAGCAGGGGGAGAGAGGCCCAAGTCAGGGGAGAGAGATGGCCAGGAAGAGACAGAGAGACACGGCGAGAGAGACAGACAGACGACAGACAAACAAAGAAACAGAGGCAGAAAGAAACAAAGAGAGAGGCAGGAAGACAGAGGGGACGGTGGACCCAGACAGAAGAGAGAAAAGCTGTTTAAACAAGGGCAATCAGAGTGGACAGATGGGGTGAAAGGGAATCACGCATTTAAAAGGGAAGGCAGCCACAGATTGAATTTGGAGGATTGGCTCAGCCTCAAGTCAACTCCCCTTCCCCCCCCTCCCCCCGCCCCGGCTTCAGCATCATTTTAGCAAAATGTATCCCTCCTGTCTTCTGGCTTCATCCTGGAAGAAATGCCAAGATGCCCCTTCCTATCCTGACTGCCCCAGCGCAGCCGTGGTCACTGCTCTTTCCTGGGGGTCGGGAGGGGGCAGGCTGGGATGAGGCAGGTCAGGGAGAGTCACGGGCACCTCTTCTTGGGGTCATTCTAGGCTCCCCATTAAGTGATGAGATTTGAGCCCAAGGCAGCCGCCAGAGAGAGCCCGGGGGCCTTGCTCGGGAACCTCCTCTGCCATCCTCACCAAACAATGAGGCTTCCTTCAACACTTCACATGCTAGGGGCAGGTGCAGCCAAGCAGGCGCAAACCCTGCACAGCCTTTCTGGCCTATGTGCTGGGAGGGCTAAGCTAGCACCAGTCTGTGTTCTTGGGGGTGGGGGGAGGCAGGTGAGACGGGATGGAAGGACTTGTCCCGTGAGGTCATCTTACTCTTCCGTCCCACGTTGTGTGACTTTGAGCCACTCCCTTTCCTCTCTGTGCCTCACAATTTATTTCCCTACATGTGTGTGAACTGCGAGGGCGCAGGGCTCCCTGGGTCTCTGAGGCAGCAATCGTGTAGAATCGGGAGAGTTGGGACCATGCCCTTGACATCTGGCGGGGTCCTCAGGGGGAACCTAGGAGCTGAGACAACCAGCAGCCACTTCCCGCGTCCTCCTCCCCTTGCTCAGGGCTCCTGGAGTGTGTTTTCTATTGACAACTGTCCCACATCTTGGGATCTACCTCTAAAAAGCTGTGTGACCTTGAGCTTGTCACTTGACCTCTCTGAGCCACAGACAGCAGTAGGCAGCAGAACCCAGAAATCCCTTTGGGGCTCAGCCCTGGCCTGGGATGGGACATCTAAGAGATGTGTTGGGAGCTAGCACCCCGCTGGCCTCAGTCTCAAGCCCAGGATGGACTTTTTCTCTTGCCTGGGAATATCTGGCTTTGAAGCCCTCACCTGAGTTAAACTCTGTCAGGTGCCTTCAGCTCCCCACTCTGGGGCCTCCCAAGGATCTGAGGCCTGACAGGAAGGGGCTGAGCAGCCATCTTATTCTAGATGGAACTGAGGAAGCTCAGGGCTCTGGGAAGCAACCCGGGTGACCTGGGACAAGTCTCTCCCCTTCCCTGGGTCTCCCAGCTTCTCTCCAAGGTTCCTCATCGACTGAGACACAGAGGCACCAGCTGCACCATTTTTGTTAATTTAAAAGCTGAAGCAGTCCCAGCTCATCCCCCGGTGCTGAGGAGAGGGCTGGCTGCTGCCGAAGATTTGACAGGAGCTATTGGTGTGGGAGTCATGTTTTTACAGTTATCTTCCCTTTTAAATTCTGATTACAAAGGAAAAAAAATATAGAGAGACATGTATATGACTAATGTTCACTTGAGATTCAAAAACCATCTCTGCATTAGGAGGAGAAGTTCCCACAGTAACACGCACGAAAGCAAAATTCTAGAACAACATAGAAGATAGAAAAAACAAAAAACAGAGAGATACTTTGCATTTCTGTATGTTACAAAAGGGAAAAAAAAAGAAAAGAAAAGAAAGAAAAAAAAAGGGAAATACAAACAGAAACAAAATAACAGGAAAAGTTACATAAACTTCCCCACCCTCTTCCCTTCCGGCTAAACAAGAAATGGAATCACAATATTACCACGTTTCAAATGGGAGGCTAAAAAAAAACAAACAAAAACATAGACGGGGTTAAAAAACGGTGAGCTTTTTCTTTTCCCATTTGTTTCTCTCTCTCTTTTTCTTTTTTTAATGGTAGCGTCCAAGAATACCACCCCACCCTCCAGTACTTTTTCCCAAAGACATTTTTGGTTAATGGCCAAGTCTGTGACCCCAGGCCCTATCTCACCTCCCTGGAATGAGAACTGGTCTCGTTTTGCTCCTCAGAAAGGATCTGCAGGCCAAGAGGGGGTCAGGTGAGGGTGAGAGGCCTGGGATGTTCTGAAGTCCCAGACCTCTTAGGGCCCAAAGGGTAGGGAGAGGATTTGGGGAGCATGCTTTGTGAGAAGAGTAACAAAGTGCTGTCTTCTAGAAAACTCCCAGGGCGATGCCAAATTTGGTCCCACTTTTGGGGAGGGAGACAAGATGCCGAGGCTTCCTTCCTGAGGCCAGAAGCTAGGCCGCCTTCCCTGGCTGCTCTCTCCTGTGGTTTACTTAGTCGCTATGCCATTTTGTCTGCACAGGCCCTGGGCCCTTGGGGGGTACTGCTCAGGCTTCCAGGGCAGAGGCGGGTTGCGGGGGGAGGGGAGGGCCCTGATGGAGAGAGCCTGCATTTCGGGGCCTCTCGGAGGATGTGGAGTTCCCACGAGAAGGTGTTTGGGGCATTGTGCTCTTCCGGCTCTGTGCCCGTGGGGTTGGGGTCGGGGACGATGTCTTCTAGGTTTGCTCAGATTGGGCATCACTTCTGTGGCCTGTGGCACCAGTCCCTGTCCGGGCCGCCCTCAGCTACCTCTGTGAGCCCTCTCCCACTCCTAAGACAGGTCCAGGGATATGGGAGGGATCCTCCCCATGTGGCCCAACGAGGTCCCTTGGAGCTCAGGTGCCTGGCACCCTGCCCAGCCTGTCCAGGTGGGGCAGTCTCAAGACAGGTAATGGTGTTAAACAAAAATTGATCTTGAGACTCAGAGCTTTTTGTCAGCTGCCCTTGACTTTCCTCCCTGAGGCCTTGAGAGTAAGGGTGTTTGAGAAAAGAAAGGGAGTGAAAGGAAACAGCCAGAAATCAAAATGAAACTGACCAACACGTACATGTTTGCTGCTGAGACCTGAGGTCTGGGGAGGGGCAGACTCCCCCCTTCCTGCTGAGGCTCCTGGGGCAGTCTGGGGGTCTGGGGGGGGACCTGCAGGCCTGCTCACCCCCATTCCCCTGTGCCCATCTAGTGCCCCTGCCAGCACTGCAGTCCCCTCTCCCTGAGGGGACTCTACCCTGGACTCTAAGACTGACAAAAGGGGACGTGGGCCTCCCCCGCCCCGCCTCCGGGGCCTGGGAGAGCCTCCCACCCTGGCCCAGCTCATCTACCTGGGAAAGGCTCCGCCAGCTCCTACGGTCACCACACCCGCCTGTGGGTCTCCAGGAGTTTATTCGCCTCCTGGGTTGGTGATGGTGGGGGGGACAGTATCTCTGAGGGAGCAGTGAGTATGCTGGGAGATGCCTTAGGAAGGATGGGCCATGGGAAGTGGAGCCCACAGGTTGGAGACACCTGTCCAGGTGCGGGCAGTGCCCGGGAAGGGACAGATTTTCCTTGGAGCGGGGACGTTAGAAATGCAGCTCTGTGGCAGCAAGGGGACTGAGATGGGGGAGGGATCTGGGAGAGGGGCTACGAGAGGCTTGAGGGAGGGCGGGCTTTCCAGGGAGGGGATGGGTAAAGGACTTT
>NC_041227.1:73973592-73985685 GCF_002837175.3 Physeter macrocephalus | reverse complement strand
CCCTGGGGAGGGGGCTGGGGGATGAAGAGCGGGTGGACGGGGGTGGGGGCGGGGGGGGCTGGGTCAGTGTGTCCAGTTCTGGGGCGGGTGAGTGCCGGTGGTGGGGGTGGGCACTCAGTGGGGGGAGGCGCCTGGTGAAGGGGAGGGGCTCTTGGGGGGGGCAGCGCAGTGAGGGGGAGGGATTCAGTAAAGGCAGAGGGGTTCAGCGAGGGGCGGGGCCCACAGTGAGGCGTTGGCGCCTTGCCGGCCGAGGGATGGGCACCTGGGGGCCCCGCCGTTCTCCTCCCGTCCCCGCTGGCCGGTGGCAGCTCTTACCGGCTTCTCCGGTGGCCGCCTTTCTTTTTCTTCTTCTTCTTGGGAGGGGGCGACGCCGAGCTGCTGGACCAGTGCTTGGTCCTGGGTGAGAAGGGGCGGGGGGTGGGGGTGGGGCAGAGGTGAGGGGGGAGGGTGGCCCCATGTGCCCCCCCCCCCCGCCGCGGCGGGCGCTGACCTGTAGCCCCGGTGCCCTCGGTAGCAGGCGGCCGGGCAGTCGCAGCCCACCGGGCCGTCGTCCTCGTCGAAGGGCGCGTACTCCAGGTCCTGCTCGGAGCCCTCGATCAGCCGCGGGGTCTCCGCCACGCTGCCGGCGACAGGGCAGCTCAGCACCCGCCACCGCGGCCCGGCCTTCCGGCGGCCCCTTTCTCCGCGCGGCGCACCGGGGCCTGGCCGGGCGGCGAGGTCGGAATGCGCCGACACCCGGGTCTGCGGCCCCGACCTTTAGAGGGTCAGGCGGGGATCTGGGGAGCCCGACCGGGAGCCTCCCTTACAGGGCGCCAGCCTCAACGATGCCATATTTTGCAAAAGAGAAAGAAGAGTACGGAGCCCTCCCCCCTCACTTAGCCCTCCGCCTTCTAAGTTCTCACCCTCTGGGAGACCCCTCCTCCTTAGTGAGGCCCCTCCCCTCGCCGAGGCCCCTCCCGACACTGATTCTTTGTCCCTCAGTCCCATTCAATGCGCCCCAGTCCCCCCCACTGAGCCCCCTCTTCGGCTGCAGCTGGCCTTCCTCCTCCGCCCCCCACCCTCCAGTCCCCTGTCTGGCTCTGGGGAGGAGTCCCTGGAGTGGGAAGATGGAGCAGGACAGGACCCTGGCAACACCCCGCCCATCATGGCCTCCTCGGTCCCTGCAGCGGGGCACTGGCCTCTGTCCACATCCTCCTGTCCCGTCTCCAAAGGGCGCCACTCACCTGTGCCGTCTCTTCCTCCGGGACCCAGAATCAGACCTGTAGGGCCATAAAAGGGTTCTCTTGAGCATGCCTGGGGTGGCCTGAGGGCGCGATCTGCACAGCATTGGTCATGGCGGCGGGGTCGGGCGGCGGAAGTGAGAGGAGGCCCCAGGGGAGGCCGAGGGTACCTGTCTCGGCGGTGTTTCTTCACATTCTTCTTCCTCTTGCGCAGGGGTGAGGAGCTCCCACAGCTGTGGACACAGTGGTGGTGGGGGTCTAGTGAACTGGGGCCCTGGGATGAGGGGCGGTGGAAATGGCTGGGGAACCCCGGGCGCCTGGGGCCTCAAAGCTGGAAAGGGGATTCCAGGGCCTGAAGCCAACTGCCATTGTACAGAATGAACCGAGGCCCTGAGGGTCCACAAGTTCCCTATGGGTAGTTGATGGAGCTGCCTGTGTTGTCCCCTGGTCACCTTTCCAGCCTTCTGGGCATTGTGAGCGAGGACTGTTTCAAACCCAAAGGTTAGAGGCCCCAATGATGGAATTTCTGGCCTCTGTGGGGAAAAGCTGGCATGTTGGCCCTGTCCAGGGTCCATGAGGCGGCAGGTCTCCAGCCTCTGGGGGACGGCCTTGGCCTCTCTCCCACCCACAGACACCCTCTCCAGGCCCAGCCCGTCCATCGCGGCCCCGCCTTCATTACTGACCTGCACTCGGAGTCTAGTCTCCTCTTTTTGCTGAGGGCCGGGGGAGAAAGAAGGGGAGACAGACAATCGGGCGGGGTTAGCTGGGGCCCCAGACATTGGCCAGGGTCTCACTTAGCACAGGGGAGAAGGCACATAGAGACAGGGAACCGCAGACGACACCAGCCAAACCCCTCCTCCCCTGGCCACTCAAGCTGGAGGTGGAGGCAGGACCCCTGCGGAGGGGGCTGGGGGATGAAGAGCGGGTGGACGGGGGTGGGGGCGGGGGGGGCTGGGTCAGTGTGTCCAGTTCTGGGGCGGGTGAGTGCCGGTGGTGGGGGTGGGCACTCAGTGGGGGGAGGCGCCTGGTGAAGGGGAGGGGCTCTTGGGGGGGGCAGCGCAGTGAGGGGGAGGGATTCAGTAAAGGCAGAGGGGTTCAGCGAGGGGCGGGGCCCACAGTGAGGCGTTGGCGCCTTGCCGGCCGAGGGATGGGCACCTGGGGGCCCCGCCGTTCTCCTCCCGTCCCCGCTGGCCGGTGGCAGCTCTTACCGGCTTCTCCGGTGGCCGCCTTTCTTTTTCTTCTTCTTCTTGGGAGGGGGCGACGCCGAGCTGCTGGACCAGTGCTTGGTCCTGGGTGAGAAGGGGCGGGGGGTGGGGGTGGGGCAGAGGTGAGGGGGGAGGGTGGCCCCATGTGCCCCCCCCCCCCGCCGCGGCGGGCGCTGACCTGTAGCCCCGGTGCCCTCGGTAGCAGGCGGCCGGGCAGTCGCAGCCCACCGGGCCGTCGTCCTCGTCGAAGGGCGCGTACTCCAGGTCCTGCTCGGAGCCCTCGATCAGCCGCGGGGTCTCCGCCACGCTGCCGGCGACAGGGCAGCTCAGCACCCGCCACCGCGGCCCGGCCTTCCGGCGGCCCCTTTCTCCGCGCGGCGCACCGGGGCCTGGCCGGGCGGCGAGGTCGGAATGCGCCGACACCCGGGTCTGCGGCCCCGACCTTTAGAGGGTCAGGCGGGGATCTGGGGAGCCCGACCGGGAGCCTCCCTTACAGGGCGCCAGCCTCAACGATGCCATATTTTGCAAAAGAGAAAGAAGAGTACGGAGCCCTCCCCCCTCACTTAGCCCTCCGCCTTCTAAGTTCTCACCCTCTGGGAGACCCCTCCTCCTTAGTGAGGCCCCTCCCCTCGCCGAGGCCCCTCCCGACACTGATTCTTTGTCCCTCAGTCCCATTCAATGCGCCCCAGTCCCCCCCACTGAGCCCCCTCTTCCCTCGTTGAGCCCCTTTCACGGATCCCTGCAGCCTTAACCCCAGCGTCCTATTCCAGAGGCCCCGTCCCCTCCCCAGCTCCCCTTTTCCCTCGCTGAGCCCCGCTTTCTCAGAGAGCCCCTTCCCTCTTTCTTAGCTGTCCCCTCTCTGATAATCTGTCCGTCCTTAATCCCGCGGTCCCTGAGCCCCCTCCCCTGCCGGAGTGCCTCCTTCCAGCCCCTGCTGCGTCTCTGAAATATTCATAGCCTCTCTTCATCCTCCTCTCTGCAGCCTCCGGAGGCCTGGCGGCTCTTCTCCCGCTGCCAGGCTGTCATCAATCACTGCCCAGTGGCAGTCGGCACAGGCCTCTGCACTCTGCCCGCCCCCGATGCCCCCATCCATCTTGCCGAGCTCTCCGCTTCACTCAGCAGGGACCGCGTCATCTTGTCCCTGCTACCGGCTTGGGAGCCCCCAGCCATCTTCTGCCACAGATGTTTGCTCCCTGCGGGCACTTGGAAGAGTGGAGATTCTTCCTAAAGGCCGCTGGGCTTAAGACAAGGGCAGGAACTTTGAAGCTGCCGATGTGCCCTCATTATGTGCTGTCCCTGAGTCACCGTGTGACCCAGTGCCTGTCATGCTCCCCTCTGAGCCTCTTCTCCAAGATGAGAATGCTAATTACGGTATAGCGTTGTTGGGACAGTTCACTGAGGTCCCAGATGCTGTGTAACTTTGTTTATTATTGAACACGCCCGGAAATAACCCTCCAGAGGCCCAGCTCCAGGGTGGTGCCCCCCCCCCCACCGCCGCCGATCTTCCATTTTTCATTCCGTGCTGGCTTAGACAGTGCCCCTCCCAGATGGAGGCTCAGCCCTGGTTTCACCAGGCTCATCTTTTTCCTCCCCAGAGCGAGGGAGGCCAGGGCTTGGATAGCAGAGCATTAAGGACGTGACATAAGCTTTGGATTCACACAGACAGGGCTGAATTCAGGCATGACCACGCTCACTGCGCCTCCAGCTCCTTATCTATACAACGAGGAAAAGACTATCCCAGCTTTGAGGAGAGGATTAAGTAAGATTCTGTGAAGCTCCTGACGTGAGGCCTGGCCCGCGACTGTTGTCCTGCACACACGGTCACCATTGCCGGATGGAGGGACCCCTGTCAGACACTCACACACCAACACCTCCTCTTCCAGGGAGAAAGGCGGTTTTGACACATGAAAGAGAAACAGAGCAAGGAAGGTAGATCACAGCTACACGGTGAAAGAATTTTCAGGGACAGATCTCCAGCAGAGCACCCACTAAGCAGCTCTTTGAAGACTGATTTTTGTATTTGAAAAAAAAAAGAATGTAACCCATATCTGACAGGGTTAGCTAGCCTTGAGGCTCGTGTCAAGAATGTCATTTGGATCCCAAACACTATCCTGGCCCTGGCAGCCTGGAAGTCACACAGGTGTGATGGGAGGTGTTTCTGGGGTGATGGAGGCTCACTTCATTCCCCTGGCCCTGCAGAGCCAAACACCCGCACATCCCTTCATTCAAACCTCTCTGCTCTTCCCCGAGCTCCTCTTCCCGAAGCCAGCGGCCTCTTACTTCCTGTCCCTGAAATCTCCAACTCCTGGGCCCGTCCCAGGGCCCATTGCCCCCACACAGCCCTCAGCCATACAAACGCCTGACACATAAAACGCGGTCTTTAGCGAAACTGAAGGGCGCCACAAACATTGAGTGGGTGAGCCAGTGGCAGGAGGCAGCTTCCGTTTATCCTAACACAAAAATGATGAAGGTTATTTACAAACGAAAACAGCTCAGTTTGGGCCCTGCCTTCTGCAGGAATCCTTCCTTGCCTCCTAACATCCGAGGTGGGTTAGCCACGGAATACAGGCCCTCACTGGGCCCTCATTCTGCTGGCTGCACGCCTAGAGACATCTTTCCTTTCTACCTCTGTCTCAGGGACAGAGCTCCCTCCCTTCTGCCCCATCCTCCCTCCCTGGGACCTTATCATTTGACCTCTCTCACTTTCCAGTCCTTTCTGGGAGGTTGATCTTGTCTGCTGGGAGCACTGGAAGACAGGCGTGGGGAGATCCAGGCTCAGGGAGATGCACAAGGTTTCAGAACCTTCTGGTAAGCCTTTTCCTGGCAGTTCCAGGGGTATAAATGGGCCTATGCTGAGGCCTTTCTTGCTGGTTTTATGCAGCTGGTACCATTATGTCCACTTTGCAGGCTCTCCCAGGGCTAGAACACTGGGTTCTCCTGTCCTGACCTTCCTGGCTGATAATATCACTAATAAGAATGTTCTCTAATGTTTAGATGGCTCTCCACAGTTCAAATCCCACTCAGAACCAGTTCCTGATTTAGAGAAATTTGCACGCCCCTACTTCATAGATGAGAAAACTGAGGCCCAGAGAGGGAAAGGAACATCTCCTATTCGGGGGGGACCTTTGATTAAGAATGTGAAGTTCACCTAGGCAGTTGGCTTTGAGAATTCATGTGCAGACAGGACGGCCCCCGACTCTGCTGGCTGGGCTTCCCTGCTGTGGATGCTAGCTCAGCCGTCCCCTCCCTGCTCTGTAGGCGCAGCTGTGGGTGTGTGCACTGAATTCTAGATTTGTTTAGCATTTCCTGCCTTAAGTTCACGTTTGTTAGTTACTTTACTCCTCACCGCGACTGTGGAATAGGCAGGGGAGGTGTTCCTCCCCTGTGACAGAACGAACTGAACCCCACAGAGCTGACCAAAGTAAGCCCAGCTGGAGTCCACTGCAGAGGGACCAAGGGCAAATCGAGGTTGAACCCAGCACCGCGTGGAACACCTGTTGGACAGGCTTCCCAGGAAGGGCTCCGACCTGGGAAGAGACTGCCAGTCACACGCTCTTCCTCCTGACAGCAGTTTCGCTAATTAGCTGGTTCTGTTTCCCATTTGCCAGGAGCCTAATGGCCAATTGACAGATGAATGAATCCAGACAGAAGAGGAGGAGGATTCCAGGCAAAGGGGCCGCCCGCTCCGCTCCGTTCACTCGCTCAGCCTGTGTGCCAGGCCTGCCCGGGGCCGGGGGGAGGGGGCAGGGGTGGCAGGAACAAGGGCCTCTCCTGCCTCATCGGGCCTGGGGCCTCTCCTGTAGCTCCTCACAGCACAGGGCAAAAATATGACAGGTGCATATGCTACTAATCTAAGGCAGGTGCCGCGTGCTGTTCTGAACACTTTACATACACTTATCTCATTCAGTCATTTAATACTCAACAAGCCTCTGATGTGGGTATCATCATTGATATCCTCATAGCAAAAATATGAGGCATGGAGAGGTCACAGTATGTATAAAATTAGACACATGGAAAAAAAAAAACACTGGCATTTGCTCATTGTCTTAGGAAGTAGCATATGAATATTGTTTTCCAGAAACCCTCTCTCCCAAACATTTTGTTATATTACATAACTATGAAAACAATTATTCTTTTTTTAAAGTATCCGGAGTAAACTTTAATGGTTCTGCGCTCTTACAAACCAAGATGCAATATAATCTTATGTCCATATATGGAATGTGCATTATATAGTGGTGAAAACAATTATTCTTAAAGGTTGTCTATTAAAGTGAAAAAAAGAACAAAGAACTGATAACAGACATAGAAGTAAAGAAAACATTGTATATATCCCAAAGAGGAGAAGATTTTACTTTTATCCCAGGAATAAAGTGGTTTTTAGAGGCAGCCTTGAATGATGGGGTAGATTCGAACCGTGCGCAAGGGTGTTTCCGGCTGAGGGCCCAGGATGAGCAAAGGCGTGGAAGTGAGAACGTGCAGGACGTGGCTGCGAGCTGCCAGCAGGTCGGGCTGGCTACTGCGTGATACCGGGAGTGGGAAAGCCAGGCTGGGTCTAGAGTGTGGAGAGCCTTCAGTGCCACGCCAGGGAATCCAAATTTGACTGCCTGGAGGGTGGGGAACCACAGAAGTTTTCTGGGGCAAAATAGGACTCCCCACATGAATCAGTTTCCAGACAAAGGCATGTCCTCTCTCAGTGTCTCCGGGACCACACTCTCCATCACTTCTCTGCCAGCTTAGAGTGCCAGCTGCCCCACTGTTCTCCTTGTAGTGTCACCCATCTGATCCATCTGCCAAAGGAGAAAGCCCCTAAACACCTGTCTGACCACATCACACCTCTCAAAAGCCTTCCACTGGCTCCTACCGTCTATGGGATCACACCCAGAACACCGCAGTATGATGTTCTGGTGTCCAGTGTGGAGAGTAGACTGGAGGGGATTTACTCCATGATCTCAGACTTCCAGCCTCCAGAACAGTGAAAAGTAAGTTTCTGTTGTAGATCAAGGCACCCAGTTTACGGTACTGTGTTATAGCAGCCCGAGGTGCCTAAGACAGTGGTGGTGATCATCCAGCGGTGATGTACGTCTGCTGTGTGCCAGCCACTAAGCCTCACACTTACAGTCACTGTTTCAATTAATTTCCTCTACAGTCCTTTGAGGATGGTACTAATATCTGCATTTTATAAATAAAGAACTGAAGGCCCACAGAAATCAAGGACCTACCCAAGTCACACAGCTGGGGTGTGGTGGAGCTGGGATACGGAGCTCAGGGGGTTAATATTGAACTTAGAGGATAAGACAGGTGGGGTGTCTGATGCCAGGGCACACAATCTCCCTCCACTAGCCTGTACTCTGAACTAAGAACTGAAGACCTGGTCGGATGCCAGGTCCACAGGAAGGCGTATGACCAATCTGTTGCTAGCCCTCTGCCGCCTCTCTGCCTCTGGCCTTGGGTTCAGCACCACAGACAACTCTTCCCAGCCTGGGAGTAATCCAGGCCACCATCACTGCTGCAGTCACTGTTTGCAACGCTATTTTCACACCATTTTGGCTGCCTGAGCTAGAAGAAGGCTTCTGGTCTCAACCCTTCCCTGTGTAAAGGAGGAAACTGAGGCTTTGGGGGAGATTAGGCAAACCGCACTGTTTTAGGCACCAGGGATACAGCAGTAAACAAAATTGGTAACGAACTTGTCCTCAATGTCTTCTAATATTCTAGTAGGATCCCAGGACCCTGCCAAGTCTATATTCTCCTCTGCTTCCAGAGCAGGGGTCCTCCTGGACTGTCAAGTCTTCCTGACGCTGCCTCTTCGGAGGAACCCTTCCTGACTGACCACCCTAGCCTGTCTCGCTTCCCCCACCAAACACGCACAGAGCTTGAGACTAAGTTGTTCAAGTGGCCACATTGTTTCTTCTTGTCCGCGGCTGCCAGTAATTCCTGGTTTCAGGTTGGAGGTTTGTGTTTCCACCCAGGGAGCAGGGGCAGTCTTTCCCTGCCCCCCACACCCGCCCCCCCTCATAGCACCAGCGCAGGGTTCGGCATACAGCACAGACCCGCAAGGACTTTCCTTCCGATGATGGACACTGCAACCTCTCCATGACATCCTGCCCAATGTGTCCCAGTTCTTAAATGCATCATTCATTCAGTCATTCATTCATTCCAGGAAAGAGAAGATCAGGACTTCTGGAAAAGACTTGGGAGTCATCCACTAACAGGAGAGTGTTCCAGCTGGGGGATGGATGAGATTCCCCAGGAAGAAGAGGGAAGGAAGACCTGGGGAAGAGACCTGAGGACGTGACAGATCCCTGGGGGGAGCCAACACCCGAGAAGTGGGCAGGAGTGAGGGAGGAACAGAAACCACCAGAGGGTAGGAGGAAACTCACAAAGAACTGAATCCTGGAAGCCAGGGGGAAAGCAGGTCTCCACTGGGGAAGTACAGCGGCGGCATGTGCCAGAGAGAGGCCAGGCCTGCAGAGGAGGCCAGGCCAGGCCTGCAGAGGAGGCCGGGCCACGCTAAGGGGGGCTCAGGCAGCCACAGCCCAAGCAGGTCACTGGAGTCATGGGGGCAAGAAGCCAGACCTCCATGGCTTAAGGAAGTGGAGACAACGTGTACCACAGGCTCTGCAGAAATTTGGTGGAAAAAGGAGAGAAACATGTGGGCTGGAAGCTGGAGGAGATAGCAGAATTGAGGAAGGACAGGGAGTAGATTAAGAAGGCGCCCAGGAGAGGGCAGGCGGGATGGCAGGTTTGGGCTGGAGGGGCGGTTATCTCTGGAAGGGCCCAGAGAAGGTGGCAAAGGTAGATTCCGGACGAGGCCTCCCGCCCTCACACTGGATGGAAGAGGAAAGGGTGGCTGATTTTCCAGCGGAGCCCTGGGGGGATCTGGGGGGACACAGGTCAGAAAGGCAGGACCTGCTGGGTTTGGAGGTGGTGCGGGTAGCAGCGGAGGATCTGGGTGTCAGGAAGGTTGAGAAGGGAAGGGAGGAGGGGCTCGCTCCCTTGGTGGTGGGGGGCACCTTCGGGCATCAGTGAGATGGGCACAGCAGTTGCTGAGGGGTGCTGTGGGTTCTGGGAAGCTGGAGAGAAGGAGGTGGTGGTGGTATGACTTCTTCCCGCCTCTGGGGAGGAGAGAGCATGCCCGTTGAGCCAGGCTCCCCCAGATCACCCATGAGCCCCCCACAAACCCGAGGCTGCCGTGACTCTGCTTCTTCTTTTTTTCTTTTTTCTTTTTGGCCGCGCTGTGTAGCACGCGGGATGCGAGCTCCCCGACCAGGGATCGAACCCGCGCCCCCTGCAGTGGAAGCGCCGAGTCCTGACTGCTGGGCCGCCCGGGAAGCCCCCCCGGCTCTGCTTCTGCTCCTACTCAAGCCAGAGAGGCGAGGTTAAGTGGGGTTAGGAGGGGATCCCCCAGCAGTCTAGAATTTCTGCAGAAAGGGCTTCCCCGCTGCCCATCGAGGTCCATCCACTGCTGCCATGCTGTTTGCCCTCAAGACAACGGCAACAGGAAGATCGCTCAGAAGGTGCTGCTGTCGTTTTATTTTTGTGCCAGTAAAGGTGCACAGGGACTTAGGGACCCAGCAGGATGCCATCACCCAGCCATGCCTGGACACTTGCAGTCCCCGCCCTCCTAGAGCAGCTGCTCCATTTCATATGGTTTTGAGTGGTTGACGGTTCTCCTGTAATCTGAGACAAAGTCTGCCTCCCTGTAACTCCCCTGTTTGAGCCAAAGCCCACCCGGGGGGGCCACAGCACCCCAGTGCTCCTTCTGTCCCGTGACAGCTGCAGAGATGTGGCCGCCGCAGAGCCCATGCTCTCTGTCCCCGCTAGCCTTTGGCTAAGCCAGCAACGGCATTTAGTGCATTTGTTCTTATTTTTCCAGCGTCTGTGCTTGCTCTGGAGGCCACGTCACAGGTGGTGGTAGTTGGGGCAGAGGGGCCAGCCCATCCGCCACTGACAACACTAGGGTGAGAACGCTTCTCAAGTTCCTGATTCGCAGCCCAGGGTTCCCTGGGCTGAGATCTGGGGTGCCTCCCCTACCGCTGGGCGATAGACAGAACCCAGCGCACAGGGAGAGGGCCTCGGGGGTGCCCAGGTGCCCAGCGGCTCCTGCTTGTGCCCCGGGCCAGGCCGGAGCTGCCAGTGGAAGAGAGCCATGCCCTCTCCTCCTCCTCCTCTTTCTCCCCCCTCCAGCCCCGACCACCTTAGGGATCCCTGGGAAAGGCCCCTCTGGCCCCCAGCCGCTGCCTGAGCCTGCACTCTCCCTGTGCCCTGCCCCACCCAGGCAGCACTCACACGTGGCCCCCAGGCCGGTCCTCCCTGGCGAGCATTCCCTCCTTCTCCATTAGCATCTGCCGGAAAGTCCTGACCTTCTGCCGGGTCTCCTCCTCTGAGTACCTGTGGGGTACAGGGAAGATGAGAACTGCTGTCTTGGCTTTGGTTTCCTCCCCACCTGCCCGCCCCCCAGCCCATCCCCCCAACCCTCAGTCACGTGGGCACTTCCCAGCTTGCACCGACCCGTCCAAGGTCACACCACCACCAGGACTCTCAGTTCTGGGGAAGCTCAAGGCCTACCTGTTTTGCACCAACTCAGCCAACCAATCAACTAAACAAACAAGCTACCAGCCAAACAAACACATAAACTAAAGGAAGTGTTGCTCCCAGGAGTGGGGAGACCCACCAGGGGAGACGGGGCCCTTCCTCCTGGCCCTCCCCCACCCCAGGGCAGGCCTCCCTCCCACGTCCAGGCTGCAGTCACTCTCTGGAGACATTTTAGGGGACAAGTGAGACCCGTGGCCTTGACACATACATGGCCTTTTCTGCTTTCCTGGCCTCAAGGACCTCTGATCCTCACGAGAGCCTGGGGAGATCCTCAGCACATCCCCGCCTCTGCAAGGTCTAGGCTGCCAGGTGGCTGGCCCGGGATCCCAGGGGTAGATCCATTGCTTCCCAGCTTGGGATGGGGGGTGGATGAAGTCTGGGCCTTGGGTGGAAGCTCCGGACTTCTCTACTCCGCTCTCCCTCCCTCCCTGAGGCTAGGGACCAAAGCCCAGAATTATCTACCCCTCATCCTTGTTCCCACACCCTGGGCTTGGTCGTAACCTCTCTCACACCACCACTGTGACAGATGTCCGTGCTGCCCTGTGCTCACCCAGCCCCCGGCCCTGTGCCCGGCACACGCAGCTGTCCAGTGGATGCTGCTGAGTCTTGGGGTCCCAGGCTCCCACCCTCTCCCCTTCCTGGGCCGCGGGTCATTGTCCTGGACAGAAAATATGGTGACCACATAGGAACCGGGGTCCCATCTTCTTTGTCATCTGACCATCCACCCTCTGTGCACACAGCAGGCCCAGCCCGCCCCACTCAGCCCGTCCATGCAAATGGTACATTGTTCCCTCTCAGGGACCCCGTCTCTTTTCTCCTTCTTTCCTCTCCTTCAGCAAGCATTTGGGATTGACCCGCCTTTTTTTTTTTTCTTTTTTTCTTTTGCGGTACGCGGGCCTCTCACCGTTGCGGCCTCTCCCGTTGCGGAGCACAGGCTCCGGACGCGCAGGCCCAGCGGCCACGGCTCACGGGCCCAGCCGCTCCGCGGCGTGTGGGATCTTCCCGGACCGGGGCACGAACCCGCGTCCCCCGCATGGGCAGGCGGACTCTCAACCGCTGCGCCACCAGGGAAGCCC
>NC_041227.1:73932204-73973562 GCF_002837175.3 Physeter macrocephalus | reverse complement strand
GGCACGTGGGATCTTCCCGGACCGGGGCACGAACCCGCGTCCCCCGCATGGGCAGGCGGACCCTCAACCGCTGCGCCACCAGGGAAGCCCGACCCCGCCTTTTTAGAGAGCAATTTGGCAATTCTTTCCAAAAGGCTTAAAGAAAAATGAATACAGCTTTTGACTCATAAATTAACATCCAGGTTTGCTCTGCGGAAGTAACCGTGGCTAAGCACAAAGATGTGACTCATGGCATGTTTACAGCACGATGGATTCCCACCCCCCCACCGGGTTAGGTGTCAACGTTTGTGTTTCCATAGCAACCTGAGCTTCCCGGTTCCTGGCAGGTGGTTTGTGTGCTAGTCATCATCCGTTGACTCCACTGCAGCCTGCACTGGCCTGGGAGTTCCCTGAGGGCAGGGACCTTGTCTGTCTGAATTGCTGTTGTGTCCCCAGCACCTGGCACCTTGCCTGCCACACGTGCCATCCAAAAGTGTTTGATAAATGAGTAGATGGTGATGGAGAGGATTGAAGAGTTCGAAGGTGGAATTTTCATTTTGGAAAGATGGCTCTGGTGGCCATGTGGCTGGAGGAGAGGGAGGCTGGCCCTGGGCTACGGCAGGGGTTCAGGGGGGAGGTGCTGAGGTCAGAGCTAGAGAGAGGGCGTGAGGATGGAGGGGGAGAAGTGGACGAAATACCATCTGGTAGGGATGGCTGGGACTCAGGAACCGGTTGAATATGTCGGGGGCGGGGGTGGTTAGGAGCGGAGCACTACCTACTTCTTCACCACGTGTCCCCTGACCCCTGGCTGGGGTGTCACCCTCTATAGGTTTGGGCACCTCTGTGGCCCACTACAGGGAGGATTTTTTTTTACCATTTTAACCTTTTTTCTCTTTTCTTTTTTTTTAATTGACGTATTGTTGATTTACAATGTTGTGCTAGTTTCAGGTGTACAGCAAAGTGATTCAGCTATATATACACATATATATTCTTTTTCAGCTTCTTTTCCCTTATTTTGTTATTACAAAATATTGAGTAGAGTTCCCTGTGCTATACAGCAGGTCCTTCTTGGTTATCTATTTTATATATAGTAGTGTGTATATGTTAATCCCAATCTCCTAATTTGTCCCTCCCCATAGGGAGGATGGAGTCCAGCCTGGCAGGGGGAGGAGCCCGTCTCTTCCAACCCCCCACCGTTTCCGCAGGAGTGTGTGTGTGTCTCAGGTCCTGCTGTGCTGACACCACTGACCCAGCTTCACCAGCCCTGGGCCTTGGCTTGTAAGTGTCCACCTTGGTCCCTGTTTAGCATTCAGCCGGAGGTCCCTAGGCCTTGCTTGCTGGGCAGGACAGAGCCCTCGGTCACCGGGCTCTGAAGGAGAGAATCCCTCCTGCTGTAAACATCCCCTGAGTCACATCCTTGGTCCTTTTCTGAGCAGTGGAGGCTCCGAGGAACTGCTTCCGTCTCACCTTCTCCTCAGGAGACCTCAGCTCGTCATTGTCACCAGCACAGAGAAAAACAGTACCGGCCCTTCAGCACTGCCGAGCCCCCAACCCAGAGACCCCTGGGAGGGAGACGTCAGCTGGCTGGGCCATCTTCAGGGGGCCTGGGACCTGGCAGGGTCAGGAAGGAGGTGGACCAAGGGCGAGGCGGGGCCAGAGCCCCAGCTGTATGGGAGGGGCTTCAGGCCAGGGTCCAAGCCGCATGCCAGGGGATCTACAGCGCATGTGAAGGCTGGGAGGTGGGAGCGAAGCCCAGGATTTCATGAAGACCTGGAGGAGGACGTGTGCCGGGACTTAGGGCTCATCCCAGAGCCGGCAGGTGTAAGGCGAGGTGACTAACGCCAGCACCTGCTGTTGGGGGGCCACTGTTGGTGGACTGAACTGACTCAGGAGGACCCCTCTATGTGCCGGGGTTTCTTGCTGGGAGAAGCTGGGACCCAAGGAGGACATCTGGTTATTGGGCGAAGTGGTCTCAAGTGTGACCACCACCTGGAGTCTCCTCTCCCCTCACACCTCTCAGCTGAGGCATTACGAGGAGAGGCAGAAGAGCCAGGCCGTCCTGTTTTCGAATCCCAGAGCCCCCACTCTCTAGCTCTGTGACCTTGGACAAGTCCGCATACTTCTCTTAGCCTGAGCCTCTACATCTGTGAAACGGGATAGTAACCTGCCTTTCAAGGTCGTCACAGGATTAAGTGAGATGATGCATATAAAGCACTTTGCGCAGTGCCTGGCACGTAGTAGGTGCTCCATAAATGGAGTTGATTGAGGATTATTTGTCCCAGAGCTGTGGGGACAAAGGGTCTAGTCGTCCCAGGCTCCCTGCCTTTTTCTACCCTAGACCCCTCCCAGGTCAGCGTGGTCCCAGGTCAGGAATCACCTGGGCCTCTCCCCTCTGCTCTCCCAGGAGGCAAAGGCTGAGGAGAGGGAGGCTGGTATCCAAATCATCCACTCCCCGCGGATGTTGCAGCACCTGCCAACTTAAGTCCACGCAGGAGGCCTGGCTGGCTAAAAGTCAAGGGCTTGGACAGGGGAAGCGGGTAGGCAGGGCAAGGCTGCCTGTCTCAGCGCCGCAGCCTACTGGCTCCGCTGCTTCCCAAGCCGATCTGGCTCCCTCATTGCCGCTACACTCTTCGGGAAGGATGTGCCAAATTCATTTTTGCTTGGGGACTTCCTGGGTTGCCCTCTGGGGCTGGGGTGGCGAGAGGGGACAATGCATTTCTTTTTTTTTTTTTTTTAATTTGGCTGCATCGGGTCTTCACTGCTGCACGCGGGCTTTCTGCAGTTGCGACGAGCTGGGGCTACTCTTCGTTGCGGTGTGCGGGCTTCTCATTGCGGTGGCTTCTCTTGTTGCAGAGCACGGGCTCTAGGCGCGCGGGCTTCAGTAGTTGTGGCGCGTGGGCTCAGTAGTTGTGGCTCGCGGGCTATAGAGCGCAGGCTCAGTAGTTGTGGCGCACGGGCTTAGTTGCTCCGCGGCATGTGGGATCTTCCTGGACCAGGGCTCGAGCCCGTGTCCCCCGCATCGGCAGGCGGACTCTCAACCACTGCGCCACCAGGGAAGCCCACCGACAATGCATTTTAAAAGAGGGTCCCAGCGTTGAAAATGTTTCATTCTGCCTGTCTTTGCCCAGATCCGGCATTTCCTAGGTAATTACTTCCTCGGTCATTAATTTAATCTTCACCACAGCTCTGAGGTGGGGTGGGTGGCCTTACTATTCCCATTTTACAGATGAGGAAACAGAACAGGGAGAAGGGAGGATTCAAAGCTCCAAACCCAGCTAGGGGCAGAGCCGTGCTCTGTCCACCTCGAGTGTCCTCATTGGGAAGGGGCATGGGTAGGATGTGGGGAGATGTCTGGGGCCGGAGCTGGAGCATCACATCACAAAGGCTGGGGGCGCTGTGCCCACCCCCAAGGTGGTTGCCGGCTGCACGTGGAGGCTGCCCAGGAAGATGACTCCGAAGGCAGGGTCAATCACCAGTGAATTAGCCGCCATCCATCAGTATTAAGGAAGGGATTTCTTTTTAACAGGGCCAAAGAATGTGTGTTCCTGTGACTAGTGGGAATATTTGTCAAATGCCTGAGAAGCTGGTAAATAAATGCGAATGACCCAGCGTTTCTAGGAATGGATATTAATGGCTGGATTTTATAACAGAGCAAAGGTCTCTAGTGTTTGTGGAGCACTTTCTGGGGATTGGCTCCACCTGCGGGAGCCCTGCATGTCCCTTAGTCCACAGGACACTCGGAACAACTGCCCCCCCACCTTAAAAAAATTTTTTTGGCTTTTTATTCTTATTTTTATTTATTTATTTATCCCTACCCCACCCCCCACCCCCCCCCCCCGCCCTGGCTTGCGGGATCTTAGTTCCCCGAACAGGGATGGAAACCTGGGCCCTCAGCAGTGAAAGCGTGGAGTCCTAACCATTGGACGGCCAAGGAATTCCCAGTACTCTTTTGGCTCCTTTTTATTCTTACTTTTATTTATTTACTTATGCCAACCCCCCCCCCCCCCCCACCCACCCCCGCCCTGGCTTGCGGGATCTTAGTTCCCCGAACAGGGATGGAAACCTGGGCCCTCAGCAGTGAAAGCGTGGAGTCCTAACCATTGGACGGCCAAGGAATTCCCAGAACAACCCTCTATTGAACAGGCCAGTAGCTGTGACTTGCCCAAGGTCACAGGCCAGGGCTGGAAGCCCGGATTGCTGGGCTCCAGAGTGGCTGTGCCCTCTACCGACCGCGCAGCCGCTAAGAGATGGGGCGGGGAGGTGGATGGTAACTTGAGAGCTAGCTTTGTGGGAGACTCCAGTCTAAGGACCACTTGGAGTGAGAGCTTGGGTGGGGGAAGGGCCCCTGACGGAACAGCTGGAGGCCTGATGGGTGCTTCCTAGAGAGAGGCGTAAGTCCTTGATGCCAGGGGAGGGACACCAAGGACACGGCCAAATGCCGTCCCCCTCCACCTGAGGCTGCCCTCGTCGGATAATAAGCCTCCCAGTGCAGGGGGAGATTCAACCGGCGGGGTGGGGCGGCTGGGGAGGGAAGGCCCCTGAAAGGTTGGGGCTCTGTGAGGGGGAGGGCTTTCCGAAGGGGAAGGTTCAGTGAAGAGGAAGGGGTTTAGGAAAGGGGCGGGGCTTTGTGAGAGGGAGGGGCGGGGCCCTGTGACGGGAAGGGGCGGGGCTCTGGGAGGGGAAAGGGGTGTTTTCCTAGAATGAAGCACAGAAGGCTGGTTCTCTACTGTCCCAGTGATCCTGTTTCCCAGCCACGCCCCCACTCCCTCCACTTCTCGAGTCTCCCAATTCAGCAGGATTTGCAGGTTTAATTAAGGTCTGGGACTTTCTCCGCAGAAGTATACTCCACTCCCCACCCGCTACTCCACCCTGCCCCTGGGGATCTCATTTCTTTGGCCACATCCACAGCTCATCAAACCTGTTTTCACTGCCAGCTGGAAGCCTCCTTTCTGTCTGTCTTCAGCAGCCTTCCACCCATCCATCCCTCTCTGCAGGGACCCTCCCCAGCCCCACCTGGTCCCCACCTGGAGGTGAACACCAAGTCCCCTTGCCCCCTTCTTTTCCTACAAGCGGCCCTGCCTGGCAGCCTTGGCCCTGCCTTCCTGAGGGCCTTGGGTGGTGGTGACTATCTCTGTCTGAGCCTCAGTGTCTTCTGGGCTCCAAAGGGACAGTGAGCCTTGTCTTGGCTGCCTCTAGGGAGCCCAGGAGGCCTGGATGAACAGACAAAGATGTGGTTTGGAAGGACTGCTGTACACAGGCTGTCTGTCCCCATGTGGCTCCAGGCCCTAATGCACTGGGCATTTCTGAGTTCTCAGCTCACTGACAGTGCAAGCCTGATGGGCAGGCCCTGCTCCCCACTTTGACTCCCTCAACAGCCGGCCCAGCAGTTTCAAAGTACTCAGGGCAGATGCAAAAGGGAGGCTTGGGAATACCAGCTTTCCTTGGAGCTGCACAGATGGGAATGGCTTTGTTCTCTGTTTCTTTGCCTCCAGCTCCACGTGT
Source organism: Physeter macrocephalus (assembly GCF_002837175.3). Lineage (NCBI taxonomy): Eukaryota > Metazoa > Chordata > Mammalia > Artiodactyla > Physeteridae > Physeter > Physeter macrocephalus. The sequence continues at coordinate 73,968,081 of NC_041227.1, read as the reverse complement.
GAGGGCTGTCCTGTCTCCACTGGATTTTCAGGGGGAGGTCCCTAAATCCTTACCGATTAATGCGCAACCCCTCCTTCTCAGCCTGACGAACTCCTACGCGTCCTTCAAGGCCCATTCAAATGTCTTCTCTCATAATCTCCCCTCTGAGCTCCCGAAGCACTTGACCCTCTCCTGTCCTGTCCTATAACCATGATCCTAATCTGTCTTATGGTGGAGTTGGTTGTTAACATGTTTGTTTCCCTTCTGAGATGGGGAAGGAACAGGGGTTGGAAGGGCAGTCTTTGAGGAAGTGACTCCGATTCGGCTCTGGGGTCCAGCGTTGCCCAGCACAGTGCCTGGCACACTTGTGTGCCCCTGTGACTGGTTCTGAACTAGATAGGGTGAAACCTAAGCTTCCGGGTGTGGCTGTTGGGTGGGATTTCTTTGCTGAAACCACAGGCAGCCCTCACACATAGTAGGGGCCCACTGTGCTTTCTTGCCTGGCTGCAGCATCTGCTTGGCAGAGACCAGGCAGCTCGATCCACCCATTTTATAGAAGGGGAAACTGAGGCCTTGATTTATCATTGGTGTTTACAGGCCTATCTCCTGCACTGGGCTGGATATTTCTGGAAGGCATGGACTGTGTCTCCTTGGCTTCTGCGAATCTGAGCCCAGGTCAGAGCTTGATACAGAGCAGGAGTTCAAGATGGCTTATTGGTAGAATAAACTAATAAATGAATGAAAGTTCGGCAGGGCTTGCAATGGTTCGAATTCTGACCTTACAGGCTCCCGGGTCCCAACGCAGGCTCCGCCCCGGCACCGCCCTTGGTTCCCTCCACGCCCCCAGTGCCCCGCCCCGGCCCCGCCCCCTCCCGACTCACCCCTGCTCCTCCATCATCTCCTGCAGCTCCATGCACTTGAGCTCCACGCGTCGCTTGCGCTCGTGGTCCAGGATCTCGCGGTGCGCGCGCTTCACTAGGCCGGGCTCCGCGGCGCGCAGCTCCTCCTCTGCCCGCGGCCAGGCCCCCGACGAAGCGCCCGGCTGCGGAAAGCCGTTCGCCGCGTCGGGCGGGGACGGCATGCTGGCCGCCCCGTTGTTCACTGTGGAGGACATGGTGGCTGCTCCCGGAGCTGCTGGCCTCGGCCCTGCGGGGTAGACACAGACACCCGGCGGGATGGTCACTTCTCGGCCACCTGCTAAGCTCCTCTCGGCGCGGGTTAATCCTGGAGATTTAAAGGACCACTCACGGCTCTAATCCGCTTCCCCTCATGCTGCAGAGCCGGGCTGGTGGCAGGTTTGCACCTTTGGGTCACACCCCAGGGCACGAGGGGGAATCGGACGGACACTGGGCCTTCCCCATCTGTAAGGTGGGTGAATTCAGGCCGGACTAGATGGCCTCTAAGGAACCTTCTCATCTCCAGGGACCTAGTACCACTCAGGACAACCCTCTCTGCCTTGTACCAATGCCTGGCCCCTGCCTGCCTGGCCCGTGCCTGCACACCTGCTGCCAGCTCCCCAGGCAACCAAGTCGGTCTCTGGGAAAATTTGTTGGTTTTATTCTTGTTTTTCCTTCAGGCTCAGTTTAACACCCCCCTCTCACTCCCCAGTGCCCATTCTCCTGGCTCTGGCCCCTGGAGTCACAGAGCACATGTGCTCCCCCCTCCCAGGCTGCTCTGGGACAGCCCTGCCGAGACGGGAAGATGGAACCTTCTCCAGGCTCAACTCCATTCCCACCTCAGATGCAGTTTTCAGTTCCCACTTGGATTTGGCTAACTTTTCCAAAGTCCATTCCAGGTAGGGGCCTGATTGAAGCCCACAGGACTGTCCCCTCCTTTGTTCTGGGAACACTGCTTCTGAGGATGTGACCAAAAGTGGCACTGACATTAACTCTCCAGGCAGCCACATCCTCCTGCCGGCTTGGGATGGGGTAGGAGTCAGCATGGCTTGGGAGGTGAGAAGCTGTGGCTTCATGCTAGACCCAAAGTAGAGCATGTGCCTGCATGCACCCTGCGCATGTACGCGCGCGCACACACACACACACACACACACACACACACACACACACACACACACACACACACACACACACACACACCCCAAGGATTTATCTTAGCAGAGGGGAGGCACCTCCTGAGCTATTTCCATTTCCTTTCTCCAAGGCTCTGCTAGTTGCTAAGCAACAGGGAGGCCTCCTTCCCAGGGAGTGGGATGGGAGGGAGGGAAGGGGTGGAGGGAGGTGAGAAGAGAAGGAACTGGGCATGTCTGGACATCCCAGATGGGGCCCTCCTTCGGTACAAGCCCCCCGCCCAAACACATACTCCCCTCACTGGCCTCAAAGTGATGGGGGGTGAGGGGTGTTCAGAGCCATGGAGTCTGAAACGCAGGGAAGAGAGGGGGACTGTGAGAGGAAGAAGGCTCTGAAGGGGACAGTGACAGGAGGTGACAGTGGTAATGAGAACACAAGCTCCTTTCATATGTCCATCCCCCCAAATGTCTGAGTTCTAGGTCAGGCTTCTCTGCCCCTTGTTTTGTGACCCTGACCACGTCACTGCTCCTCTCTGAGCCTTTGTTCCCAGCCTGTGCCTGGCAGCATCACCCAGATTCTTCAGGAGAGGAGGGCTCTTGGGGATTTACAGAACAAAGCTGTCCTTCTAACCCTGCTTCCCACCTGTCCCTAGCCCAGCCCTGCACCCCAGCTCCACCAGGCCTTCTCCTAGGGTACCCCACAGGCATCACCCACTCACCAAGCCCCACACAAAGCTCTGGGATCCCTGCTTGCTACCTGCCTTGGCTCCGGGGCATAGCTACGGCCTCCAGCCCGGGACACGCATGGAGCTTGGAGAACCCCCCCTGTCCTGGCCCACCACAGCTCACCAACATCAAGTTTGCTCCCTCATTCCCTCTACTCAACATTGCTCACATTTATCCATCTCCTCCTCTCTCATTACCGCCTCAGTTCAAGCCTCTCCCTCTGGTCCACTCTGGCCTCAGCATCCTCTCTGTCCCCCCACCTCCCCGACCTCTTTCTGTTCATCTTCCTCAGCAACCTGGGAGATTGGTCCAGGAGCAAATCAGCCAATCGTGCCCCGATTAACAGCCTCTAGTGGCTTCTTGTCACTCTGGCTTCAAGTCGTGACATGGCCTGTCTCCTGGACTAGCCGTCCCCTGCTGCTCCCACGCAGATTCTCCAGCCCTCTTGCATCCAGGCCTTTCCCCCTGCTGCTCCCTTTCCCTGGGATGCTCTGCACCTGACTCCTGCATGACCTCAAAATCACTGCTCACAGGCCTCCCCACTTTCTGGAAGCCCCCGCTCCCCGCTCTGGCTGGTGCGACCCTCCTGGAGCTCTAGCCACTCACTGTGTCACTGTGGGCACACAGGTCTGGCTCTCCCTGAGGGCTGAGGGCAGTTTACCCTCAACTCCTAGGGTCAGCAAAGTGCCTGAAACATGTGGAGCCCAGTGCCCCGGGGTAGAACAAGGAGGAGGCAAAAAGGGAGGTGGGACAGAGGAATGCTGGGCAGTCCTTGATACAGCCTGCGAGACCCCTTTGCATTTTGCCTTACGCTATCTTGCAACTTCATCCCGTGCCACACCTCATCCTGTAGCCAACATCCAGCCCCTCAGCCTGGGTCATCTGTCCCCAAACATGTGCTCTCACTCCTTTGTGCCTCTGCCCACGCGGTTCCCCTGTGCTGGAATTCCATTTCCTCTTCTCTCCACCTGGGGAACTCCCGCACATCCTTCTGGGCCCAGCCCAGATGTCACCTCCTCTGGGAAGCCTTCCCTGCTTTTGAGGAAGGATGAGTCATTCCCTCCTTGTGCCCCCACAGCTTTTGTCCTCACCTCTTCAGATCCTGAGGCTCAATTTATTGTTTGCATCTGACCACTGTTCTAGCCCTTTGAGTGAAGGGGACCACCCCTTCATTCTGGCTCCCCAGAGGCTACCCAGCACCTGGCAACTCAGGAGGTGCACTGAGCGTGTGGGGACAAAGTGCTTGGGTCCCAGCAAGAGCCCGTGGAGCCAGGTTCTGAGTAATGCTGCTCTGCATGCTTTCCCTCTGATGTGGGAGAGGCTCCCCAGCCTAGAACTTGGCCTGAGCTCCTTGAGGGCAGGGGAGGGGAAGCTGGTGGGAGCAGTTCTGAATGCACTCAGATCTCCAGACCCTGAGAAATCCTATCCCTGGCACTGGGAGAATGCCTGGGTAAGATGGCTAGGCTGCTGAAGGCAATCTTTCAGGAGTGACTGAAGGAAAGGAGAGGAATGTGAAGACAGAGGGCAGATGCTGTCTGGATTTTCACTAGGACAGACGGTGGATTCTAGCAATTTCACCTGGTGATGGAGGGCGCCAGGCAGGAATCAGAGGCACGTTATTGAAAGAATGACCCCTGAACCCCTAGAGGAGAGCCCAGGACCCTAAGAACAAGTGATTGCACACTGAGCCCACTTCTTTCCAAGTCAGGGCTGCTGGACCAGCAGACCAGGGAGTTAGTTACTGCAGGCACCGAGTCTCTCTGTGGGGTATCTGATATTATCTATTGCGGAATCCTTGTGAGATTTCATAAGAAGAAAAAGACATTGTGCTGGTGGGCACTAACATTCTGTACTGTTTTATTTGGTGGATAGATTAACCTGTGTTCCAAGGGAGCTGATTAATGGGTCAATGTCACATTAGATGGGGGTATCTAGTGGAAGACCACAGGGCTCTGTCCTCACCCACATCTGATCTGATATGTTCACCATTGACTGGATGGAACTCTGATAACACGATGATCAGATTCACTGAGGACACCACTTGAGAAGGCTCATAAATTCAGAGTCAGAATCTGAAAGGACTCAACAGACTGAAAAGATGGAAGGAGTCTAAGAAGGTGAAACAGGATAGTGAGAAATGCCACATCCTGAAGCTGGATCCCAAATTAACTTTCTAAAATTGGAATGAGGTAGACATGCTTTAGAAGCAGCATATTTAGGAAGGCTTTAGGGGTTTTCAGTGGTCACAGGCTCAATTTGAGTCAGTACCATGATGTGGCTGCCAAAAGTACATGCTATCTTAGGCTACATCAACAAAAATATGTCTAGAATGGGGAGGTGATGATAAGAATATACAAGCTGTCAGAATCCCAATCTTCAGCTACTTGAAGGATTGTAGAGGATTTAGGCCAAACCTGGTTGAATCTGTTGGGAAGCTTGTTAGAAGTAGGTTGGGTTGGGCTTCCCTGGTGGCGCAGTGGTTAAGAATCCGCCTGCCAATGCAGGAAGTAGGTTGGGTTGGGCTTCCCTGGTGGCGCAGTGGTTAAGAACCCGCCTGCCAATGCAGGGGACACGGGTTCAAGCCCTGGTCCGGGAAGATCCCACATGCCGCGGAGCAACTAATCCCGTGAGCCACAACTACTGAGCCCGTGTGCCACAACTACTGAAGCCCGCATGCCTACAGCCCGTGCTCTGCAACAAGACAAACCACCGCGATGAGAAGCCTGCCCACCACAACGAAAGGGTAACCCCCACTCGCCGCAACTAGAGAAAGCCCATGCACAGCAACAAAGACCCAAAGCAGCCAAAAATAAATAAATAAATAAATAAATAAATAAATTTATTAACAAAAAGAGAAGCAGGTTGGGTCGCCAGATTTGGCAAATAAAAATACAGGATGCACAGTTAAATTAATTTGAATTTCATATTTGGGACATCCTTATACTAAAAGAAAATTATTCATTGTTTATCTGAAATTCAAATTAAACTGGGTGTCTTGTATTTTATATGTGATTCCTACCTAGACCTACTGAATCAAAATCTCTGGGGGTGAAATTGTCAGTGTTCCCCAGGTGATGCTGATATAGACCATCTGTAGACCAGCAATTGGGAGCCGGTTCTACAGCAGCAGTTCTCAAATCTTATTAGGCAGCAGAGTCACCTGGAGGGCTTGTTAAACCATAGATGGCTATGGTCTACCCCTGAAATTTCTGATTCGGTAGATCTGGGGTGGGCTCTGAGAATTTGCATTTCTAACAAGTTTCACCTGTGCTGGACCTTGACCCACACTGAAGGGAGCAAGCCCCTCGCCAGTCTGGGTGGTTCCGGCAGACAAAGCCAGGACTCCTGCGGAGAAGTCATCTGGAGTGGACCTCAGCTAAGTCCAAGGTAGGATTTTTTTCCCTAACAAAACTTTTAAAAAACTAAGCAGTTCATCCCTGGATGAGTGAGTTCCCCGTTACAGGAAGTACTCAAATAGGAGATAAACTATTATATTCACTCAACAAACACTTGCCCAGCATCTACTCGCCCCCTCCCCCCGCAACAAATGCTGGAGATTTGGAGACAAGCAAGACCCCATCCTGACCCTCTGGCAGCTCACAGGCTGGTTTGGGAAACCAGTAGTTATCGCGGTGTAGTGTGATAAAAGAGAATTTGAGGAGTGTCTGCATCTCCACCTGCTTGGTCAGGGCAGGCTTCCCAGAAGGGGTGAGAGGGGCTGGAGACAGGGACACCAGAGCAGCTGGGCCCTGGCCAGGATTCAAGAAATAAATGGACAGGGCTTCCCTGGTGGCGCAGTGGTTGGGAGTCCGCCTGCCGATGCGGCGGACGCGGGTTCGTGCCCCGGTCCGGGAGGATCCCACGTGCCGCGGGGCGGCTGGGCCCGTGAGCCGTGGCCGCTGGGCCTGCGCGTCCGGAGCCTGTGCTCCGCAACGGGAGAGGCCGCAACAGTGAGAGGCCCGCGTACAGCAAAAAAAAAAAAAAAGAAAGAAATGGACAGACTGGGCAGGACTGTAGGCGGACTGGGTGTGGGGTGGAGGGAGGCACCTTGGATAACACTGGGTCTCTGGCTTGGGTGGCCAGGGGGATGGTGCAGCCGTTTACTGTGATGCGGAATGTGGAGGGCAAACTGGGCTGTGTTAAGGGTGAGGGGCTTTTGGGGGTCAAGCAGGCAGCTATGAGGTCTAGAGCCATAACACTGACCCTGACCCTGACTTGTTAAGGTCCTTGGGGACATTGATGCTGTGTCTCTTTGGAGGCAGGGTGGCACATGGGAAGTCTTTTCTTGACCCCTGATTGGCTGTGAGACCCTGAGCGAGTCTCTTCCCGTCTCTGGACCCTGGTTTCCCCACTGGACAATGAGGGACTGGACTCAGAGACCCCACAGGTCTTCTCCTGCTCTGGAAATCTAGGTAATCCGGACTATGTATGTACACCGCCAAGCCTTCAGTCCACCTCCTTCCTGCTGCTATGGCCAGTGGCCAGGGCCACACCGGTTCCCCCCAGAGCTCAGCCTGAGGCTGTCCCCAGCACTGGGTCAGGTCCCAAGGGCAGGCCCAGATGCTGGGCCAGTCAAACCCACGTGCAGATTAAGTCATGAATTTAATGCTGTCTGACTGGGGCGGGGCGGGGCGCAGCGGGGGGCGCATCTCCCCTTCTGACAGCCAGGAAGTGGTTAAAGGGCCATAGCCCTGACTTCCAAGCCTCACTCCTGAGTCCCTGGGCTAGCCTCCTTCCCTCAGTCCCAAGCCTGGGTCCCCTGAGCAGGCCTGGCTGAGGACAGGATGGAGCACAGTCTGGCTGCCGGTACCTGCAAGTCCAGTCCCGCTGGTAGAGATTAATTGAAGGGGAAATAGCCCATCTGTACTGCAGGGTCCAGCCTGCTGACAGGCACAGAGGCCTCTCAGCTCATGAGATCATCACTCATCTTGGGGCTCAGAGGGGTAGGATGCTAAGGGTGCTAGTGACTGGACCAGGTCTGGGGAGAGGGAACCGTGGACCACATATGTGTCTGAGAAGGAGACTGGGTCGTGCCACGGGGAACTTGGTTTGAGGCGGGGAGACAGGGCCGTGCTCTTTGGGAACTCATGAGCTGAGTGACCTTGATCATGTGGCTTAAACTATGTGCCTCAGTTTCCTTGCCTGTGAATTGGAACTAATAATAGCACCCTCCTCGTAGGGTCGTGGTAAAGGACTAATGCACGTGGAATGCTAGCACGGTGCCTGGCACACAATGAACGTCTCATAATGGTGATGATTTTTTGTCACTGGTGACTGTCCTCTTTTGGACACGGTGGGGGTGGGGGGTCCTTGGACATCCATGTGAACATGTCCAGAAGGCTGAGCTCTGGGTCTGACTGGGGGATGTCATCACTTAGCTGGGGACTGAGACCCAAGGGTAAGCAAGGTTGTTGATTGTGGAGGGAGAAGAGGGCAGAGGCCGGAGCCCAGGGCAAGGATGACCTGGGCCACCTTCCCCCATCCCCACTGGCCTCAGCAAACCCCTCCCAACTCACTTTCAGCGTCTCAGCCTCCAGCCCCCATGGCACCAAACCAGGGGCCCCCTTTGCTCCTGGGGCTCAGGAGCCAGTCTCCCCCAGGGGCAGCACTCACTCCCCTGGGGGCTCCTTTCCCCACCCCTGCCTGCCAGAGACCCACCTACCCGGTGATGATGTCAGGACTCGGGGCCTCTGCACCCTCAGAGGTACAGGTCCCTACAACGTCAAGTAAACTCTTGACCTGTGGTCATACACAATGTAACCACCTTCTTGCCACTAAGGTCCTTCTCTGCTCCCGCTGGCTCAGGAACAAGGAGCGCTGGGTTTGGAATCAGAAGATTTGAGCTTGAATTCTGGTTATACCAGTTCTCCCTGGGTGATCAGGGAATGTCACCGAACCTCCCCGAGCCTGAGTTTTCTCATCTGTAAAATGGAGACAATACTCCCCAGCTCATAAGGTGGTGGGATTGTTCATTCTTTCAGTGACAAGCTTGTTATGAAGACAGATCCTGATTACCCCTCACCCCCCACCCCCCAGTGCTACAGGAGCAAAAAAGAGACCGTGGAGGGTCGACCTTTGCCTGCGATGGTCAGGGAAGGCTTCACAAAGGCAAGGGTGTTTACACTGGTCCTTTGAAGGATGAGTCTAAGGAAGGGGGAGTCCAAGCAGGGGATGGCACGGGCTGAAGGCAAGGGTATGGCGAGGTCCAGCGACCTGGGATTAAGAGGGTCACGGTGGGGTGGGATGTATGCTGGGGAGCAGCCTTCCCGCGAAGGTGGGGACGACTACCACAGGGTGAGCCCGCCCAGAGAAAAAGCTCAGTGTGGGGAGAGGGGGTGGGGAGGGACGTGCCTCCGGAGGTTCCTGGAGGAAAGAGTTCTTTGTAACTGTCAGAAACGTGACGGAACTGACAAACACACATGAAACCAGGCACTCAGCTTGTGAAACTAAGTCTGGGTCTTTGTAAAAATAAGCGTGTAACAATGGTTTTGTCAAGATATTTTATGAAGCTGGCAAAGAAAACCCATCTCCACTGTGTCCAAGGAATCTGGGTGTGCCCCTTCCCCACCCCGGTCCCTGCCCTGAAGCCAGGCTGTACTCCTGACAACAGAGGAGGTGTCCCCAGAGCACCCTGTGAAGGGGGCTCTCCTGTCAACCCCTCCCTTTCCCGGGGGGACCCTTCTCCAGACCTCCAGCCCGTGAACACAAGCGTGGGGAGGTGGCAAAGGTAATCAGGTCATGGCTGGAACAAACTAGAAGCCCTCCCTGTGCTCCCTGCCCAAGGGGGTGTGGCTGGGGAGTAAGGGCCACAGGACTGGGAGATGGCCCCTCAGCTCTAGGGGCGGGTCACTCATTCATGTCACAGCTATTTGGTGAGTGGCCAGTCTGAGGCTCACCAGAGGAGATGCAGGGGGAGAAGCACTGTGAGGTAGCAAGATAAGTGCTGGGATGGGAGACATGCGGCAGAGACATCAACTGAGCTGGAGTGTGTTTGGGGAGGATCAAAGCTGGGAGGTCTTCCTGGAGGAGGACTCTTGAAGGATAAGTAGGAGCTGGCGGATGTAGAAGGGGAGGAAGGATGTCTTGCACAGAGTGTGGGGCATGTGGGAAGAAGGCTTGGAGAGGAAAAAAGGAAGAGCATGGGCTCATGCACAGGTAGGGCACAGGGGGCCAGGAGGGGCTGGAGGAGCTAGGACCATGCCCTGCAGGCAATCGGGAGCCACTGAAGGAAGGCTGCTGAACTGGGGAGGTCACAGTCAGCTTTGCATTTCAAAAAGATCTCTCTTGCTGCCTGGTGCCCTCGATTTTGGTGGCCTCTGCCCCGGAGAAAGGTCTGACTCTCAGGGACAGCCCGGTCCACATTAACCAAGACAGACCTGTACGGATCAGCGGATCAGCAAGTGACAGAAGCACCAGGCTGGGTTCAAATCAATTAGTATGTGCCCTAAAGTGACTTGACCTCTGTGCTCAGTTTCCTCATCTGTAAAATGGGGTTAATATAAGTACCCCCACCATTAGGGGTGAAGGAATTAACACATGTACAGTGCAGCCGTGCCCAGGAAGGTAGTAAGTTCTATGTATAAGTGTTAACTGTTCGTACTACCCGTAAACAATGGCAGCTAGTCTAAACCACTACAGGCATGAGTTAACCAGGAAGACGTCTAGCTCAGGATAAATCAGAACACATAAGCTAGATAATGTACCAGATCAGTGCCAACTTGTGAAGACTAGTAGATACCAACCCACACGGACCCGCAGAGACCAGTATTCGCGGGTCAGAAGATGCTGCGGGCGAGGCCTGGGAGGAAGGCGCTCGGCAGGCCGGCAGAGAGTTGATTAGCAGAGCAAGCTTCCTCCCTGCGTTCTGGGAGTCTCTCTCAGGAGGCGCTGGCACTGCTGTTTGTTACCCAACCCTCGAGACGCTGCAGTGGGGAGGGAGAAAGCTGAAAGCCTTCTTTTCAATTATTCAGCAGCTGGAGCTTCCTGCCGCCCCGATGGAGCCGGAGGAAGGCCCTGGCCAGAGCCCCCGGGCTGGGTCTGGCTGGGCTGCGGGGAGGGCTGGTTGCAGGAGGGACAAGCAGCCTGGCCTGCACACAGGCTGGGCCTGCTCCTGCCCTTCCTCCCAGACGCCCCCAGCCCTGGGCTGCGGGGTTTGGCGGGGGGCAGCCGTGCCTGGGCAGGCTTGGAGCTATCCCCTTCCCTGCGGACTCAGACTGCGCTGTGGAACGGAGGTGGGGGCGGGCTGGCCCAGTTCCCAGATCCAAGGTTGGGTGTCTGGGGGTAGGCAAGGGAGGGAGGGCCTGTCCACTGTCCACAGGAGAAAGCCAGGCAGCTTAGCTGGCACCTGCGTCCTGGGCAACCTGTCCAGCCCCCTGTATGTCAGAAACACGGCACTCGGCTCCACCCAAGAACATGCCGGCCCGGACTGCTCCCTCTGCCTGGAATGCCCCTCCCCTTCCATTCATCCTGTAGTACGCTGCTCAAGCATCACCTCCTCTGTGAAGCTCTCCCTGACCTCCACTGTGGGATGTGCCTCCACGCTGCTTCCAGAGCCTTACCCTCTGGTTACCACTCTCAGTGTTTCCCTTGTTCTGCTGTGACTATTTGCTCCCTAGCCGAGCGAGGGCTCTCCAAGGGCAGCGACTGGGTTGTGTCCATCTTTGTGTCCCTACCGCCTAGCACAGAGCTTGGCACAAAGCAGCCCTCTGTGAATATTTATTGAAACCCGGCTTGTGTTTGCACTGACGGGGAGCTCACTACTTATTTTTTTAACCACCTCCATCTCTGGGGACCTCAGGGGGAAAGGTCCCTGGTTACCGCTCTCAATATGCCCAGACTTGATGTGTGTTAATATTTGCAAAGGCCACATTGTCATATACTTTGTAAGCCCTGGAGTCCAGCTCTGTCATGGAATGGATAGGAAGGACTCACCTGGCACCTAGGCTCCTGCCCATCAAGCCAGGGCCCTGTCTTTATTCCTGTTGGCTCTGATTTGGGTTCCCAGAGCAGAGGAGCTGGATGGCAGGTCCGCAGGGACAAAGAGGCCTCAGCTGTCTGCTCCCTACAGAGGGGCCCACAGTATAGGCAATATAGCCTAAATGAGGCCAGTGCAGACCACCGCAGCCCAGGACAGGCCATAGAGGAACCAAGAATTCAGACTGGATACGTCCGGGAACCCACCAATGCAGACCAGTATTCTAGACCAGTGGAATAGAGCAGAACACACAGTACTGGTCATTGAAAATAATACAGACCAGTTTAACTCAGGAGGCAGCGTGTATGGACCAGTACTGATATCAAACAGCAAGCAGTGTTTTAGGCTCCCCTCTCCTGCGTTCTGGTGGAACAAAGGAATCCCTGCACCCACTCAGCCCACTCTGTTCCTTTTTAGGGCCCTCAGTGGCCTTCAGGGAGCTGTAGCCTTCCAGCCAGGGAGCAGGCAGCTTCCCTGGGGTTGCCTGAGCTCCAGTGGAGATTTGGGATTGCAGGGAGAGGACTGAGAAAGAACATCTTCATGGCTGAGCTGTCACTGATGGCCTGGGCTGCCAGGGAGGTGGTGATCTCTGTGTCCTGGGGAGGGTCCAAGCCCGATGGCCTTGGGGAGGTGTCCTAGAGAGAGCCACCTAGGTGTCATGCTCTCGGAGGACTCTCCCAAGCTGGCCTCTAGGGCTGACCCTGGAGTAAAATCAGAGGAGCCCTGTGCTGTCATCAGCTTCATTACGTCCTTTACCCGCTTCTCCTCCCTGAAAAGGTCAGACCCGCCCAGGTTCACACCCGGGAGCTGGGCTGAGGAAGGGGAAGATGGGCTAGAAGCTGTATGACCAGATTTCTTTCCCTTTTCAGGTTTCAGTTTCCCCATCTGGTCTAAGTGCCAGGGCCTGGATACTAGTGGGGCCAGGGTAGGGCTGGGCTCTGAGTCCTTGGCAGCCCAACACTTGGAAGAATCCAGGTGGGGTGGTGATGTGCCTGCCCTCCCAGGAGCTATCAGCAGGAAGGGTGTGTGCTGGACAGACAGACAAGCACCTTCCACCCACTGGGGAGGGTGAAGTGGGGAGACAGGGCAGCTGCCTCCACTGCCCACACAATCTCATTACGGAAAATTCCCTCTATTGACTCAGCTTTAATCAGGCAGGCTGCCCTGGGCTTCCCCCCCACCAGGTTTCTGCTGGGCTGGGTGAGATCAAAGAGAGAGCCGGGCTGGGGGCTAGAGCCTCATCTGCCATTCCCATCGATCCAGATGCGCCTCTTGTTGCTAGGCAACAGTCTCCAGTCTCTCCTGGTCCTTCCTCCCCCAGGGGCGGCAGGATCGGGCAGTAAAGGGGGGAGAGAGACCCCACGTTCATTCTCTAGCTCTCCCCTTACCAAGCTAGAGATCTCTGTCACCAAGCCAGGAGCCCTCCTCCTGCCCAGGAAGGGCCCCCCATCCTGGGAACTTGACCCTCCCACCAAAACAGACCCCCTTTTCTCCCCTCACATTTGTATTCAGCTCCAGAATACTCGAAATCCACACCTCCTATGTCCCATGTAAGCACTCTATCAAGAAGACAGGCCAGGGATTCACCAGAGAGGGGAAGGGACCCTTGGGGGTGTGGGGTAGGAGTCAGTGAAAAAGTCCAGATGGGGCTGCAGGCTACCGTCTTCCAGCCCAGCATTGGACTGGATGTGGGAATCATGTAATCTCGAGAGAATGGCACTGAAGACAAATTCACGCTCCCAGTTTTGAGTGGGTTGGCTTTTTTTTTTTTTTTTTTTTTTCTTTTTCCAAAACGTAGGATGCATTTCATAGTAGTTTTTTCTTTTTCGTTTCAAGTGCTATAATTTAAAAGTGTAAGTTGTATTTTAAAACAGGCATAAAAATGTACTGTGGCTTTTGGGGGCTGTAATTGACTAAATAATGCAGATCTGAGCATTTTATCACAGCTTAATATTTTGCATCTTTGATCTACCCGACGCTGCTCATCTTTCTCTTTTTAAAAAACTGAGTATGTGAAAGTCATCCGCACGCGTGTTACGTGGTGACCTACTTGTATCGCGGCTTATTTAGGATTTTAAGGTCTCTCCCCTCTCTGAGGTCTTTACAGTCCTTGGGGATGGAAAATATCTCACTCTTACCTCTGGTCCCTCATCAGACCTTTTTTAAAAAAATGCAACTAAGGGATAGGAAGAGGTGATGCACTTCCCGAAGTGTAAAGACCCAGAACCCGGGAGTCCGAGGACCCAGCCCCGAGAGCTGCCGGGAGATGCACAGCCCCTGGGCAGCTGTCCCAGCGCCCTCGGCCCTGCAATGCCTGCCACCTGCTCCCCCCAGCTCCGCAGCGCAATGACGATTCCTCTCTGCCTCCCCTGCCCAGACCCAGTCACACACTTCAACTCTGAGAGGCATAGCTTTCCAGGGTCCTTGACAAATGGTAACCAATTAATGCCAATTAATCTGATTAGCCTAAATAGTTAATTAAGCAGTTAATTAACAACATCATTGACAATAACCTATGGCTCCCGAGGGATTGTGGGTGGGAGGTAGGAATGGCAGGGGGCGGGGGCCCTCCTTGCTCTGGGAAGAGGCGAGCCCCTTAAGTTCAGGTTGACAGTGGGGGGCTACTCGTGCAGCTGTGGCCTCTCTGAGTCTCTGCCTTGCTCTGCCATCAGGCCCGGAATCTTCATCAGGGCGTCCGACCCCACCCCGGCCACAAACCCTTCCCCGGCCCCTGACCGGGTTTGAGAGGGTCTGATTTCTATGAGAAAGGCTGAATCTCAGCACAGCAGAGGAGGGAGAAAGGCCTCCTGTCTGGGAAGTTGTTCCACCCCAAAATCCTAGCGAGGAGTCCCTGCCTCTGCTGACAGCCCAACCCCCAGCCCAGACCACACACCTCATAGCCTACCACCCCCACCAGGGCCATGGACTCTCCCAAGCTGCAGAGCAGTCCTGGAGGGGACTTGTCACCCTTAAGCCCAGATGAGGAAACTGAGCACCTCGCATATGCCAGGCCCTGTGCTTTTGCACCTGCAACGATAAGCAGCCCGGGGGGGCTGCCCTCAAGGGGCTCCTCGTCTGGGGTGTCACAGAACAGTGCAGCCTACCGCACCTTAGCTGGATGACGCTGGTGACGTTAACCACCTCTCTGTGCCTCAATATCCTCTGCTGTGTCCTGGCTCCGTCATAAGATGTTGTGAGGACTCAATGAGTTAGGACACATGAAGCCCTTGCAGCGGTGCCAGTCACACGGGAGATTCCAAATGTTCGTGATGGTTACCGAGGGAGATGGAAGGGTAAGTAAGCATCAGCACAGAGTACAAAAGCGGCTGAGGAAGAGGTGGTCCCAGGCACCTGGGGGCACACAGAGGGAGCTTGGTACGAGGCATCGCACAACAGACGTGAGAGTAGAGGCTGAGGGTCAAGGAGGTAGAGGAAGAGGGAAGAAGGGCATCTAGGCAAAGGGAACAGCGTCTGCAAAGCAATGAGGCACCAATTCTCCCCGCTAGCGTGGGTAGTCACTGGGGAGCTTTCAAAAATCCTGACCTCCCAGGTCCTACACTCAGATTCTGAATGGGTGGGTCCCAGGAACCTGCTGTTCATGGACTGTTTTGGAAATGGCAAGGCAGGTAGGTACTCTGCACCTAGAGACCATGGCTGCCGTGGTTTCTGGGTGTCCCAGGCTGGGAGGAGCAGAGCTGCATCAGGAGAGGCTCCAGGCCATGTGACCCATGTCCCGAAAGCATACCGCAGGCCCCCCTGTTCTCTCCATCTGTCCAATCACGCTTGCCCTTCAGGGGTGACCTTCCTGAAACAGCTCTGGCCGTGTGCTTACCTGCTGGAAACATCCCTTGGTCTCTCCGCTGCCTTCAGGAGAAAGGCCAGACTCCCCTGACTGCCATTAAGGCCCCTCACGAGGCCCCCCTCTCCAGCCGGGTCCTCTGTTCCTTGGACTCTCCAGCCACACTGTTCCCTAAGTGCCGGGGCTCTTTTCTCCTCCATGACTCTGCTCATGCTGTCCTTCTGCCAGAAACGCCCTTCCCCTTTTTCTCCCCCTGGCAAACCTGTACTCATCCTATGAGGACCATCTCTGATGCTGGCTCCAAAGTCAGGCAGGCAACTGCCCACCCCCACCCACCAGTGTCCAGGCAGCCCCCGGGATGGTCCCCCATAACCCATATTCCATCCCTAAACATTCACCAGCTCATGGGCCTTGCTCGCCACTGGACTGAGGGCGGCTCCTCCCTTTCTCCAGCGCCGAGCACAGGGCTTGGGGATGACAAGGATAATTGAGTTTTCAGTTCAGAGGAGCTGCTGAGCAAATGTTTAATGAATGAAGGAATGACCGTCTCTGCTTTCTGATGTCTGAGGAACAGAGGACAGAGGAAGAGAGAATTCGGGAGGCAGATAAGAGAGCTGTTCTGGGGACAATAATGTGTGGGTCACAGGGGCCAAGAAGCATGTGCTAGACTATGCCAGGTAGGGAGGGGGGACAGGGCTGCCTGGAGGCAGGACCTGCCGAGTGTCCCAGCTTCCCTCCCATCCCGGAGGCCCCTTCTGGCCCCCTGTTGGGAGAAGAGGAGGCTGGGCCCCTCTGCCCCTCCTGAAGCCCACTTCCCCAACCTGGTTCTCTGGTGCTGACGGCTGTGCCAAAGCTGCCCTACCTCTCAGCCTGCCCCTGCCCCGGGTGAGCCCGGCCTGGAGCACGTGCACATGCCCTGTCAGACCTCCCGGCGGTGCATCTCCGGTGCCCGTCTCACCTGCAGCTGTGCCATCACCTCCTCCCTGGCCTCTCGCCCTTGGTCTCTTTCTCTTCATCCTCTTCCCCCTCCCAAAGGCAGCCAGAGTAGGCTTCCTTAAGTGCAAATCGGATCATTTCATGACACTGCTCCACAAAGGCTACTTGACTCCCATCACTTTCCAAAGAAACTCCCAGCGCTTACAGTGGTTTTCGGGGTCCTTCAAGACCTGACCTGGCTCACCACGCCCCCGGGGCTGCGCTCTATCCTTGGGCACGCCCTCTGTGCCATGGCTCTGTTAGATCACTGACTATCCCCTTAGCTCACTAGGACTTTTCATACCCCTGTGCCATGGCCCACGCTGTTGTCTGGAGTGCCTTGCCTCTACCTTCTCTGTCTGGCACCTTTCCTGTCATTCTCCAAAGCCCACCTTAAAGGTCTCTCTCCCCAGTCTCCTCCGGCTGCCCACGTCACTGTGGACATCTTAGTCCTAGCAGAACCTCCGTGGTCATCACTGTCAGTTAACTCACGGCTCCCTTTCCCACTAGTCTGGGAGCTCCTCAAGGTCAGGGCTGGTGTCTGACTCACGTCTATGTCCCCGGTGTTCAGACAATGCCCGGAAAATCAGAAGCACTCAATAGATGTTAATGGTGCGGCCTCACACATTCAAGTGACCGTCACCTCTGGGCAGTGAACTGGGTTTCATCTCTCCTTGGGTGTCTTCACACTCATTACCTGAATCGCTTGTCAGCGCACACCTGGAGGTGGGCATTAGTATGCCCATTTCACAGGAGGGAGAAACAGATCTGATTGTGGAGGTTGGGGCCTCGATGTGATCAGAGGCCAGGAGATTGGCAATCGCCTGATTCCCAGCTCTGAGCTCCTTCTTCCAAGGTCTGGGTTGGTCCAGGTTCTCAGCCCGCCCAGGGGATGTATGACTCTCTCGTGCTTCCCCTCCCCTGGCAGCCTTGGCCCTCCCCACCTCGGTCCCTGGCAGACGGGTGTACTGAGGAAGCAGGCCCACCTCAGTCCCTGGCTAACCCTGTCACAGGCCTCAGAGCCATCCTCTCCAAGGGAAACCCACCGCCCACAGCAGATCCCCAAGGTGCGCCCCACCCAAGAGGGCAGGGGAGGGGCAAGTTCTCTCCCCCCAGCTCTCACTGGCTCCCTGGGAAGCTGGTCCACCTGTGCCCAGTGTTCATATGGCCTTGGAAAGTAGGCTTTTTGCAGAGTCTTTAAAGACATCAGAGAATTCTCACTATAGAGTAAAAAACAGCGCGCCGACTTCCCTCAACAGGGTGTCCCCAGTTATTTAATGCTACGTATCTATGAACGCATGGACAGAGTCCTGGTAGGAAATACCCCTCTGTGTTCACAGCGGCTGTCTCTGGGTGGGGGGACCACACATGACTTTTTTCTCCTTGGTTTTCTATTTCCCAAGTCTAGCACAGTGAGGAGGTGCCATTCTTAAAATGAAAAGAATTCAATGAGCCTTACTTGTCTCCATCCTAGGGAGTTCTGGGGAATGGTGGTGGGAATGGGGTTCAGTACAGGGAGAGGTCTCAGAACCACAGGCTATTCCGAACACCAGAAGTAGGCAGGCCGAGAGCGGCCCAGCTCAGTAAGCTGCCTGGGCCTCAGGGTCTGGTTCCCTGGGCTCAGGCCCCCCTCTGGTCCTCACGGGCCCCGGCAGGATGCTGAGCGGGCCGTGGCCCTGCCCGCCAGCTCCAGCTGGCACAGCAGCCTCTGCAGTGGGCAGGAGGCCAGGGCGGGGGCGGCAGGATGCTGAGGCCAGGCTGACTGCCTAGGAAGCAGCGCCACAGACGGATGGGCTGGCGGCTTTTGGCTATAAGCGGGGAGACCCTGGGGGTTGGGGGCTGCTCTGGAGCCCAGGCACACGTGTCCGCTGAGGCCTTTCTCCCAGATCAGCGGGCAGCCTAGGCCTGGCTCACCTGTCCAGGCCCCCTGAGAGCCCCGTTCTGGATGACACAGAGTCAACAGGGCCTGGCCTCTGGGGATGGAGCTGTCACCCTCCTGTGCTCATGACCCAGAAGAACGTGAAGAGACAGGGACCCAGAGGTGTCAGCAGGCACCCAGCCACAGTAAAGACCTAGGCTGGGCCAGGCTGGGGTCTATAACGCTTGGTAATGGTCCCTCCCTGTCATGGGCTCCTCTGGGCCTCCCACGCTCTCATGCCCCTCTCTCTCTCCTCTCTAACGGCCCCGTCCTCTCTGAACTCACTGCCCCCTACTGAGCCCCCATCCCCTCTTCTGACTCCATTCCACTCGTCAGTTGCCCTCCCTTCTCTGAGTACCACCTCCCTGAGCTCCTTCCCCTCCCGGAGCCTCCAAGACCCCACGGGGCCCCTTCCTTCAGCGAGTGACCTCTTCCTTTCTTTCCGTAAACGCTTCCCCCTCTCCCTGAGCCCAGGTGTTAGAATTGAGAAGGAACTTCCCCATTTCTTGCCTGGCTGCTCCTCCCCCAATACAGCCTGGACTAGTGTCCATACCGACCCCCTCCTGTGGCAGGGCCCTGCATCTTCCCTTTAGAGCATCAGCTGTAAAAATCCCTCCCTCTCCCCAAGACTCTACGAATAAGCTTCCCCCACCGTACCGTTGCTGCTTCCCTGGATGTGGGACCTGAGCCTGTGTGTCCTGGGGGATCCCTGGACATTGCTGAACAGCTCTGGGAGGTGTGTGTGGGGGGGCATCTTCAGTGTCCCTGCAGGTCACCTGAAATCCTGGGCCGGGAGGGCTCAATCCTGGCTCTGCCACAGAGTCCTGGGATCTCTGGGTGAGCCACTGGGCCTCTCCAAGCCATATTTTCCCATTTTGAGTTAAGACCACAAGTTTGTAGTTAGGAGGGACGGGTGAATTTTAAATCTCAGCTGCAATTAATAAACCTACGCTTCAAACATCGGAGGTGAATTCTATCTCTGCCGATGGAACCACAGGCTTCCTGACGCACAGATTTATGGAGCAGAGAGATCTTAAAACCTTAATGCTGGCAGGGCCTCTGGGGGGGGTCGTCTGGTCAAGCCCCACCGTTTTGTGGTTGAGGACACTGAGGCCCAGAGACAGGAAGAGACCCGTTCAGGGTTACACAAGGAGCCAGGGCCAGAGGTGGGCCCAGAAAGAAGGTCCTTGGACTCCATCACATGCCACCCCCCAACCCCTACTGGCCCACAGTGTCCTGGCTGATCTTCACTCAGGAGAGCCTGGAGAATCGAGGGCAGAGTGGCGTTGTGGAAGCCACACTGGGCCCCTGAGGCAGTGGGCTAGAGTTGCACCAAGACCTTGCTCTGTGACCTTGGGAAAGTCATGCCACTTTCAGGCCTTGTTTTGCTCCCCTGTGAAGGGGAGACAGTGGCACCTTTGGCACCAGGTTATGTGAGGATGAAATGAGATACTGCATGTGAAGTGACAGGCCCATGGCAGGGGCTCAGAGTGTGTGTAGGAGTTAAGAGAGAGAGGGTGGGCTCTCCCCCGTCTCCTCAGCAGCACCCATGGCTGGCTACTGGGGCAGGAGGAGCTGTGGTTCTGCCCCACTGGCAGCAAGAAGCAGGCAGAGGAAAAGTCAGTAGGCGAGGCTGACCCCAGCATTGCCGGCAGTTGCTTGTGACCGTGGCCCCATCACAGAGGGTGAGGGCTAACTGCTCAGAAAGGAACAGGCAGTGCCCGGCTTGCCAAGGTCAGCAAGAGGCTGGCAGGCAGAGAAGGTGAGAGTGGGTGCGAAGGTGAGCAGACGGGGCCTGCCAGACCCAGACTCCCCCTCTGGCAGGCATGATGGTGGCGGGGGTGGGTTGTGATGGGAGCACCCAGCTGGATAATTCAAAGCACATTCCACCTCCAAATATCCCAGTGACCTTGGGGGGAGTCAGCGCCTCACTGCACTGCACGCCCTCACCCATATGCTACAGGCTCCTCACCTGGAAAGCTGGCCTCATGAATCAAGAAACTGGCATTTAAGTGGGTCTTGATATCAAGGGGCCAGGACAGGTTATCAGCTCCACAACTGCCCCAGGGAAGACAGCTTGGGTGGCTTCATGACCTTGGAAAAGTCATTCGAGTCTCATTTCTCAGCTGTGAAATAGGGACATTGATGGCTTCCTTGTCACGTTTTCGTGAGGATGAACTGAGTTAACTGTAGCCTCATATGTGCCTATTATGGAGCCTGGTACGAGGCCCTCAGCCAGTGTCCACCTCCTCTGGGAAGAGAAAGACGTACTTCAAACAGTGCTGGAAACTTTTCCACCTTTGTCTAGCTCCTCCATAAGAAATTCTTACTTGTGTTTGATTTGCTAACACTTGCTCAGCATTTTACAGCTTACAGCCAGTTTCCTATCTAATAGCTGGATTATTTCTTTGACCTCCAAAGTAGATACTGTTAACGCTCTACCTGTTCTACAGATTGGGAGACAGGCTCAGAAAGGTTAAGTGGCTTACCTGAAGTCACATAGCTTAGATATGAACCCATGTCTCTCACACTTCAAAGTCCATGACTCCCTACCCATTCAACCCCACCTTTTAAAATCCAAACCATTCTTTATTCGCTCTCCAAGAATTCCTCCTCCATCCCTCATGGGAGAGTGGGATGGGGCATAAAGTTAAGGAACCAAAAAGCTGATGTGTGGGAGCAATTTCTTAGCCAGCTTGGTCCTATTTCTGCCTGGGGAAGGATATGGCACATGCTGGGACCGTGACCTTAAGATGCCCCCTAGACAGAGAAACTCTCCAAACCCTGCCCTGCGCTCCATCAAAGTACCTGCCTTTCCTCTTGTCACAGGATGAAAGACCAGCCCAGGCCCCTTGATGCCAGAAGTAGATGAGTGAGTGAGGTCTTAGGAGAGTGAGAAGTTATGGCTGGGATAGAGAACAGGCATTAGAGTACCAGGTCAGACCTGGGTGCGCTTCTCTTGCTGCCCCCCTCCAGTCCATCCCCACGATGGACCTGCTGCCAGGAGCAGGAACTGCAGGAGGCTTCAACACTGTCCAAGCAGGAGCTCTGGGATGGAGGGGGAGGAGGATACAAGAAAGAGGCTGCGTCTCTTCTCTATCTCTCCTTTTTTTTTTTTTTTTTTTTTTTTTTAACCAGGAATTTGCTCTGGGGTTGGTTGGGCCCACTCTGAGCTCCAGAAACTCTCCCTGGGCATCCAGAGAGACCACGGAGAACCCCCCCCTAAATTCCTACTGGCTATTATCTCTTCTGTGCCCTCCATTCTCTCCCCAGTGAGAGAGTAAATGCCATCCTGCGTGAGACCCAGTTCTCGTTGCCGGCTTCTGCCTCCCCAGGGGCATTTGGACAGCTGGGAAAGGGGCGAGACTGTCCCTTATGCTGCCACCCTGTGCTGGACAGAAGCCCAGCATTCAGGTGGGGACCTGCTCATTTCATCCCTCCCAGTGACCAGCATCTCCACAGGGTCCTTCATTGGTTTTTCCCTTCCCTAGGGAGCAGGTCCTTCTCCTCAACTGGGGGAGGGCAATTGGACTGCAGTTGGGTGCCTCTCTAGCATCCTTATGGGCCGGGCCATGGTCATTTATGACTCAGGGGAGTCCTGCCCATGACCCGGCAGGGTTCTCACTTTCTCCATCCCTCTCAGCAAAATGAAAAACGTTTCTCATCTCTGTTCCCCAGGTGCCTCGCACCCACGACCAAACACACTAACAGTCCCCCAACCTCTACCCTCTGCTCTGGGATCTGTGGACCGTGGGCCCCGGCCCCTCTGGGGAGGCCCAAGATTCAACCCAGCCCCAGCCCCTCTGGGAAATGCCCCCGCCCCGCCAGGGGCTCTCACCTCCCTGCTGATTGCTGCGCTCCGCCGGGCGCTGGAGCCGGGCCCTCTGGCCCCGCTTGTCTGGGCGGCCTCCGGGCCGCCTCCTCGGCTCGGCTCGGCTCGGCAGGGGAGCTCTGCCGCCCCCGCGGCCCCGCGCCCTCCGTCTCCCCGCGGGCGCCGCCGCCGATTGCTGAAATGCTGGACAGCGCACCACCATGGAGGCGGCCTCCCTGCCCGCTTGCCGGCCAGAGCGGCCCGGCGTCCACAGCGCCCCCCACAGTCCTGGAGGCCGACGGCAGCCAAGCCAAGGGACTGGGCGTCTGTCGGGGGCCGGAGCCTCCACGGCAGTGACCTGCTCCACGATTTACGCGTAGGGGGTGGGGGCAGGAGCCCGGGGCACGGGATCCCGCTGGGATGCCCTCTTTCATCGTGCATCCTGGTGGCCTGACCGAGGCCCGGCGGGGTGGTGGGAGACATCCCGAAGGGGAGAGGAATCGCTGGACCTTCTGTGGTGCTGGGTTGGCTGTCTGGAGTCCCGAGTTCAAGTCAGGACCTTGGTAGCCTGTTGTCCTGCAGCTCCTGCCTCCTTTTCCTTGGCTGGACAGTGAGCCGGTGGAGTGACGGGACCTCGGGTGGGGCGGGCTCTGCAAGGAGCATTGAAAGCACAGAGACCTTTCTGTGGTAGGAAGGAGGCCAGGAACGAGGAGGCCTTTGCTTGGAGCCACCAGTGGTATCCCTGTGCTCTCAGGAAGCAGGGCTGAAGTGCCAGAGCAAACCTGAGGCAGGGCAGGGACTAGGATGAGGCAAGTGAGGCACCTGGAGCACAGAGTATAAGAAGGCCTTTGCACGACACTGGGGGTCATTCAAGTGGATGTTTGTTATGAATCTGCACGTGTTTACGCGTGTGTCTGTTTCTGTATTCCTGTCCGTGTGTGCCCTCCTCCCCTCCTCTCTCCTTTCCCCCAAGTTTCTTCACCTACCTGTGTCCTTGGAGTGTATCTTGGGGTCTGTGTGTGTGTGGTTGGGATATTGGCACTGCAGGCCCTTTGAGTCTGCAGAACAAAGCTTGGGGTGGGGGAGAGGGCTGGGCTACAGCTGCTGCTGCCATTACTGCAGCCCCATAGCCCCAGGGGTGAGTCCTCTGCTGGTCTCCTGCCTTCTGGCTGCATGAATATTTCATATGCTGGGGCCTTGAGCTGGCCTAGCACCAGTGTGTTTGCTCCCCCTGCCTGGGAGGGGCTGCCCCCTTTGCCTGGCTGGGCCTCCCGAGGCAGAGGGGTAGTAGGAAGATCAAGGGCTGGGAGAGGGCCCCCTGGAGGGCCTGTGGCATCGCCTTGCCTGGGGAGCCTTGGCTGGGTGTGCGGAGGGGAGGGCGGGGGTGGGGGAGGAGGCGAGAGGAGGTGCAGGGAGGTGGCATCCTCCCAGAGTGAAGCCCATGCCTTAAACGAAATCAAATTCGTTTTTTGAAACCTCACCGCATGATTTGGTTCCTGATCAGCCCCCGCCTCAACTCTGTGGGACTAGTGCCTGGGAACACTTTGCCCCGGCTGGGCACACCTCCTCCTGCCCGCCCCTCATCTGCCTCTGCAACCCCTGCTCCCTGGCTTCACAGTGGGAGCTGCTTTAGGGGAGAAGGGGAGAGGGGCCTGCAAGCTGGCTGCAAGCAAACCTCCCCAGCTGCCTTGGGCCCTCTCTTCTACCAGACCAGGGATGGGGGAGCCCTGGAAGGCTAGGCAGCCTCTCAGCCCCGGTAGCCCCCTCACCCCTTGCACTCTTGTGCCCTGGCTCAGAGGAGTAGACCTCTATCTTGGTTTCCCTACCAGCCTGCTAATTTTCCGAAAAGAGCTCCTTCCTTTGTGTTACTTATTTCAACAAATGGCGTCACCATCTGCCCTGGGTTTTCTCCACTTGCCCCTCTGGTCCATTCCCATCCTTCTCTGCCCTGTTCTGGGTCTTGGGAGACTGACCTCTGCAGACTGATTACCCAGGTTCCCTTGTTCTTGGCTTCTGGTTGGGTTCATCCAAGGGGAAGCATCACCAGGAGAATGAAGGGCGGGAGGAGAAAGAAGTTAAATATTTATTCTCCTGCCGAGTTCCTCTCCACCTCTTGTCCAGTGTCCCCTCATCCACGGCTCCATTCTTCTAGTCAAGCTCTGGCATTAAGTTTCCTCCCTGTGACACTTCAGGCCCAGAGGTGGTAATGGCTCCTGCTGTTATACGTCTCTGGGTGCTTCTCTATCCCTTGGTGGTCCATTCTCGTATCCCCACCCCATCTCAGTGCATAATCCCTTCATCAGGCTCTCTTCTGTTAAACCTTTGGAGGTGCTGTCGACTTCATTCTGGGTCCCTGGCCCATGCACCCTAGCTCTCAAGTCCAGTCTCCAGGCCAGAGCCCTGTGAGTCCTTGAGCCCTACAATTACCCCTTCTCCCTGCAGACCTTCTACCTACTGGAACTGTGTTTCTTCTTCACCACCAGGGTGTCTGCCTGGCCCAAGCCTTGGTCCTGGACCCCGGCCTAGCGCCTGCTCCCTCCCCATTCACTCCCCCCTGAAACACGCATCTCTGCTTGGATAGCACTCGATCAACGAACCCTTCCAATGAACCTCATGAAATAACGTCTCCCAGCCCAGCGCTCTTGTTCCCTCTTATTCTCCTTTAGAAAAATTTACTGTGGTAAAATATTCATGACACAAATTGGCCGTTTTAACTATTTTAAGTGTTTACAGCTTAGTGGCATTAAGTACATTCACAATGTTGTGCAGCCATCACCCAAACCCAGGCTGAAACTCTGTACCCATGAAACTCCCCCAGCCCCTAGTACACCCCATTCTACTTTCTATCTCTATGAATCTGATAACTCTGTGGGCCTCGCATAGGTGGAATCATACAGTATTTATCTTTTTGTGTCTGGCTTATTTCACTCAGCAGAATGTCCTTAAGTTTCTTCCATGTCATAGCATGTGTCAGAATGTCCTTTTTAAAGACTGAATAATATTCCATTGTACAGGAGGACTACATTTTGTTTATCCATTCATCTATCAATGGACCTTTGGGTTGTTTTCACTTTTTGGCTATTGTGAATAATGCTTCAATGAACATGAGTGTGCAAATGGCTGTCTGAGTCCTGCTTTCAATTCTTTTGGGTAATACCCAGAAGTGGAATTATTGGATTATATGGTAATTCTATGTCTAATTTTTTTAAAAAATCAATTATTTATTTATTTTATTTTTGGCTGCGTTGGGTCTTCGTTGCTGAGCGTGGGTTTCCTCTAGTTGTGGCGAGCAGGGGCTGCTCTTCGTTGTGGTGCGCGGGCTTCTCGTTGCCATGGCTTCTCTTATTGCGGAGCCCAGGATCTAGGCACGTGGGCTTCAGTAGTTGCGGCATTCAGGCTCAGTAGTTGTGGCTCGCGGGCTCTAGAGCGCAGGCTCAGTAATTGTGGCACACGGGCTTAATTGCTCCGTGACATATGGGATCTTCCCGGACCAGGGCTCGAACCTGTGTCCCCT
The DNA here is from genome assembly GCF_002837175.3 of Physeter macrocephalus. NCBI lineage: Eukaryota > Metazoa > Chordata > Mammalia > Artiodactyla > Physeteridae > Physeter > Physeter macrocephalus. Next base: position 73,942,359 of record NC_041227.1, on the reverse strand, counting down.
GCATTGGCAGGCGGATTCTTAACCACTGAGCCACCAGGGAAGTCCTATGTTTAATTTTTTTGAGGAACTGCCATACTGTTTTCCACAGCAGCTGCACCATTATAATTCCCACCGGCAATGCACAAGAGTTCCAATTTCTCCACATCCCTGTCAATACTTAGCATTTTCTGTCACTGTTGTTGTTTAGGATAGCCATCGTAATGGGTGTGAATTGGTGACTCATTGTGGTTTTGATGCATTTCCCTGATGATCAGTGATGTGATCTTTTTGTGTGCTTATTGGTTATTTGTCTGTCTTCTGTGGGGTACCCTCCCTTATTTTTTATCTTATTACTCATCCACTTGCGTTTTTTCCTGTTTTCACACTCTGGACCTTGAGCTCCACGAGGGCAAGGCCTTTGCTCACTGCTGTCTTCCCAGCTCCAGCACATAGTAGATGCTCAATAAATATCTGTTGATCAAATGTCTAAATTCTCCCCTTGATGCTTTTCTCCATCCATCTCTGCCGAGCCTCACCAGCCAAAATTCTGTCTGTCTTCCATTCTGCCATTGGTATTATGAGAACAATGGTGCCGTGAATAAGCTTTTCCAGACATGGGATCCAGGGTCTGATTCAGAGCCCTGCACCTGCAGCAGATTCATATTTTCCCATTCCCCGCATAGCCAGACTCCCTGGCCTTCAATCTGTCACTGAATTTGACATTGCCCACCTCCCCAGCAACCCTTGCCTCCCCCACTGGCCTTTATACTGGCTGTCCTCCCAACGGTAGCACGTTTCCCTACTTCCCCTGTCCTTCAACACTCAGCTCCAGGGGGAGCTCCCCTTCCAGGTTCCATGCCTGATCACCCCTCCTAGGGGCCTCATGCCCAGAGGCAAGAGCAGGAAAGACCCTGTGATGAGAGGCCAGGCCGGGCCAGGCTGGGGTGCTTCACTCACCAGAGGTCCCAGGCCCAGAGAGTGGCTTACAGTGGCTTTGCCCTCAGAATTGGCCCTTCCCTTTCTCTCTTATTCTGCCCTGTCTCTGACACCCTCTCTCTGTGCCAGCCTGTGTCTAGGATGTGAATTCCGTGACGGTGGGGATGCATTGTGCGTACCTCCCATCTCCCACCCTAGCACGGAGGAAGCAAGAATCATTACTTGTTGAGTTGAGTTGTCTGGATTTCTGCCTGCCTCCAAGCTCTTCTCTGTTCCCCGTCCCCATCTCCCACTGTTTTTTTTTTTTTTTTTTTTTGCCTCTCCACTCCTCAAACAATCGACTCCTCCCTTTCTCTCTGGCTCCGTCTCTTTCCACTTATCCTTCTGTATGATGTGATGTAGACATGCACCTTGGGGCACTTGGCCTTGGAGTCAGCCTCTCTCTTCTGGTACTTCTCAAAGTGTTTCCTCTACCCTCTGCATCAGAACCACCTGAAGTGCTTGTTGAATGTGCTGGTATCTGAGTCTCTCCAGACCTACCCTAATGGTGATCTACTGCTGCGTAACAACCATTTTTCTGTATTTCACAAGTCTGTGGGTCAGAAATTTGGGCTTGACTACGTGATTCTTTTGCTCCACGAGGCATTAAATGGGGTCACTAGGTGCTTTTCAGCTGATGGATGTGTTGTGGACTGGAAGGTCCAGGATGCCAGGATGCCTTCTTTCACATGTCTCAGGCCCTGGTGAGGGTGGCTGGAGGGCTGGACTCAGCTCCATTTCCCTCCTTCTCGGGGTCATCTCAGGGCTCTCCACATGGTGTCTCCAGAAGAGTCGTCAGACTTCTTACACAGCAGCTCGGGGCTCTGAGAGCAAGTGTTCCAAAAGAGAGGAAGTAGACATTACCAAACTCCTAAGGAGGCCAAGGCTCAGAAGGCACAGCACTTTCCCCATTTTCTAGTGGTCAAAGCACTTACGGAGCCCACTCCATTTAAAGTAGTGCTTTCTCACTCATATCCAGAGGTAGGGGACATAGATCCCCTGCTCTTGATGGGAGGAGGGGCAAGGAGTTGGTGGCCATCTTTTTTTTTTTTAAATTAATTAATTAATTTATTTATTTTTGGCTGCGTTGGGTCTTTGTTGCTGAGCGCAGGCTTTCTCTAGTTGCCACAAGCAGGGCCTACTCTTCGTTGTGGTGAGTGGACTTCTCATTGCGGTGGCTTCTCTTGTTGCAGAGCGCAGGCTCTAGGCATGTGGGCTTCAATAGTTGTGGCACGTGGGCTTAGTAGTTGTGGCTTGTGGGCTGTAGAGCACAGGCTCAGTAGCTGTGTCGCACGGGCTTAGCTGCTCCGTGGCATGTGGGATCTTCCCAGACCAGGGCTCGAACCCGTGTCCCCTGCACTGGCAGGCGGATTCTTAACCACTGCGCCACCAGGGAAGTCCTGGTGGCCGTCTTTAATCAGCCACACCTACTGAGTCACGTCTTTTGGGTAGACCCACAATCATGCCCCTGAACTTGAAGAACTTGAAGAATGCTATGGCCCCCATCTGCCCTAGAACTTGTACTCCTCATCCCCTGGGTTGTTCCTTTGCCTCACGGTTACTGGAGCCACCTGGGAGGGAGACCCTTGAGCAGAGTCCAAAGGGTGGGGAAGGTATGACTGACCCAGTGGGAGGAGTGGGTTCTGGAGTCAGGACGCAGGTCTGATGCCCAGATGTGCTGCTGACTAACTGCGGATTTGAGAAAGTGATTTAAGCCTCACTGAGCCTCAGTTTCCTCATCTGTAAAATGGGGCTAGGAGTACCTGTCTCTGAGGGTTGTGCTCCTTTTCTAATTATTATAGATCGTCTCGTGGTCATAGCTTGCAGTGAATTGGTAATGCAGGTGACAGGCCAGTGATGTTCTGCTGTCTTTTATCTGGAAAAAGACAAAACCTGGGTGTTGGGGTCCTGAGACCTTAGTTATTCACTCCTTTCCCCTGGTCCAACCCAAAAGCATTTCCCTCCCGTTATCCCGTCTGTCTCCTCGCTCCCTTCCCTGTCGCATGGGGGCCCCCTCAGAGCCCAGAACTCTGCTGGGTCCACTCTGCGTTCAGGGACCGCCAGGCCTCTTTCTCTCGGTGCCTCTCTGCCTGGCCCACCCCAGGCCTCTTCCTCTCCATTTCGCTCCCCTCCTCGTAGCACGTCACTCTCATTTTCTCTGCAGAGCCTGGGAAATTGAGGAGTCCCTTGTGGCAGACGGGCAGGGCTGACCTTGAAGCAGATCTTTAATAAAAAATGAGCAGAGACAGCAGCCTCCCCCATTCCTCAGCTTGCCTCCCCTGACACCCCTCCTCCCTCCAGCCTGGGCTCTCCCCTCCTTCGCCTGTAAATCTACCGTAAGGGGCCACTGCTCTGGGTTAAGCATCGCCTTCATCAGGGACCCTTTAGAGGGTGCAAATCCCTGGGCTGTGGGAGTGCTGTTGGGATGGGGGGGGGGGCGGGAGGAAGTGGTATAGGAGGGGAGGGGGCTGTACTCTGAGGCCGTGGGCCCTGCCTGCCTGTGCCTTAGAGCTTTACACAAGAATCCCCCTCCCACCGAGGCCTCATAATTGTCTCAATGGTTCAGCCCCACCCCTGACCCAAAGCCATACTGGGCTGGAGTTGGGGGGTGTCATCAGCAGCCTAGGCCTCACCCACTTGGGTGCTTGGAATCAAGTCTCCCACAGACCCAGGTCCCACTCAGCCTGAGCGCCGGAGTTAGAGGGACCCGCAGGTTGAACGCCGCCTTATCCCAGCAATTGCATTCAGCCTCATTACCTCTAATCCTCACAATGAGCTCCTGAGCTGCGGACCACTGTCCCATCTCACAGATGACAACACTAAGGATCAGAGAGGTCCAGCGCTGCCCACAGCCACCCAGCCCATCGGTGACCTGGGCGATGACTTGAGCCACCACCTGTCCGACTCAAAGCCAGGCTTGTCCCCTGAACCACTGACCTCAGAGCTGAGCACAGTCTTATTCCTTCTTCCTGCTCCTGACCAGGGCACACGGTTCCTCCGCTTCCCTGAGGCTGCAACTCACCCTCCAGTGTGGGCCCTGTGGGAGGGACAGACCTCCCAGAGCCAGGTTGCCAATTCCCTGGCTCCTCAATGCGTCCCCCTTTCCCCCTGGACCTTTTGGGACCCCAGAGCCTAAACCCACCCTGAGCTGTCCGCATGGTGGGTGTGACTCTGGCTGGCCCAGCTACTTTGCCCCTTGGGGTCTTACAGGTATACAGGAGGTGTAGATATGGGTGTGGATGTGTGTGAACAGACGGGTGGATACAATGTGTGTCGAGGGCCTGGGGAATAGATGAGTGAGTGAATAACTTAGTGAATACATTTGCAAATGAGTGAATGAATGAGAAGTCATTCAAATGGATCCGTGAATGAGGCACTGAGTCAGTGAACTCCGTCCACCAGGCAAGGTCAGGGCGGGAGCAAAGAGATTGTGTCCTCTCTGGGCTCTGCCTCCCCATGAGGCCCACTGTGACAGAGATGCCCACCAAGTTGTCAATAGGATGTGAATGTCCATCCAGCGACTACATCTCCCAGCATTCCCTGCACAGAGATAGACTATGTGACCAATTCTCACCAATGATGTGCAGGCAGTAGTGCCATTTTCCTGGAAGAGGCACCTAAGAAGCAGGTGTGCGCTCTCTTTCCTCTCTCCCCTCTCTTCCCCCATTTGCTGGCCGATTGTACAGGACTCCAGGGCCCTGGGGAGGGGAGAGGGAGCCACAAGATGGAAGGAGCCTGAGTCCCTGTATCATCATGAGGAAGAGAGCTGCCTGCTGACCAGGAACATCAGCCTAGGACTGAGAATGAGAAATAATAAGTAACGATAAGCTACTGAAAGTTTAGAATTTATTTGTTATATTTATTTGTTATAGCAGCTAGCGTTCCCTTAAGTGACACACCCACAGAAGCTAATTATTCATTGCCAAGCTATGGAACTCATCCCTGAAACACTTAGGCGGGGGCTGTGGAGACCCTCGACAGGCATCTGTGACAAGGGCCAGGAGGTGCTCCATCCTTTGCCTGCTGGTGGTGGGGATAGACAGTGTGACCTCACAGCTTTCTTCTCACATCTCCCATTCAGGGAGGAGTTAATGTTGCTCTGGGGTTGGGGGAGGGACTCAGGCAGGTATTGGGATTAAAAGTGACTACTTAGACAAAACTATAGTATTAGAAGTCAGGATAAGTGGTCGTCCTTGGGGAGGGCGTGACTAGAAGGGGTTTAGGAGGGCTGGTAATGTTGTTTCTTGATCTGGATGCTGGTCCATGGCTGTGTGCAGTTTGTGAAAATTCATTGAGCTGTATATGTATGATTTCCATACTTTACGTATTATTGTATTTTAATAAAAAAATTTAAATGCCCAGGAGAAGGGAGGGTTAGCGTGAGGAGACAAAAAGAGTAAAAGAAGACAGGAGAGGGCTTCCCTGGTGGCGCAGTGGTTGTGCGTCCGCCTGCCGATGCAGGGGAACCGGGTTCGCGCCCCGGTCTGGGAGGATCCCACATGCCGCGGAGCGGCTGGGCCTGTGAGCCATGGCCCCTGGGCCTGCGCGTCCGGAGCCTGTGCTCCGCAACGGGAGAGGCCGCAGCAGAGGGAGGCCCGCATACCACAAAAAAAAAAAAAAAAAAAAAAAAAAAAGAAGACAGGAGAATGTCGGCAGAGGGACAGGAGGGGTGCAGGTGGGCAGAGAGCAGCCCTGACCCTTCACCCATCACTGTAGCCTGGGATGTACACCTCCCTTCTTTTCTTGGCAGGCCACCAGAGACCCTCACCCAACACCCATCGCCTCTCCATCCCACACTGGGCACCTACTGCATCCAGGTCCAGGAAGAATCCAGGTTGTCCCAATGGGCAGGTCCCTTGTCCTGGGAACCCCGATCCCCAAGGAGTGTGCAGTAAGCTCTTCTTAAAGGCCTTGAGCGTCACACCTGGGTCCACGGGTTCCGATCAGGACAGGGCGGGCAGGCAGGGGATGCAGCCGCAGAGACGGCAGCTGAGGCTGTCTTGGAGGCTGGGACCCAGTTTCATCTCCAACATTCGTCTGCCAGCAGAAGTGATCCCAGTCACCTAACCCACCATACACTGAGTCCCGGACACATGTCATATCCACTCATACACACACACTCTCAGGAACACTGTTACATCTCTACACCTGGACGACCCACACCTCAGACACACACAGCACACACACGCTCCCGCGTCAACATGGGCCCCACACGTGCGCGTCCGTGCATAAATACGCCCACCAACACATCAGACCCTGGGACAGAGATGGCTAGAGACGGCTTGTAGGAGGCGTGCACCCACACTGAACCTGACCCCCGAGGCACCCAGAGGCAGGAGGGGATCAACTGAGGGTCTCTTTAGGGGGGTCTTAACCTGGGCGCCATCCCTTTCATGGGCACTTTCCTGACTGTCCAGTGGCCTAAGAGAAGCCCCCCAGCCCCACCCCAGCTGGAGTGGCAGCCAGAGTGAGCTGGGGCCAGGGCTGGAAGGCAGAGCCAGGTGGGAGCAGCCTGGGAGCTCCAGGGTCCTAGACTGCACCAACCTGGGCCTGCCCACTCCGACTGCTCTGGGGAAAGGGCAGCTGGCCTGGGCCAGGCTGTCAGGCCGGGCCGGTGAAAGAGCAGGCTACTTGGGAAAGGCCTGCACCTGTGTGTGTACACACACGCAGAGACTGGGATAAATGTGATGCGTTTAATTGCACGCTACCAAAAAGCCTCCCTCTTTCCCTCCCCTGGCCGTGTTTAATGATCCCTCTGGGGACCCCAGCAGGCTAAATTTGCTTCCTGAGCTGAGGCCAGCTCAGACAAAGCCCAGGCTGGCCCAGCCCTGCGGGGTGGGAGGGCCCTGCGCATGTGCTCTGCCTGGAGCTGTCCCCAGGACCCCGGCTTCCTTATCTCTGGCCAGAGCTCTCCTCCCAGTAGCCCCTCACCCTCAGACCTGGAGCCCCAGCAGGGCCCTGACCTCCAAGTGAGAAACATGGCAAGGATGGTCACCATTTATTGAGTGCCTACTGTGTGCTGTGGACTTTATTTTTTTTAATTAAAAAATTTTTGGAGGACCCCGGCTTCCTTATCTCTGGCCAGAGCTCTCCTCCCAGTAGCCCCTCACCCTCAGACCTGGAGCCCCAGCAGGGCCCTGACCTCCAAGTGAGAAACATGGCAAGGATGGTCACCATTTATTACTCAATAAATGTGTGCTGTGGACGTTATTTCTTTTTTTAAATTAAAAAAATTTTTTTGGGCTTCCCTGGTGGCACAGTGGTTGAGAATCTGCCTGCCGATGCAGGGGACATGGGTTCGAGCCCTGGTCTGGGAAGATCCCACATGCCACGGAGCAACTGGGCCCGTGAGCCACAACTACCGAGCCTGCGCGTCTGGAGCCTGTGCTCCGCAACAAGAGAGGCCACGGCAGTGAGAGGCCCGCGCACCTCGATGAAGAGTGGCCCCCGCTCACCGCAACTAGAGAAAGCCCTCGCACAGAAATGAAGACCCAACACAGCCAAAAATATAAATTAAAAAAAAAAAAAAAAAAAAAAAAAGAACAGTTTAAAAAAAAAATATTTTTTTTGGCCACACCGCCCGGCATGCAGAATCTTATTTCCCTGACCAGGGATCGAACCTGTGCCCCCTGCAGTGGAAGGGCGGAGTCCCAACCCCTGGACCACCAGGGAAGTCCTTGCTGTGGATTTTAGACACTAAATCCTCTCAGCAAGCCTGGGAATGGGCATAATTTTACTAGTGAGTAAGCCGAGGCCCAGAGAAGTTAAGTAATTTGCTCAAGGCTCCACAGCCTTGGGGGCTTGGGCATGGGGAGGAGGTCTGGAGTCTGGAGTGAGGTGACCCCTTGTTGGCCCTCAGCAGCCTCACCTCCCGGGCTGTCCTTCTAGACTACTCCAGCCCTGTTGGACTCTCCTTCTGGAAGGTTCTGTCGCACTGGGAAGCGTGGAGTCCAATTTGTAACGTAGCACGGAGCCACTGAAACTTCCGCAATTCCTGTCCTGTCTCCACATTGCTGCTCCTGTCAGTGCTTTCTGTGCTGCTGTCTAACTCGTTCTTGAAATCAGTTCCTGTTCGTGCTCAGCCTCGTCTGAGCCGTGCCGCCCAGGGTGTGGCAGGCTTGATGAGCTGGTTTCCGACATTGAGACGCTCGTCACAATAAACGTCCTAAGTCAGGTCAGGGTCCCGGGGAGAGGCCTGGCCTGGGCGGTGGCCTCCTCCTTCAGCCTCTCCCACAGCTGCTGGGACAGTGCCCCCACCAACAGCTGGCGGATGACCTTGCTCCTCCCCCGTGGAAAGTGCCCGGGGCTGGGGCCGGCTCAGGCATCGGTAGGGATTCAGGCCCCACCCGCCAATCACCACCCACAAGGTCACCTGACTCGAGCCTCAGTCTGTTAATTATGCTACGCGTAACCGGGCCCAGGAGGTAACTGGGACAGAGTAGCCATCCGGTAAAGGCGGCTAAAGCTGCCCTGGGCTCGCATCGGGAGGGGGGGAATGGGGGCTGCTCCTGGGCAGCCCCTCCCTGCTGTCCCGTTTGAAACAGCTGTGAGATGTGAAAGGTTCCAGGTGATGCAAACAGGCACAGCCTGGTCCCCTCCCAGCGCTCAGTGGGTGGCGCTTGAGGGTCCTATTGCCTCCCACCCCTTTCCTGAGCCCGAGCTTTTCCCTGAGCCCAGGCCAGGTACATCTGGCATCGGTCACCGCTCTCAGAGCTTACAGTCCCCCAAAACATACACCCCACATATACACACACAGCCCACACATACACACCCGTCACGCAGAATCACCCCAGCCCGTGAAGGAAGCGCTCCCAATCACCCCTACCCCAGCCGCAACCAGCCGACCTCCATCTCTGGCAGGAAGGGAGTTAACCTAATTACTGGCCTGCGTCTGCCTGGCAAGAGGCTCTCAGCCTGGCTGGGAGAATATTAGCATCAGCAGGAGCCTGGGAGGGAGAGAGCAGGGCGGGGAGGAGTTATTTTTAGGCAACGGAGGTGGGGTTTGTAGTTGAGCTGGGCTGGTGGCTTAGGGAGCAGGGGCAGTCTTCACAGAGTGATGGAGGGCTCGGGTCAGGGGGTGAGGCAGCCTGGCTGTGGCCTCTCCTAAGAGGGACCAGGCCAGCTCTTAGGAAGGAGGGGAGGGGACAGAGAGAAGGAAAGAGGGACTTGCCAAGACTTCCTACCAGAGCTGTCCCACTGGGCTGGGTTGCCAGCTGGGAGAATGTGAAATGGCTCTAAAATGGGGAGGAGGCTCTGCGTGAGCTGACAGCCCCTGCCCCCACCCACAGACAGACACACAGGGTGGGAGCAGGGCGGGGCTTCTCCGTCAGGCCTTGAGAGCAGCTGGGCAGTGGCAGGGTCTGTGACTTCCTGAGGGCACACCAGCTCCTTTGTGAATGGCTGGTCCTCTCCATTCAGGCTCCCGATCTGGGGTCAATGTCCCCCCCATCCTCTGTGGAGTGCCCCCAAGATCCTGCCTCGCAGTGAGGGGCACACGGGGCAACGGCCCAACTCCCAAAGCACGTAAAACATCAGAGCATGGTGAGCCAAGAACCCAAGAAATCCAAGGGTCTGGTTTCATGGCACAGAACCGCCCCACATTCAGACAGCCCTGCCCTCCCCAAGGCTGCAGGCACCTTGCTGACTGGGGCGGGGGAAGCTCTGCAGCCAGAATGCCTAGGTTCAAATCCCAGCTCCCTTACCTGCTGTGTGACCTTGCAAAGTTACTCAACCTCTCTGGGCATCACTTCTCTTGCTAATGTAGCCACCTTAGAGGACTGTGATGAGGATAAAAGGGAATATGTGTGCAAAATGCCTAGGAGGGTGTACCAGTTTCCCATGGCTGCTGTAACAAATGACTACAAGCTTAGTGGCTTACAACAACACACACTTATTATCTAACAGTTCTGGAGGTCAGACTTTCTAAAATCAAGGTGTCAGCAGGGCTGCTTTCCTTCTGGAGGCTCTAGGGGAGAATATTTCCTTGCCTGCCTTTCTGGAGGCTGCCTACACTCCTTGGCTTGTGGGCCCTCCCTCCCTCCCTCTTCAAGGCTTGACACGTAGCATCTTCAGATCTCTCGCTCTGACCACCTCTGTCATCACATCCACTGCTTCGATTCTTCTTCTTCTTATTTTTTTTTGCAGTACGCGGGCCTCTCACTGCTGTGGCCTCTCCCGTTGCGGAGCACGGGCTCCGGACGT
>NC_041227.1:73921336-73931818 GCF_002837175.3 Physeter macrocephalus | reverse complement strand
CGGACATGCAGGCTCAGCGGCCATGGCTCACGGGCCCAGCCGCTCCGCGGCATGTGGGATCTTCCCGGACCGGGGCACGAACCCGTGTCCCCTGCATCGGCAGAAGGACTCTCAACCACTGCGCCACCGGGGAAGCCCCACTGCTTTGATTCTGACTTTGATTCCGCTCTTCCTGCCTCCCTCTTAGGAGGACTATTGTGATTACGTTAGGCCCACCCACATAATGCAGGAGAATCTCCCCATCTTAAAATCTTTAACTTCATCATATCTACAAAGTCCCTTGGAAGGTAACATATTCACAGGTTTCAGGGATAAGGAAATGGACGTTTCTGGGGGCCATTATTCGGCCTCTCCTAGGAGGCCTGGGAAGCAGTGAGTGCTCAGCAAATGCGAGAGAGGGAGAAGTGCTCACGGCCTGGACAGGGGGACACAGCTTGCACACCTGGGGGCTGATTTAGTCGATAGGGGTTTCCAGGGGCTGCCAGGAAAAGTTGGCCCTGGTTCTTGGCTCCCCCCGGCAAAGGCTCAGCCAGCTCATCAAGTCATTAACACCATCCACTCAGTCCCCGGGTTTTTGTTCCTTGCTGAGGCGGACAGGAGTCGTGTGTCAGGAGGCCACCGGAAGGTAGGGATGACAGCCAGTTCACAGACTGGGAGGTGTATAATTGGAGCTTGAAAGAGGGGGTGTGGTGAGTTTAACCCATGCTGCCAATGGGCTGATGGACTTCTGGGTGGTAGAGACGGGGCTGGGAGATGCTGGTGTTTTCTCCATGTCCCCGTCCTCCTTCCCTTCCCACTCACTGCCACCCCGCTTCGGGCCCTTGTCCCTTCTGCTGTCAAAGCGTCCTGAGCAGTCCCCGCTGCCACATCTTTCCTACTAAAGTGTGGCCAGCAGCAAGGACATCACCCGGACCCCTCCCCAGGCTCCTGGGCCGCAATCTGTATGTTAACAAGCCCCCTCCTAGGATCGTGTCACCAGCCTGCTCCGCGCCTTTACCCTCCCTGTTCCTACCACCGGCAGGACGAGGTCCGAGCTCTGCAGCCTGCATGAAAGAGCCCCACCCCCCCACCCCAAATGGCCTCACTCCCCTCATCGTGTGAACACTGGCCGTTCCTCAAACCCTCTCGAGCCCATTCTCCTAAGCCTAGCCTGATCCTGTAGCTGTCTGCCTGCCTGCCTGCCTGCCTGCCGTGACCACCCTGCCCTCCCGGCCGGCCGGCATCCTACCTCTCCTGCAGGGCCAGCTCAAATGCCCTCTCCTCCTCCTCCCTCCTGGCTCTCTTGATGGGGCAGTCTTCTCTGATCCTGGCCTCTGCCAAGATGTCCAGAAGCAACCTAGTCCTCTTCTGAGTCCTGTGGTACTTGATCTGCATTTTTCTGATTCTCTCATCCCTGACTTATCTGTAAGCCCTGAGAGGCAGGAGGCATATATAGTGAAAAGAGCTCTGGGGCAGCCAGTGTCCAAAGTGCGGTCACTGACTACCCCATCCCCCTCAGCATAATCTGGAGGGATCTGGAATATTATAGGTTCTTGGTCGTTCCTCTCAAGACTGCTAGATCAGAACTTCGGAGGGGTTGGCACAGAAACCTGCATTAAAAAATTTTTTTTTAAAAATTGAAGTACAATTGATTTACAATGTTGTGTTAGTTACTGCTGTACAGCAAAGTGATTCAGTTATACATATGTATACATTCTTTTTAAAAAATATTCTTTTCCATTATGGTTTATCATAAGACATTGAATATAGTTCTCTGTGCTATACAGTAGGACCTTGGTGTTTATCCATTCTCTACATAAAAGCTTACATCTGCTAACTTCAACCTCCCACTCCATCCCTCCTCCAACCCCTCCCCCTTGGCAACCACCAGTCTGTTCTGTTTGTGATTCTGTTTCTGTTTCATAGATAGGTTCATTTGTGTCATATTTTTGATTCCACATGTAAGTGATATCATACGGTATTTATTCTTCTCTTACTTCACTTAGTATGATAATCTCTAGGTCCATCCGTGCTGCTGCAGATGGCATTATTTTGTTCTTTTTTTTATGGCTGAGTAGTATTCCATATATATGGACCACATCTTCTTTATCCATTCCTCTGCTGATGGACATTTAGGTTGTTTCCATGTCTTGGCTATTGTGAATAGTGCTGCTATGAACACAGGGGTGCCTGTATCTTTTGAAACTATAGTTTTGTCTGGGTATATCCCAGGAGAGGGATTGCTGGATCATATGGTAATTCTATTTTTAGTTTTCTGAGGAGCCTCCATACTGTTTTCCACAGTGGCTGCACCAACTTACACTCCCACCAACAGTGCAGGAGAGGGCTGCATTTTAAGCAAACCCCTTGGACGGGCCTTATGTGGTAACCACCGGTGTATGGAGACCGGCACCGACCTGACCACCCTAAACCAAGACCACTTGTGGAGCCATCGCACTAGGTCCTGCCTGTCAGGGTTGTGACAAGGACGCCAGGAAGCAGCAAATGCACCCCAGAGCTGGCACAGTGCCTCACGTACAGAACCTCCAGGAGGCATTAGTCCAACAGCACCGTGCCGTTCAGAGCCATGGTCTTCATAGTAGTGAAAACCTACACCACCTAATGATCCAACAGTGGAATACGTTTTATAGTACATTCACCCTAAGGATCATCCAGCTATTAAACAAGCGATATGGGAAGACACGGATACACTTAAAGAACTGTGCGCGTGTGGTAGAGAATCTCGAGTTGGCTCCCAAAGGACCCTTGAGGCCCCTCCCACCATGGACCTGGGCTTGCCTGGTGGTGACTCGCTTTAGCCACGAGGATCTGGCAACCGTGATGCTGTGCCGGTTCTGAGCCTAAGCTTTAACGCCTGGCAGCTTCTGCTTTTGCACTTTTGGGAACCCCAGGCCATCAAGTAAGAAATCTGCGCGCCCTGCTGTAGGGGCCTCGTGGAGCCCAGCTGTCCCACCATCCCCTCAACAGCAGCCATGCGCCGGAGCCGTCATCTTGAACGTGCCTGACTGGCCAGCCCCACCCCACCTGGAGGAGCAGACCCTTCCAGCGGAGCCCTGCCAACCACAGAATCGTGAGACGTAATAAAATACTGGCTTAAAAGCAACTAAATTGTGTGTGTTACACAGTAATAACCAGAAGGACAGGTTGCAAAACGGCACAAGCAGCTTTATCTCAACTTTTGAAATACGCAAAATTAGGAGCACAAACACTATCATCGGAGATAATTTCCTGTATTATTTGGCTTCATTTTAGGTTTTAAACAATGAACATTATCACTTATATGAGAAAACAATGATGTCATACTTGATAAAATCCACTTGTTTTAAAAAAAAAAAAAAGCTGCAGATAAATGGGTCTCTGTCTACTGGGCGTAGCTCGATGACCACCTGCCCTTTCACCGGAAGGTCATCACCTGTTGTCAGAAAGTTCTTTCTCAGGTATTGAGCTCCCGGTTTCCACTTCAGCGGCCACGGCTTCTGGGGAGCAAACTGTACCCGAAGGGAATCAGGTCTCCCTTTAATTCCCCACATGTATCCTAAGCCCAGCTAACGCGACAAAGTCCCTTCTGGCCACCGGTGAAGACACGAAGCCACCTCCCCTGTGTCCTCAGCCCTGTGGCTGCAGCTGGTGTTTTGGTTTGGTTGTTCCTGCCCCTGCCCAGCCCTCCTCACAATTCTGGCTTTGGCCAGTCATTGCCACTGAACATCAGGGCTCGATCAGAAGAGGACGACGTCCAGCCAGTGGTGCTGTCTGCTTGGCCAGAAAAACCACACAGAAAGAACCTGCGACAGAAGACAGCGGCCCAGCGTCGGCCACTGAGCTGCCGCCCGCACAGGCGAGAGGACACCGAGGAATCAGACCCAAGCTGGCCCTTCCTTCAGCTCACACCCCTGAGGGACACGATGGTGCAAAGAGCAGGGTTGGGAGAGCAGTTACTGATGAAGATTACAGACTTGAAGCTACTGATGAGACCATGATGTTTCAGTCTACTTTTTAGATAACACCTAATTCTGATTCGTGATGGAAGAGACGCCAGACACACACTCTGCAGTCAGCTCCAGTGGGGTTCTGAAAGCACAGTATTTAATTGGAGACCTTGAAAAAGAAAATCAAAGCCTGCTTTTATTGACGCACCGACAGGCTGACCCGAGATTTGGAAGGGGTAGGTCGCTAATACAATACTCATCATCAAAGCAAACTGAGAAGACAGACCAAGGTGTGTGAAGTGGCTTTACAGCGACACGACGCCTTAATAAGTTACGGAGACGGCCTGCTCGCTAACCACCTTCTCACTTCATGCTCTTTACAAACTCCTCTCCTTTCTTGATGGAGGCTTTCAGCTCAGGAATGGCCTCGGCGATCATCTTCTCTTCGAAAGGGGAGATTTTGCCAATGCCTAGATTCTTCTCGATGCCCTTTTTCTGAAGGAGAGAGGGGAGGTGGTAAGATTTTACAAGAGAGTTTCCACGAATGGGTTTGTTACAGAAAATCCCGCTCGTAACTTCATCAGCCCTGCCTCGCCTGTCTAACGGGTGGCTTCTGGGCAGCCTGCTGAGGGAGCCGCACACCCCGGGGACGGGGCAGGACGGGTGTGAGCCGTGCCAGGAGCTCAGCTTCTGTCATTCAGCCCTGGGCTGGGAGCCGGGCTCTGGCACTCACTGTACGTGCACCTGTCACGCACCCGCCAAGTGTGTTTCCGTATCGACCCCACGGGAGGCTGTGAGGACGCACGTGGGTTGCTTGGCACACAAATAACTCAATAATTAGTAGCGCCTGAGTTCTCCTCCCTGACACACGGTGTACTTTTGGGATCTGGTTTTTTTTTTCCCAAGTTGGTAAAGGACTGAAGAAACACTTTAATAGCCGCCTGAATCCAACGTAATTAAGGAGATACACGTCGGACGTTAGGAAAACAGCAGGCTGGCGTCCAGGCCGCCTCCTCGGAGCCTCCCTGACCAGGACTATCAGCCTTGGGGGCCTCTCCTACAGGCCCCACCATGCTGCACACACCTGCGCTCAGCTGCTTCTGGAGCTAACCACAGTTAGTTCTGGAGACTGGTGTCGGTCTCAGGGATTCTGGACACCAGGGTGTCTGGGGAAGGGCTTCTTTCTGGGCACGAGGAAGGCGAGCACACGTTTGCCCGATTCCAGCGGGTGCCCTCGGCTGAGACGTGGAAACCTGCTCACTGAAGACTCGGTAGGAGTCAAGCAGACCAGAGAGCTGCCCCAAACCAGCCTGGCTGAAGCCAGCAAGGTGACTAGAAGGGCCCCGTCCCTTCTAGTCAGTGCATTTCAAGAAGGGAAACCAGCGGGACGAGGGGCAGGACCCAGGAATGCCTGACCTGGAGGGTCTAACAACGGCACGCGCCTCGGCAGGCCCCGAGGTCAGAACGAGAACAAGCACAGCCTGGCGCGGGGAAGCCTCTTCTGTGAGGGCTGTCCGTGGGCCGCCTCGGACACAGCGAGGGTCTCGCTGGGAGACATACCCAGGCGGCCGCCGCTGGCCGGCTGCTGGCGCCGTGAGATTCCCGTCAGCCCCACAGACTGAGGTTGCTCCCCGCTCCCGATTGATTCTGTGATGCTTCTACCCTCAAAAATCCAAGCACAGGCCAGGCGGTGAGCTGCAGTTACTGCACAAGGAAATCTGAATCATGGAGCAAACGCACGGAGCACAGCTGCTGAGCCTCAGCTACAGAAAATGCTCCTCCTTCCGGCCAAGATCTGGCCCCCAGGATACATACCCCCAGCAGCAATGGTGTGGAGAAATACGGACAGTCCGTTTCTTGGGACTTAATGAAGGAACATTCGACAACTCCTTCCTTTCCGTTCATCGCATCCACGAGGGAGAAGACAAACCGGGCTCCAGCATACGCCATGGATAGGGTGGCAGAGCCTAGGAGGACAAAGGCAGGTCAGCCAAGCTAGCGCTGCGAACATAAGGTCCAGGTGAGCCACCCGCCAGCTAAAACCCCATCTGCATAACCTCCAGCTTTCCAGCCTCATCAGGAATTTAGATCAGCGTCCCTTGAAGTGACGGACCCGCAGATGACACGGAATTAGCTCTGCTGACCTCAAACACTACTCCACGCCCCCCGGCAAGCTGCCCTGCCCTCTGACTGGGGGGCTGCTTATCAAGCAGATGGACGTGAAACTCAGAAAAGGACCCGCTCCTTGCTGGGCCCTCATGAGTCTTCGGCTCTGCCTCTAAAAGCCTGGGGCTGCCTGAGCGCCTACCTGCTCCGGCCTTAGCCTTCACCACCTCCGTGCCGGCCTCCTGGATCCGCCCGATGAGGGTGGTCAGCTGGTCCTGGGGGAAGTCCACCTTGGGGGTGCACTGCAAGTGGAAGTCACAGGGATCGTGTGAGCAGGGCCAGGCTCCGGTCACCTCCCAGCCCCACGCCCGGCGGGCCCCGGCATCGCTGCCACATGGGAAATCAAGACCTCTTCTTTAAAGAAAAAGCCGACTTTGTTGGGAGGTGTAGTGAGTTCTCTACTCATTTTAAAAAAACCTTCTCTATTTTGGACTAATTTTAGACTTAGAGAAACGTTGTAAAAATAGCAGAAAGATTTTCCTCACCTGGCTTACCCTGATAACACTTTACATAACCACAGTGCAATTATAAGGAACAGGAAATTCACTAAACCACAGACCTCATCCAACGGTCACCGACTGTTCCACCACCGTCCCTTCTGTTCAGGGTCCTGCCCAGGACCCACCGGCACCCAGGGATCTCGCCTTTGACTGCTTCCGCAGTCCTCCCCTGGACCCACCGGCACCCAGGGATCTCGCCTTTGACTGCTTCCGCAGTCCTCCCCTGGCTTCCAGGACATCTGTCAAGGGTACTGAACGCTCGCTTTGTAGGATGTCCATCAACTTAGATTTAAAAGGTGCTTCCTCAGTATTTTCTCCTGAGGTTATGACGTGATTTATCTTATTCTCAGTGGTGTTTACCTTGTCTCTCCTCATTTGTAAACGCAGCAGCTTTGCCTGCTCTGACCTAATCAGGAAGGCAGTGATGTTTCCACCAGCAGTCTTCCCTGTGTAGGAGCTGGCCGTTTTGAACACCTTCTGACCACACTCACCCCCACAGCTGTGGGGGCTGACCACAGCCCCACAGCGGGAATCCCTTCAAAGTAACACCAGACGGTGAGGTGAGATCCGTGTCAGCCTGATCCGAGGGCCCCAAAGTGAACCTCTGAACCGTGCTCGTGGTCTTGAGGCTTCCGGGCAGGGTGACACACACACACCTGAGAGATCAGGGGGATGATGGTCTTCCCAGCATGGCCGCCAATGACAGGAACGTTGATGCGAGCCGGGTCCAAACCCTGGTCACCAAAAGTGTAAAGCTTGATTAACTTTTAACAAGCACTTTGAGTGTAAAACATGTCATATGCACCTAAAGCACGAATACCGGAAAAATCCACAGAACTCGGAAACCAGGCAAGAGGCCGCCTGACCCCAGCCGTGCTCACATGTCCCACTAGGCCCCCCTGCACGGCCTAACGTCAGTTCCAACACATGCAGTGAGTAGCTCGGTGTCTGGGGAGGTCACTCCGAGGCTTTCCCTTCACAGTGCGCTGAAAACTGCCTTCTTGAAGGGTCCCAGTTGGTCCCCATCAGGCCGACAGCTCCTTGGCATCAGAGGATGACAATCCTCTTTCCCACACCTGATGTCATCCCCATGCGTCAGCTCAGACTCAGGTGCCTACACTTTGTTACAGAGAACAAACGCCTCGTCCCAGAGCGAGATTCCAGAACACCCAGGGCTGAGAAGCCCGGCAACTCAAACAGTGATTGGAACAGAAAGAAGGAAACCAAGTTGAAAGGGGTCACAACGCCAGGGTTCATTAAGTGGGGCTTGCTGGGACGGCCGATTCATCTGTGAAACCGGAGGCACGATGCCCCCAAGAATCTGCGAACCAGGTATTTCTTAACACAGTCAAAAACAGAAGCCGGTGGGAGTAACGGGAGGGGGCGAGCAGTCCCCAAATGCTGCCACCTTCCCCCAATGCTGCAGCTGCTAAAGAGCGACACCGTAAGTTAGGAACCAGCCTTGCCTAGGTTGCGCGGCCCAGCCACAAGGGCGGGCAGACCCAGCAGCACAGTTAATGGACGTGCACGGCAGCGTCTACAGGCCGGGGCACCACGCCGGTCACCAGGGACACAGGCACGAACAGAAAGGGCCCCTGCTTTTGAGAAGCTCGTTGTCCAAAATGAGACAGACACAAAGAGATGCTCCAGTGCGATGGGTGAAGCCAGCCACAGGGTGGCTCTGGAAGGCACCTGAGAGAAGGCCTCCTGGGGCAGACCTAACTTCATCTGGGAAGGAGCAGGACCCCGCCAAGGGAAGCGTATTCTAGGCAAAAGGAGCAGAAAGAACAAAGACCTGGGGGTTCACAGAGCATGTACCATCAGCAGAGCATGAAGTGCAAAGGGCAAGCCCAGTGGAACGCGGGGGCAGAGACGGCCGAGGCGGGAGCCAGAGGCTGCGAGGTTAAGGGCAGCCTTTCATTCTCCATGCAATTCAGGAACTTTTCAGAATGCCAGGCAGCCTGAGGTAAAGGGCGCATTCCCTAACTGACGCATCCAGCGCTAGATTCTCCGGCCAGGGCGGAGACATGCTTCCCCACCTCACATGGCAAAGCTTCGAGGCCGAGCCTCCATGGTCTAACAGAACTCTCTGTGGGGACACAGCAGCCACGTGGGGCTTTGGAGCATCTCAAGTGTGGCTGGTGCAACAGAGGACCAGTTTCTAATTTATTATAATTAATTCAAATAGCCACAGGTGTCTACTGTTGCAGCAGGATGAGGGGCCCAGGGAAAACGTGTGCTTCCCCCTGGAGCTGGCAGCACCACGGGAGCCCTACAGAACGAGCACTGCTGCTTCCAGGAACCGGGGTGTGTGCCTCGGGAAGCCCCCGCCTCCCGGCCTGGGTGCGTTCAGACTCGGCTTCACCGAGACCCGCTCCGCAAAGCCTTTCCTGACTCGAAGACAACCACGGTCTGAACACACGTGCGCTGGAATGGTGATTCAGTTGTCTCTGGAACTAAAGTGTCTCTTTCCGCCTCACTCACAGAGCTCCCAGGCCCCGGGGCCACATCTCAGGGATCCGACCCCACTCGGAAGGCAGAGCCTGAGGAACACGCCAGAGCATGAATCTCAGCGGGGCACGTGCCGTCCACACCCCAGAAGAGAAGTGCCGGGCGCAGGGGAGGAAGAGGAAGGTCAACGGTCCCGCGTGCGCCCTCCTCACTAAGCTGTGTGCACGACAATTATTTCCGACTTGGGAGGACCCCCTCCTCCACAAGTTCACGAAAAATGGCCTGGAGCTCAGGAGGGACACTTATTTGGGCCAGAGGAAGTGGTTCTGCTGAGTCCATAACCCAACAGACTAGACAGCGAGTTGTGAAAGGTACCGAGGACTCCAGACCTGGCGCCGGTGCCAAACCCCCCTCGGGACAAGCCTGGCGGCTCAGGAAGAAGCAGGCAGCCAGCAGGAGCAGAACTGAGGTAAGTCACTGCAGGTACCCGAGAAGGGAGTCAGAACACAGACCAGCGACAAGAATTCTGACATGATTTCAGGGACCTTCCCAAGTTCTTCATGTTTGCTGATTTTCTCATTTGTCCAGTGATTAGTGGGTAAAACCTGTTAGGACCAGTTTTCAGAGCCGAGCCGATGAACACGAAGAGCGCAACCCAGTCTAGCCAGTGAGAGACCCAGGGAAAGCCGAACCCTTGATGCAGCAGGGAGAAGAGCAAGCTTGGCCGGTTTCAGCCTGCAGGGGCCTGCCGTCTGTGTTCCCCAAGAAAACGCGCAAGCTGCTTCCCACCAAGGAGGCGAACTATAAAGACACTTAAACCCTCCAATTACATGTGACCTGTAAGGGCCCCGGTGTCCTCCATGCCCGTAAATGAGCCAAGAATAGCCAGAGAGGTTCAGAAAGGTAACTTGAAAGATGCCCGATGCAGCCCTTACCTTCAGTTCTGCAACAAAAGTGTTGGCTCGGACAATGTCCAGGGTTGTCACCCCAAATATTTTATTGGGGTTGTATACTCCGTGTTTCTTGAAAACTTCTGCTGTGATTGGGATGGTGGAGTTAACCTAGTAAATCCAAGAGAGAGGGGCACAATTTGCCTGCGTTCTGAAAGCAGGGCCATGCGACAGAAGGAAAAATCTTTTCGTCGGACCATTAACAAGCCCTAAGCTGTCACATTAAATTGCCCTGAAGAGCGACCTTCACGATGGAAGGCCCCCTACTCTAAAAGACTGCTTCTTTTCCCCGCCACGAGAAAGAAGGAACCATTCGCTGAGGGAGGCACTCTTCCCCTTGGTGGCCTCCCAGCCCAAAGTTCAAACATGCACGTGACCCTTCAACTATTAACTTAAAAATGTGATGAAGGCTCCACAAGGCACCTTCCGCTCCAGCTGGGACTTAGCCCAAGTGGCCATTAAAAAAAAAAAAAAAAAAAAAAAAGACAG
>NC_041227.1:73898820-73921219 GCF_002837175.3 Physeter macrocephalus | reverse complement strand
GTTAAAATGTGATGAAGGCGCCACAAGGCACCTTCCGCTCCAGCTGGGACTAGCCCAAGTGGCCATTAAAAAAAAAAAAAAAAAAAAAAGACAGCCTAGCAAGAAGCTCCAAGCTCCAAGCTCAGTCCCAGCTCTGTCACTCTGCCGTAACCCCGGCCAAGTTACCTCAACTCCTTAGAACTCAGTTTCTTAAAACGGGAGACAACTACCTCATGAGGTTGTTGTGAAGATTAAGTGACTTAATACATGGCAAGTGCTTAACACATTACCTGGTACATAGAAAGAATCAAAACAAGACAAAAACAGCGAGATTTACATTAGGCACCGGTTAATCAGCCCCCCAAGAACTTCTGGCCAGTTGCCCCCGAGGAAAGGTGAGCTGGTTGGGAAGGGCAGCATCCTCTTCTCAGAGGCCACGGGCACAAGCGCTGCGTGTTTATCAGCGGCCACGTTCCTGAGTCAACAACAGTGTCACTGCACTTTCACCCGGATCCCTCTTGTACTCGGGAGACCAGAGTCCAGATCAACCAGCAGGGAGGAACGGAGGGGGCTGCTGTCAAATGCAACCTGAGGCCCTGCTAGGGCGGGCGTGGGAGCCACAGCCGACTTCTCAGGAGGGACACAGCACCCGGAGTTTCTGAACTGAAGAACTAGCTTCCTGCAAAAACCAGCAAGCAGGGCCCGGGGGGCTGCGTACGGGATCATGTGTGAGTGCGAGGACGGAGGGGACGCCAGGAAGCGGGAATTGCAAACCCCAAGTAGAGCACAGGAAGAGGAGTTAACAGGCCTCCACAATCACGGCGGAAGCAGCCTCAGGAATGGGCTTATCTTCCAGGTGGACAATCTGAGATACCGAGAGGGGAAGCGATCCGCCCAAAGGCACACGGTCGATGGGAAAACCAGGTTAAAACTCACCTGGTCTATGCCAGAAGGAATCCTTAGGAACTAAATTTAAGGGCCTTTTATTAGCTCGCCCACTTTATCCATTTCAGCACATGAACCTGATCATTCCCCCTGGAAGCACAGAAGCACACTTTTGCTAACCGTGGACTTTCACGCGGCATCCGCAGCCAGCACTCACCGGATTTGAGATGATGCAGATCATGGCCTCGGGGCAGTGCTGGGCACAGGCAGCAGTCAGGGTGGCCACAATCGTGGCGTTGGTGTTGAACAGGTCATCCCGTGTCATGCCTGAGAACGATCCAATTCAAGGTGTTCATAAAGCACAGGACGAATTCCCAAACGTGTACCCCATTGTGTGTGTTTGTTGTTATGGGAAATTCAAACATGAGTGAGACAGGGTCCCTGTTTCAAGTACATCCATCTTGTAGGGAAAACGGCCCAGTGTGACAGGTGCCAAGATAGAGGTCTGTGAGGGTGGAGGGTGGGGAGGGGAATGAGGGGGGTTATACCCGATGAGGATCACCAAGGATCAGTACAGCTTCCAAGGTGGAGGCAGGTGGAGGAAAGGGCGTTGCATGCAAAAAAAGCGCACACAGAACACAATGAGACTGGGCGAGGGGACCCAGTGACAGGTGGAGGGCTTCATCTGTACCCCACAGGCATTGGGGAGCCTTTGGAATTTTTTCTGCAGCAGAGAGATCTGACCAGATCCATTTGCCATGGAAAACCACATCCTCAGCTGACTTGTGGGGAGATGCTAGGCAAGGAGTTCAACACACACCTGGTTTTCTTGGGACTCCCGCTGGAATCACCACCACGTCACAGCCCTTCAGGCAGTCTGGCAGCTGCTCAGGTCCGAGGTAGCCTGGAAAAAACACCCACGTGAGCAATTTCACCACTGCCGACTTGGAGAGGCCAGCACGTCTGTGGGGACAGAGCCCGGGTAGGAGGGGCCCACCTGAGTCCAAGGCCGGCCACAGGCCTCAAGACAGGCTGGAAGGCCCGCCCACGAAGGGGTTCCTGTTCTGCAGAACTACCACTGTGGGCCTGACGACACCGGCTGGCAGGACAGTCTCCTTCACTCCACTTTCCTCCAGCCTCACTGGCCCAGCCCCGCTTCGGAACAGAGTAACCGTCCAGGTTCCCACAGAATCAGCCAAGTCGGCTGCTTTTCCTTATCCAACCCAACTCGCCAGCACTTCTAAGTCCTTCTCAGCTCCCAGTAAGAGCTGCTTATCCCACAGCACGGTCCTCCTAACAGAAGCTCTGTCTCGGAGTCAGATCAGAGGGCACAGCGGAGGCCAGGAGAGAAAATCCCCGTGCTGATAAGCAGGGACTAAATATTAGCATCCATTCTGTTTACTCCTGTCATCTGAGGAAAAAAAGGACCACTTTCAAAGATCTCAGGGAAATCGGCCAAAATCTGCTTTGATTTGACTTCTCCCTTATTGCGGGAGCTTTTGGAAACTCAAATATACAGCCCAAAAGAAAATGAGCAAACTAATTCAGAGGGACCACGGAAGGCACACGAACAAATGATCTGACAGTCAATCTCCTGTGTTGTCTACACCAATCGAAGATACATGCAAACACCATCAAACAGTCTCACACTGACAGCAGAGACAGAAAGCAGTACAAGTTTTCTGAACAGCAATCTTATATTTTATAGTAAAAGCTTTAAAATAGTCATACCCACTCATTCTACTTTTAGGATTCTTTTTTTTTAAGGATTCTAAGAAACAAGATGTAAAGATAAAGATGTTTACACAGCTTACCTATTTACAGTAGAGCAAAACAGGAAACGGCCCAATAGACAACCGTGTGGGTATAATCATAAATAAGTGATAAATTATAGTACATCTTTAAAAATGATTTTACCAAGAATTTGGTGACATGGAAAAATGCTGCTATAATGTGAAGGTAAAACAAGCAGGATATATATAATTATATGTAATTATGAGTGACTTCTTGGATGACATACCTAGATTTCCCTTGGATTTTCCTAAGGTGGCCATGCTTTGGAGAAGCTGGCAAAGGAAAGCCTGGGGTGGAGGGATGGCCCAGGGTGGGGAGCAACTGGCAGCATTTCTTACTGCCCCCGCACCCCTGCAGGAGGCTGCCTCTTCTCCATCCTCATATTACTTGTTAAATTATAAAAAATTAAAAATGGTCAGGTGAGACCACCGTTGTTAATCTCAAAGACACCATTTAAATTTTTGTAGACTCAAGTCAAAAAAGGTGCAATAATTTATAAAATTTAATTCTAAAATGAACATGGAAACCCCAAGTCTCTGAGCACCTAGTTTCACTTAAGAATCTCACTCTAAACCTGAATCCTGGCCGACGGGGGAGGAGAGATGTAAGTTCTCCAGGGTCGGCATGCTCAATACCTTTTACTGTCGCTCTGGTCTCTATGTGGCTCAGATCGGCGGCCACTCCGGGCGTATGAGCAATATCGTAGAGGGTCAGGCGGCTCACCAAGGGGCTGTTCTTCAGGAGAAGTGAAAGCGGCTGCCCGATTCCTCCGGAAGCCCCCAGCACGGCTACTTTAGCATTGTTCTAGAAAGAGGCACAGAGAGAGGACTGTGAAGATGGAATCAGCATTAAAAGGATTCACATGGTAAACTGCAGAGTACTGCACTGGGTCTCTTTTATTGCAGCAGTAGCAAATGAAGATGCAATCATATTCCTACCATTCCAAAGGCCCCCTTTCCTTCTGAAGTTCAGAGGTTTGCCTCAGGAAAATGGGGGAGAACTCATGTCTCTAGATGCTGTGACAGTCAGGGGCATACTCCTGTACCCTCCGAAAGGGGAGCAAACTTCACTCAGTCGCCACCTGGACTGGTAACAGAAGCCTTTCCTTCAATGTGCAGTTTTATTTTTTATAAATTTATTTATTTTGGGCTGAATTGGGTCTTCGTTGCTGCGCGCGGGCTTTCTCTAGTTGCGGCGAGCGGGGGCTACTCTTTGTTGCGGTGCACAGGCTTCTCATTGCGGTGGCTTCTCTTGTTGCAGAGCATGGGCTTCAGTAGTTGTGGCATGTGGGCTCAGTAGTTGTGGCTCACGGGCTCTAGAACGCAGGATCGGTAGCTGTGGTGCACAGGCTTAGCTGCTCCATGGCACGTGGGACCTTCCTGAACCAGGGCTCGAACCCGCGTCCCCTGCATTGGCAGGCGGATTCTTAACCATTGTGAGTGAGGCTGTTTCTAACCTAAACTCACAAATGAGAAGGGGAGCCTATGCCGGCAAGCAGGCAGGGAGCTGCCAGGGAAGAAGACAAACCGAGGGAAGAGCAGCCACAAGAACTCAAAGCACGGCGTGCGGTCCTCTAGGGCAGCCGTGTACCCTGGGTCTTTACATGATCACTGCACGCTGTGTTCCACAGCAACAGATGCTAGTAATAACGGGCTTCCGTTATCAAACACAAAAATCAAACCAAACAAACCCAAACTCAAGCCAAAACCCAAACCACCACACGCAGTGTAATCTGCTCGAGGAAACTAAAACTCTAAAAAGCATATATTACATCTAAGATTGGAATTCAGGTTTCGTTTGTTTGTTTTTAAGTTGGTACTTTAAAGGTGGACCCTTGACTTCACGGAGAACTAGCTGGACCAACCCAGAACCTGAGGTCTGGCAATCTCACCCACCTCCAGACCTTCAATTATCACTCCCACATCCTGTCCCGAATCCTAGGGACTCCCAAATTCCAACTCCACATTCCCAGTTCTGTGAGGCATACCACTGGTCCCACAAACCCAACTGTGTAAATGAATTTGTCCTTACTACCTCTCCCATCCCTGTTCCCAAATGGCATCTGTGTTCACCCAAATTCCAAACTTTAGAGCTATCTTCTGCTTCTTCCCTTTTTGGAGACACCCAGCTAGGACACGAAAGGACTTGGCATCTCAAACATCTTCCCAACCTGCCCCTGATTTCCATCCCGATTCCGTCATCTAACTTAGGTCCTCAGCTCCACCTCTAAACCACCCTTCCAAAGATTCAAAGTTTTAATCATTTCCTTGAGCAAAAATCTTCTCAAGTTCCTCATGCCCAGATTACTCAGCCTGGCTCCCAAGGCTGACCAGGGCTCCAATGTGGGGAGCATAAGACAGTTCCCTTGGTGTGCAGGATGTCAATGTCAAGGCTGTATCTTTATTTTTATCTATCAGGTGAAGAATTAAACTCTACCCAGAAACAGACTGACCTGGTGCTCTCAACTAGGGTCCTTAAGTGAATCAGTCCCATGTGACACACAAGATGAACACAACACAGGGAGAGGGAAGAGGGGACTGCTTTCAGTGTGATGAGGTGATGTGGTTGTTTGTACATTACAAGGTTTCATCCACTTAGTTACTATTTATGAAAACATAACTTGTAAGTGGTGATATCTTTACAGTGAGATGAGAATCTTTGGTATTGCAGATTAGCTCATGATCTCTTTGTGAACAAGCTGTCTCCAAACTCCGTATCTTTTTCCACGTTGAGAAGTGGTTGTCAACAGCACGCTGTTTAGCAACGGGGCTTTGAAAATGGATATAGAGTAACGCTTCCTTCACTTATAAGTTTGCTTTTTAAAATCTGTTATGGTTTTTAAATTTCTGGTTTTTGGGTCATACATATTAGTACATACGGAGAGACGTAAATACACTGAGGTTGAAGTCTCCCTAGGCCAATGCACCACCTGGCTCAAGCTCATCTTTCTGACTTATACACTTATATACCTCAACAACTCCACCTGTATGTCCAATAGGCATTTTAAACTCAACATATCCAAATCTGAGCTCCTGATACCCACCCCCCTACAATCACTCTCTTCTAGCAGTATTTCCCACCTCAGCAAATCTCAACTCCAAAACCCAAAGCCTTGGTTTTCTCCATGTTCCTCTTTCTCTCCATACACCTCATGAAATCGTTATCAGGAAATCCCACTGTCTTACCTGCAGTTAATCCCCTTCCCCCACTCCTCAGCATCAATCTTCATCACCTCCACCTGTCCTACGTTTGTTTACTCACTGTTGGCTTAAGTGCCACTTCTCACTCATCCTGGTATCACCTGCAGCACCCAGCACAGTTCTGGGCAACACGGATACTCAAACGTATATTTATTTTTCGAATGAACTGGATGCACAGGAAACTGATCTGACGAACAAAAGCTAAATAAGAAATGTGGAACCTCATTTAGTAATCACCTCCCTTTTGGGGTGTGGTACTCTAAGAGGCAATGTGGGCATCTCCTGGGTTCTAACTTTGGTTGTATTAGAATCACTTGGGGAACTCGGTAAAAAAACACGGAGGCCCAGGTCCTACCCTCCTTCAACGAGCCTCGGCCTCTGATCTTTACCAGCTTTCAGGTGATTCTGACACCAGAGTTTGAGAATCGCTGCCCTAGAAGAAGACGGCTAAAAATAGCTTAGGCTTAAGTAGTCCCAGGCCAAGCCGCGCAGTTAACAACACCCGGGGGCAGGCCCAGTCCGCCCACCGCAGGAAGGAGCCTTCAAAAGGTCCTTAAGAGGAAGCAGAGTCTTCAGGTTCTTAGAGGAAAGCCTTGATGATCCAAAAAAGTCACTCACAGTGGTCAGGAGAGCTGAATTTTAATCCTCTGACCAAAACACTGTGTAACCTTGGACCAGCGCTCTGCCCATGGTATTTCTGCCTGTCTGCACTATGGAGTTAAAAATTACACAGTGCTTGTACGGACGCTGCAAGAACGAGGTTAGTCTCTCAAAATACTATGGAAAATAAGTTACTTTCGGCCCTAGAGCCCTGGCTTCTCCACCTTGAAGGAGCACAGGTCAAGAGCAGACCTTCTGGGGGGCCCGGGGGCGAACTGGGAGGCTCGGAAAAGCGCCCCGGTCCTGGAACTGGACTACTTCCCCACCCCCGACTCCTGGGCTTTCTCCCCCGCACCTCCTGCCCGGTATCAGGGCCGGCCCAGGACGCCACAGCCGAGGACCAGCACCGGGTGGCCCTGCGGTCCAGGCTGGCCCGGGGGTCAAGGCTGCTCGCGAGCCAGGAACACACGTGGCCTAGGTCGGGGAGCCTCCACCTGCAGGCAGCCCCTCGCAGGACCTACCTGGGCCGAGGTGCTGAAGCTGCGGCGGAGAGCGGCGCTGGCAGGCCGGGCGAGGGCGGAGAGCATGGCTGAGACGGGCGGGGCGCGGACTGGCCGGCGAAGGAGCTGGCAGCAGGGCAGTGACTCCAACGACCTCCACGCTGCACCGGACCTCCCGGCTCTGCGAGAGTGGCCTGGTTTCCGGCGCCCCACCTCCTAGATCTCGCGGTATCTCGGCCACATCCGGGCTCTCGCGGAGGCCGGTGGAGGGACGGTCCCCGTGCGCAGTCCTGGGGTGGGACGTGGTGCGGTCGGGCTCTGTGCGGCCTGTGAGGAGACGCGGTCGGAGTGGGAGGGAGAGTCCGCGCCCGAGAGGTGGAAGATGACAGGCTTTAGGCTGGAAGAGCCTTAGAGGAGCGATTTTGTAGGCGGGGGCCCCAGACAGAGGCTCTGACAGGGAGACCGGCTGAGGTCGCGCCGCAGGCCCGACAGAATGGGTGCGGCCCGAGCCCCTCGAGCTCAGCCCAACCCACCCCTCCTGTCCCTGGAGGCGGGAGGGGCTCCGAGTTTTGGAAAGCTCTGGAAAGGAAAGGGGGGAGGGGAGGTTGAGAGTCCCGCGGTTGGGGTGGAGGATGAAGGCTCCTCTATTCAGTCACTCCCGTGCACCCCCCCCCCCGCCGCCCCGATCGCACACACCCCGTCCACCCGCCAGTGTCGTCGTCCCTCCCGGTGCCCAGGACCTTCTAGTAGAGTTTACAAAGCTTTAGAGACACTCCTACCAAGAATGGCCGACCCTGAGCACTGACGTGGCGCGAGACACTGTTCTACGAGTTTACAGGAAAGCAGTCCCGCGTTACAGATGAGGAAACAGGTATACAGGTGATAACCCGCGAAGTCACCCAGTTCCTGCCCCTCAGGTCTGCCCAGCCGTGCTGTGAACCCGGCCACACTGTTTCTGCTTTAGGGACCAAGAAACCATGGCTGAGCTCAATTAAGTGGATTCGTTCAGAGTCTACCAGAAAGAAAGTAAAGGTACCGTTTCTACTCACAAGAAGCGTATTTAAGTTTATCAGTATCCTTATAAGCTTCATTTGCCTCCCTGCTGTTTCCTGGGCATACAGAGATTTCCTTGCCCACAGAAAGTTCAGGGTTAAGTGGGACAGGTAGGTGTGTGCAGGTTGTTACCTTAGAGGAGTGTACAAACCCAGTGGGGGGACCAGTGACCGCCTCGCTGGGAACAGTGGTCGGGGAGCCAGCGGTGACAAGAACAGTTAGCACAGGTGCTGAAGAACCTATCCGTAGGAGGGAGTGCATGGTGACTGGCTTACTCTTTCCTTCCTCCTTTCCACTTGTTTATTGAGCTACTAAGATGTGCAAGTCCAATCTTGGAGCTGGGTGTTCAGCTATGAACAAGATCCAGACATTTTCTGCCTTCCGGGAGCTCAGAGTCTAGTGGGGAGACAGGTAAACTGCAAGCAGCATGATATGGCTAACTAGGAGAATTACGAGGGGCTGTGGGAACACAAAGGAAGTCCATCTACCCCAGATTTGGGGTGGAGGTGGGGGTCATGTGAGAGAGGACTTTGGAGGATGAAACATCTAAGCTGAGATGTAAAGGAAGAGCAGGAGTTTCTCAGTGGGACCATTCACCTCCACAGGAGGGAGACATCCTTGCCTGGGCTTTGGACCTCCCAAAGCGGGGGCACTAGGAGTTGGGCGTTTAACAATGGGAAGTGTCCGGATGTGAAAGAAAGGGAAAAGAGCCCAAAGAAAAACCTGGAGGAAGGGACAGTGAGCAGATAACTTCTGTTGGAGAGGGGACATGAGGACAAACAGTGTTCTTTATCTTATCACTGACTGTGTTCTCTCTAATTATTTACCCCTCTATCTTACCACTAGAACTGAAAGCATCTTACAGTCAGGTTCTTTCATCTCTTTATTGTCCAGCACCTGACCAGGCTGAGAGTGGGTTTCTGAATTTTGGGAGAGTTGAGTGGTTTTAGATACGAGGCTGGAAAACCCAGGTTGTGCAGGACTTAACGAGTGTTAGCTGAGAAGTTCGTATTTTATTCCTCGGGAAGCAGGTATTTATCAAAGGCTTTTGTGATGCCACCAGAACTGTGTTTGAGGAAGATTAGACCGACTTTGGCGTGTTAAAGATTCCAAGGGAAAAATGTGCAGGGCAGGGAGATTGTTCAGGAGGCTATCTAATGAGATGATAAGTATCTGAGTTACAGTGATGGTTTTAGAAATAGTGAAGTGGGGCCAAATGAGGGAGAGGGAAGAATTGATCAGCGTTTGTGCCCATCTGGGTTTAAGAAACAAATGGAAGTGATGTGGGAAACCAGCCTGAGAGAAGTGTGTATGTACAGAAACGGAATTCAGGGGTTGTGAGGAAGGAGAGCTGGCTGGAGAAAAAGTAAAGAGCTCTGTTTTAGCTGGGCTGCATTGGAAGTGATGGTGAGTTGTCCATATAGAAATATCAGTGGACACTTGGGGAATTACTCCAAGAGGAAATATGGGATTGAAACCCCTGAGAGAGGCCAGGGCTGAAGTCATCCCTATAGAGGGGAGGGTTGAGGCCAGGGGAGAGAAAGTAGAGTCTCATTCTCATATGCTCACTCCCACATCTGGGGCTGGAACTCCTTCCCATCCCTGCCAAGTCAGTCAGCCCCTGTCAGCATGTCCACAGCAGGGAATCACTACCTCCCAAGTCCTCTACTTGGGCCATCCCAGCCACTTGACTGTTAGAAAACGTCCTCACATTCAGCTCCTAGTTGCTTCCCTTTAAATCGCAAAATGGTTCATAACACTCTTAGCAGCTACTGTATCAAGCATTGACTTTGTGCCAGGCACCATGCCCTGCTTTGCAAGTGTAACTGTTACAGCGAACATGCACAGCCTCATTCAGGAAGCCTAGTGCAGTCAGAAAATGGCTGTATGTCTTCATCCCCATTCTTCCTTTAAATCTTTGCTTGCCCTTGGATTACATCTAGCCACCGGGACAGACTTGTTGCGATAGCCTAAATATCCAGTTCACGTTAATAGTCAAGACTCTGAACTTTAATTCAGTGTTAAAGCTTCTCCCCTTCCCCTCTTGAGCTTGCTTCAGGCTCCCACCTTGGGAGTGGAGACTGGTTGACTTCTCCATTTCTCCATCTTACTTCCTCACTACCCCTCATCCCTGAAGACAGGCTTCAGGCCCATCAGTGTTGGTGGAGGGGGGATGTGAGAATAAAGATAGGGGCAGGAAAGGTCCATTTGGCATTAGTAAGAATTCTCTGAGCTTGACGGGAGTCTGTGGCTGACACTTCCATGTGGTGCCATTGTGGGTCTCTCTTACCTGCAGTTCCCTTGACCTGGGTGGTTACACCTCAGCCTTGCTGTTTCCAGTTGCTCCCTCAACCCCTGTTTTCTGGAATCCTCCAGTACCTGAGATTGGTCCATTGTCTGTCCAAGTGGCCCTCTTGGGCAAAGGCCCTTTAAGATTGCTTCTAGTTGACCCTCTCTTCTGCCTGGCCCACATCTGCTCTACAAGAGACACATAGGTATCCTTCACCCCAACAAATTCTGGGGGTGTAGGCTGTTTCAAATGCAGCTGCCGCTCTTTGCTAACAGCTAACCAGCCTCCGATTTTTCCAGGCAGGGGCCCACGACCAGCCTCTATGCCTGCACAAGCTTCAGAGGGCACAGGCCAAGCTATTCTAGGGGTTTTCTTTCTGGTTTCATGAACTGCTTCAAGAAAGCTGAGACTTGTGAATATTTGAAATCAGGGAGAAAGAGGCTATAATAGAGGTGAAGAGCTTTGAGATGCTAGAAGTCAAGAGACAAAAGGATTAGGTGGGAAAAGATGAGGTCAGAGGACACTTATCCCTTTGATTTTGGGAAGAAGCTTGAAGGGCACCCAGCGGGCAGTTGGTGAGGTAGGGCAGTTTGCATCCTGTGGCCTTAGCCTTCCCAGGCAAGACCTAGAAAATGAGAGAAGTTGCTGCATGGTGAGGAGGTTTGGATAACAGTTGTAGCCATTGGGGAAATGCTGGGAAAATCAGGAACTGTGAGAAAAGGATTCATTGGCAGCTCTGGGGGCCCAGCTGAAGGTCTGCAGTGTGTCCTTTCTGTGTGCCTAAGCTCATGTGGCTTCTCACAGCCCAGACCCCACAGCAAGTTCATGGATGTACAGGTGGGCCACACACCCACACATTTGTATCCTTGAACACATAAACACATGGTTCTATACGGGGGATAAAAACAATTATTGCTGTATAGTTTACATACAGTACAGTATACAGATCTTCAGTGTGCAGTTGGATAGTTTTGACAGTTTGCAGTCTTCTAACCACCACCCAAAACAAGCTATAGAAGCATTTTCATTATTCCAGAAAGTTCCCTTATGCCCCATTCCCCAGACAGCTACTTCCTGACTTCTATCACCATAGATTAATTTCACTAGTTCTTCATTGCATGTTTTTATACACAGTATAGAAATACATCGATGTCCTCCTTGCCACACCCCCACACAAGCCACACACGTGCGCCTATACTGACCATTTTGTTCCTTAACAATAGGCTGAGGCCACAGTCGAGCTGTCAGATTTTTGCTCTTAGGTGCGCATATTCTATGCTAACCTACCTTCTCTTCAACCCTAAAATCGTACCTCAAACTGCAGTATTTCAAATCTTTCCTTTCAGATCCCTGGAGATAAAATGAAGAATTAGAAAGGTGGTAATCATCCCACCTACATGAGAGTTTTATTTTCCTCTAGGGTCTCTAGAATATCGGCAAATGGGGACATAAAATTTTAAAACAGAACTGTTTAGATATATAGCTTAACTTTCAGTTGTGGCCCAGCTGGAAGTCAGAGGGTGTGGCTTTCCAAGATATATGCCAGCAGAGCAACTAGGAGATGGTGGACTGGTGACAGCAGAGGCAGCAAGAAGCTGCTGGCAAGGAGCTCCCAAGAGCTGAGAGTCGCCGATAGTGGCAGATCTGAGTCGGGAGCAAAGCCTGCAGTCCTCCAGGCCAGCCAGAGGTCAGGGAAGTGAGAACAAAGCTGAGTCCAGAGGTTGATCATGTCCAAGAACCCATGTCAGGTGCAGAAGGTGGGGCACTAGCCCAGTTGAGCAGAGGAGAAACAAGTGCTGGAGACGGAGTTGGAGGAGGTGAGACCAGACCTGGTGACCACACAGCCTTTGTGTAGCAGTTCGCCAGCCGCTACCTTTGACATGTGAATTGCTGCATGGGTAGGCCTGTCACCCTCCCAGGACCACTAGGGTACCTCTTGGGGGTGTCGTGGGCCTAGGTTTGGGGCCATGGGAATGAAGGCAAGATAGACAGGGGTCAGGGATGTGGTGGCTGAGTCTGGGCCTCTGGAGATACTGGTGCTCACTAGCCACAGGACCTGGAGCTTCTCTGAGCTGAGAAATGGTTTCAGGACCACTTCTGCAGCCTCCACAGCTCTGGGGTGCTGCGGCCTGTGACTGTGTGCTCTAGCTTTATCAGGGTTCAGACCACAAGGAAGGTGTCTGGTTGGGATTGAGGAAAGACTATACCAGATCCCTTAGGAGCCTGACCCTTAGGCAGCATCGCTGGATCCCCCCGCTTACAAACTTGGCCAGCTCCCACTCTGGTCTTTGGCCTGAGATTCTCTGAATGGTGCTTTCTGTCTAGTGGACATCCGGAGGCTCCTAGATGAAATTGAAAAGAGAAAGTAGGAGTAAAGGAATTTGTTTCCTAAGCTCCTGCTCTGTGCTGGGCCCAGTTCTGGGCAATTTATGTTTGTTACTTCAACATAACATTCCTACAGCCTTTCCAGTGTGTATTATTGCCTCAGTTTACAGGTGAGACCACTGATGCCTGTCACTGTATTTAAGGCTGGGTCATCCTGGCACAGCCTCAGTTTCCCACACAGAACCAGGGCATAGTGGGGTTGGCTGTGGACCCTGACTCATATCTGTGCAGTCCTCTGGTCCCTGCCCAGCCTGAGCCGGGAATCCAGAGTAAAGCTTGCAGTCTGACTTCTCCAGGAGCGTTGAGTGATGCCTCTCTTCCACCAGGAGCAAATGCGCATCAGTTGTGTCCCCCTGGACTGTCTGGGCCTGAGCACCAGACCAAGCTCTCAGTACCCTGGAATGCCTGTGAGAAGGATGGGGTCAGGCCCAGCCTCTGACAGTGACGCCATCAGTCAGAATGGAATTGGTCAGGCATAAGGAGGCAAGAAGGCCTGGATCTGGCCAGTTTCCCCTTTGTCTCAGGCTATGATGACCCCTAGTGAAACATCCCTTCTCAAAGCTAGACACGGTCCTTTACTGGAGCTGAGCTCGACAGCCCAGCTGTGTCTGGACCTGGAGAGAGAGCCCCACACAAGCCCCGTAGGTTGAAGTTCAGGCCAGATCATTACAGGGAGGGTGAAGAATCTTCCTGCTGGCGGGTGTCCAGCGTGCAGAGACGAGGCCTGTGCTGGCACCCTGCTCTCCTGACAGTAGGTGGCTCCTTGCCACCCAAAAATCTGTGTGGATTTCCCAGATGGGTCAGTTCATTGGAAGATTGGTCTCCTCTCACCCTATTAAGCCAGGTCCCCAGGACCTCCCTTCCCGCCTGCCTGCCCCGTCACCCTTGCAAGAGCTATTGCACTAAATTCCCTTAAAGTCTCTTACGAGCTGTGCTGTGCTAAAAGAGCCCAAAGGGGGATGTCTTAAACTTGCCGTCCTGGCTCCACTGTTTCGAATAGATCACCAGGAAATGAGACTTGGTAGAAATAATCATTACAAATGAAACTCACAGTGGCAGAAACCATACTCGGTAAAATCCGGTACACTAAGAATCTGATTAAGGAATCAGATATTTATTGTAAAATTCACAGGGAAACAAGACTTGATCTTGGGAGAAATAATTTTGGCTAAACAAAATTGAAAGTGAAAAAAACTGGAATTGGTTAACTGAAATATAGAAAATCAATTAAGGGATTAAATTGGCTTAGTGGAATTCATCTAATACTTTTTGCAAAACCTCATCGACATTTGTTTAATGGTTCTATATAAAAGCTCAACATCAAAACATTCTTAGGACCCAAATGGTGGAGCCAAGAACATCTTACACCTTTCAGAATTTGGAGTAGTGCTGAAAGGGCTGTTAGCTACGTCCAGTCCTCCACCCACCTGGGCTAGTGGCCCTCCTCATCACGGCTCCCAGGGATGTGTCTTCTCTCAGAAGTGTGCCATTAGGTTCAGGACTCTACTTACCCTCCTGAAGTTTACCAGCAGGTGAGGCATCTCTCTCTTTTTTTTTTTTTAAAAATAAATTTATTTATTTATTTATTTTTGCCTGCGTTGGGTCTTCGTTGCTGCGCGCAGGCTTTTCCCTAGCTGCAGCGAGTGGGGGCTGCTCTTCGCTGCGGTGTGCGGGCTTCTCATTGCAGTGGCTTCGCTTGTTGCAGAGCGTGGGTTCTAGGCGCGCGGGCTCAGTAGTTGTGGCGCGTGGGCTTAATTACTCTGTGGCATGTGGGATCTTCCTGCACCAGGGCTCGAACCTGTGTGCCCTGCATTGGCAGGCGGATTCTTAACCACTGTGCCACCAGGGAAGTCCCAGTGAGGCAGCTCTTGCTTGACAAGGGAGAGTGCCCCCTTTGGGAAGGAGATGTCTGAAGGAGTTGATTGCTGGGGCTGGACTGGGTTTTTACCTGAACGCCCAGAGACAATCCCTTGGCTAGTGAATAAAGAGATGGAGGTTGTAATGGGGAAAGCAGGTGGGAGTGTGAGGATGGGCTCTGAGCAATAGACCAGATAGGTTAGGAGCCAGCTTTTAGGCTGGCTTAACAAAGTTGTGGGACTAGACACAAAACCCATCCTCTCTCCCCTATGCTCACCACCTCCAGAATGGCCTGAGATCAGGACTTTCAGAGGCAGAGGACCTGGGGGTACGAGTTGGGATGTCCTTAGGAAGGATCTTTATGTAGCACCTAGAAGTATGGCCTCAGGTCAGGATGGCCCCATTGGTGAAGGCGGGAATGGTGACTGGTAATAATGTAGTCGTTCAACACATGCTTACTGAGCACTAGTCTGCATCATAAATCCTGGGCACTGGGTGAGGACACAGCAGTGAACAAGAAGGGCAAGGTCCGTACCCTCAGGAGCCATATATTTCACTGTGGGGAGACTGATGATAAAACAAGCAAACAAATGAGCGCAATAATGCAGGTGAAGACAAACTCATATTTTGCAAAGATCACCCTGACTGCCATGTGAAGATTAGACTGTAAGGAGAAAGCAGGAAGCCCAGTTGGGAAGTATTGCATCCTCAGGAGAGAGATGCTAGTACCTTGGTCTAGGATGCTAGCCCTGGCCTTGGGTTTGGAATATATTTAAGTAGTAGAGCTAATAGATTGGATGTGAGGGACTGAGGGAAAGAGAGATTAGGGATGTGACCTTGAGTAACTAGGTGGCTAAATGGTGCTGTTTATTGAGACAGGGAAGACTAAAAGACATATTGGAGGTATGGGCACGTGTAATTTAAACCTTCTTTTTTGGCCATGTTTTATTTGAGATGTCCGTCAGGCGTCCAAGAGGAGCCTGGAGCTCAGCGGAGAGGTCAAGTGGGGGACATAGTTGGGGAGTTGTTATTATACAGGGCGTATTCAAGGGACTAGACGAATCACCTAGACTCTAGGTCTTAGATGCTTGTTCTCAACTGACAGTGACTTTGCCCCTCTTCCAGGGGACATTTGGTGACGTCTGAAAACATTTTTGGTGGTTATAATTGGAGGGTGGGGTTGCTACTGGCATCTACTGGGTGGAGGCTAGGGATCCTGCTGAACATCCTACAATGCGCAGGTCGGCCCCACGACAAGGAATTATGTGGCCTCAAATGTTAGTGGTGCTGAGGTTGAGAAGCTCTGTCCCAGGGTGAGAGTGTAGATAGAGAAGAAGAGAGATGACTATGCCCAAGAGCATTCTCATGGAGAGATTTAGAGCAGGAACTGTCTGAGAGGTAGGAGGGAAGCCTGGAGAGTGGGGTGTCCTGGGAGTGGAGAGTGTTTGGGGAAGGAGGAGCGCTCAACTGGGTTACTGAGGCTCCATGTTTGAGCACAAAGAGGAATGAGTAGTGGGTTAGGCAAGATGAGTATTTTTGATGACTTTGATAGGAGCAGTTTCTGTGGTTTCGGGTCAGAAGTTCCAGGGGAGAAGGTTGTACCAATAGCTAACAATTACTGAACACTTCCTCCCTGCTCAGAATGTCTTATATGTGTAATTTCATTATTCCACACCCAGCAAGTACCATTATCCTTGTTTTACCGAAATGGCAATACTATTTTTACCCCCATTTTACAGAGGTAGAAACTGAGGCACAGAGAGGCTAATTATTCCCCCAAGTCGGGCAGCGAATAGTAGGTGGCACAGCAGGGGTTTGGACCTAGAGTTTGGAGGTGAGGACATAGAGGCAGTGTCAACACCACCCTTTTGAGAAAACTTGGCTGTGAAGGAGAACAGAGACTGGTACAGAGGATGTTTGCGTGCCACTAGGAATGACCTGTATGGACGGTGAAACTGATGATGCTGGAGGGGAGGCTGAGAGCTGAAGTCCCTGAGGAAGTGAGAAGGATCCAGGGCCCAAGTCAAGGGGTTAGCCTTTCTGGGGAGCATTGTTCTGGTAATTCTGAAGTGGACCCTAACTTTTGAGCAGGATTACCCCTGGACTTGACTGGCCTTCAGAGGTCTTCTGGCTGCCCCCACCCCAGCTAAAAGGTAGCCTCCCTGCAGGAAGCTGCTGCATGGGCCCAGCCTTCCCCCTCAGTGTCCATGGGGCACCAGAGACAGTTGTGCCAAGGAACCAGTGTCCCAAGAGCAGCCCTGTAATCAGGAGCCAGAGCCCAGGCTGGCTGGGCAGTTCTGTCAGTACAAGTGAGCCATTCTCCTCCTTCCACAGACCATCATGATCTTCATCATAACCCTAAAGGCCCCTCACAAGGGCATCTGCGTCGGCCTCCCCAGGGTCTTCACTCATTACTCTCTTCCCACTGTTGCCGCACCAGGCTCCTTTTGAAATCTCTCAGATCCTAAGTTCCCTTCTGTTCTCAGTTCCTACCTCCTCCATCCTCCCTCTCTCCTCCACCTGCCTAGGTCTTGCCTAACCTCCTGTCTCAGCTTAGCAATCACATCTCAGACAGCCCTTCTCTAATCCCAGCTAGGTGAGGCCCTCCTGTTAGCACCTCCCATGACACTGGATGCTGACTCTTTTATAACGCTTTTCCTACTTACAATGTATTTTTTTGTCCAATGTCTGCATTCCATGCTAGACTGTAACCTTCATGAGGGTAGGTCTAGTTTACCACAGTTATTTCCAGTGCCTGGCATGTGGTAAGTGCTCAGTAATTATTTACTGAAAGAAAGAGAGAATTGGTGACTATTTTACAGCCTGCTTTGTATTTATATGGTTCAGATATGTCATGTGCAATGTTTATCTCCCCTACACACATTTCACTATAAATTTTGGAATTTTCCCTGATCACGTTCATGATTATTTTCACCTTTGTTTGAAGGCATGTTAAGCAAGAGTTTAATTATCTTACTTTGTGGTCATTCATCTAAAATAGAAAGATGCACTAAGCTTTTACATGATTGATTCTTCCCTGTAGGATGACTGGTTTGGTTTTGTGTGAACCAACAGAGCTTTACAACATCTTGAATCAGGTCACAAAACTATCCAGATTAACTGAACCCAACTATCTCTGTTTATTGGGTAAGTACTTTAAAAAATGTTGTGAACAGTGTCCTTCAAAGATTATTTTTCATGAATTAACAAACTTTGAAGGGTAATAAATTACTTTAGAAAACTATTAAACTAATTAAGCATAGCTCAAAATGCTACTATTAACTGTAACATGACTTGGAATATTACCAGACTAAATAAATCTAGAAGAAAAGTTCCCGGAAGACTCATGTTTGATCCTCTTACTACTGTTTTTAGTGAAATATTTTAAACATCTAACAAACACATAGTAATACATATAAGCACTTACGTACCCACCATTCAGATTTAACATAATAAAAAGTTACACAAATGGACCCCTGTTTTGTACTCCATCCTGATCCTCTTCCTTTCCCTCCCCGAAGATGACTGCCTCTGTATTTTTACACGTTTACTACATAGGCAGGCATCCCAAAGTAATGTATGGTTCAAACATTTACATAAACAGTACCATAATGTACAGTGATTCTGCAACTTACTTTTTTTAAAATTTAATTTTATTTATATTTTTATACAGCAGGTTCTTATTAGTTATCCATTTTATACACATCAGTGTATACATGTCAATCCCAATCTCCCAATTCATCATACCCCCCCGCCCCCACTGCTGCTTTCCCCTCTTGGTGTCCATACGTTTGTTCTCTACATCTGTGTCTCAGTTTCTGCCCTGCAAACTGGTTCATCTGTTTCCCCCATTTCTGTATATGAAGATCTAGTTTAACTGGTAGTTGCAATATATATCCATTCCTAATTGATTGTGATGTGTTGCTTGCATTGTGTTGCTATTATGAACAGTGCTGCAGTGAACAGTTTATATCTCTCTCCCTATTCACGTGCAAGAAGTTTTTCAGGATATATTCCCAGAAATGGAAGTACCAAGTTGCACATTCACCTTCACTACATTATTGTCAAATTGCCCTCCGAAGACATTGTATCAATTTTATACTCCAATCAGCAGTGTAAGAAACATACCTACCAAGACCTGGTTTTGTCACCCTTTAAACTTTTTGCTCTCTGATTGGCGTGAACTTGTATTATGATGTTTTTCCCCACAATTAAAAACATCGTGATTGAAATACACACAAAATTTACCATCTTAACCACTTTTAAATGTCCAGTTCGGTGGTACATCATCACCATCATCTCCATAGCTCTTTTCATCTTGTAAAACTGAAACCCTATACCCGTTAAACAATAACTCCCCATTCCCTCCTCCCTGCAACCTTGGTAACCACCATTCTACTTCATGTCTCTGATTTTGACTACTCCAGGTGCCTCATGTAAGTGTAATCATACAGTATTTGTCTTTTTGTGACTGGTTTATTTCACTTAGCATAATGTCCTCCAGGTTCATCCATGTTGTAGTATGTGTCAGGATTTCCTTTATTTTTTTAATTTATTTTTTAATTTTTTTGCTGTACGCGGGCCTGTCACTGCTGCGGCCTCTCCCGTTGCGGAGCACAGGCTCCGGACGCGCAGGCTCAGCGGCCAAGGCTCACGGGCCCAGCCGCTCCGCGGCATGTGGGGTCTTCCCGGACCGGGGCACGAACCCGCGTCCCCTGCATCGGCAGGCGGACTCTCAACCACCGCACCACCAGGGAAGCCCATGGATTTCCTTTATTTTTAAGGCTGAATAATATTCCATTATATGTATATACCACATTTTGCTTATCCATTCATCCATCGATGGACACTTGGGTTGCTTCCACCTTTTAGCTGTTGTGAATAATGCTGCTATGAACATGGGTGTACAAAATATCTCTTTGAGACCCTGCTTTCAACTATTTTCAGTATATACCCAGAAGTGGAATTGCTGGATCATGTGGTAATTCTATTTTTAATTTTTTGAGGAACCACCATTGTGTTTTCTGTAGCAGCTGTACCGTTTTACATTTGTATCAGCAGTGTACAAGGGTTCCAGTTTTTCGAAATCCTTGTCAACATTGTTATTTTTCTGGGTTTTTAATTTTTATTTTTTAGTAACCATCCTAATGGATGTGAGGTGGTATCTCATTGTAGTTTTGATTTGCATTTCCCTAATGATTAGTGATGTTGAGCATCTTTTCATGTGCTTATTGGCCATTTGTATATCTTCTTTGGAGAAATTTCTATTCAAGTTCTTTGCCCATTTTTGAATTGGGTTGTTGTTTTTGAGTTTTAGGAGTTCTCTATATAGTCTGGGTATTAATTCCTTACAAGATACATGACTTGTAAACAATTTCTCCCCTTCCATGGGTTACCTTTTTACTCTGTTGATATTGTCTTTTGATACGCAACATTTAAAATTTTTCACGAAGTTCAATTTGTCTATCTCTTCTTTTGTTGCTTGTCATATCCAGGAAATTGTTGCCAAATCCAGTGTCATGAAGCTTTTGCCTTATGTTTTCTTCTACAATTTTTATACTTTTAGGCCTTACATTTAGGTCCTTGATCCATTTTGAGTTGATTTTTGTATGTGATGTTTAGATAAGCATCCAGTTTCATTCTTTTGCATGTGGATATCCAGTTTCCCCAGCATCATTTGTTGGAAAGACTGTCTGGTTCATGGTCCCTAGGGAGTCCACATGAATTTTGAATAGATTTTTCTATTTCTGCAAAAAACATCATTGGAGTATTGATGGGATGGCATTGAATCTGTAGATTGTTTTGGGTAGTATTGACATCTTAACAATATTAAGTCTTCCAGTTTGTGAACACAGAATTTTTTTTTTTGCCTCTAGTTTCTTTCAGCAACATTTTGTAGTTTTCAGAGTACAAGTCTTTCACGTCCTTGGTTAAATTTTATTCCCAAGTATATTATTATTTTTAATGCTATTGAAAATGGAATTGTTAATTTCCTTTTCAGATTGTTCATTGATAGTATATAGAAATACAATTGACCCTTGAACGACGTGGGGAATAACCTGTGTATCACTTATAGTCAGCTCTCCGTGTCTGTGGTTCTTCTGCATTCGTGGATTCAAGCAACCATGGACCATTTAGCATTGTAGTATTTATTATTGAAAAATATCTGCGTGTAAGTGGACCCATGCAGTTCAAACTCATGTTGTTCAAGGGTCAATTGTACAACTGATTTTTCTGTGTTGGTTTTCTGTCCTGAAGCTCTGCTGAATTCATTTATTAGTTCTAACAGGTTTTCTTGTGTGTGGAATCTTTAGGACTTTTTTGCATATAAGATCATATCTTCTGTGAACTTAGATGATTTTTACTTCTTCCTTTCCAATTTAGTTGCCCTTTGTTTCTTTTCCTTGCTTAATTGCTCTGTCTAGGACTTCCACCACTCTGTTGAATAGAAGTAGTGAAAGTGGGCATCCTTGTCTTGTTCCTTAAAGAAAAGCTTTCAGTCTTTCACCATTGAGTATAATGTTTGCTGTGGGTCTTTCATATATGTTTTTTTATTATGTTCAGGTAACTTCTTTCTATTCCTAGTTTGTCAAGTGTTTTTAGCTTGAAAGGGTGTTGAATTTTTCATACTTTTTCTGCATTGATTGAGATAATCATGTAGTTTTTCTTCCTCCTTCATTTGTTTGAAGTGGTAAATTAAATTGGTTTTTGAATGTTGAGCCATTCTTGCCTTCCAGGAATAAATTCCACTTGATCATGGTGTATAATCCTGCTGAATGTGGTTTGCTAGCATTTTGTTGAGGATTTTTGCATCAGTGTTTATAAGGAATATGATCTGTATTTTTCTTGCTGTGTCTTTGTCTGACTTTGGTATCAGTGTCATGCTGGCCTCATACGATGAGTTAGGAAGTGTTCCCTTCTCTTCAATCTTTTGGGAAAAGTTTGAGAAGGATTGATAGTAATTCTTCTTTAAATGTTGGGTAGAATTCACCAGTGAATCTATCAGGTTCAGGGCTCTTTTATTTTCAGCCTAAAACATTTATATTTTAGTAAACACATGATTAATTCCCTCTAAGAATGAATAGCTATCCAGGTCATGAATTTCAGGTCCAGGTCATGAAGAAGTTCATTATCATTTTTCAAGACAATAAGTGATACACTGAATTCTTAAGTGTTATGTTCCCA
The DNA here is from genome assembly GCF_002837175.3 of Physeter macrocephalus. Taxonomy (NCBI): domain Eukaryota; kingdom Metazoa; phylum Chordata; class Mammalia; order Artiodactyla; family Physeteridae; genus Physeter; species Physeter macrocephalus. The sequence continues at coordinate 73,899,491 of NC_041227.1, read as the reverse complement.
AGGAGTGGTGGATGAGATCCTTTCCTGAGAGCAGCTATTGGTTAATTAGATGTGGGAAAGGCCCTCTCAGGGTAACAGATTGGGGAGGCTACAGACAAGGGAAAAGCCTCAGTGTCCATACTATATTTGGCTTTTTATTTTTTTAAATTTTATTTACTTTTTTATACAGCAGGTTCTTATTAGTTATCCATTTTATACACATCAGTGTATACATGTCAGTCTCCCAATTCATCACCCCGCCCCCGCCACTTTCCCCCCTTGGTGTCCATACATTTGTTCTCTACATCTGTGTCTCTATTTCTGCCCTGCAAACCGGTTCATCTGTACCATTTTTCTAGGTTCCACATATATGCGTTAATATACGATATTTGTTTTTCTCTTTCTGACTTACTTCACTCTGTATGACAGTCTCTAGATCCATCCACGTCTCTACAAATGACCCAATTTTGTTTCTTTTTTTAGCTGAGTAATATTCCACTGTATATATGTACCACATCTTCTTTATCCATTCGTCTGTTGATGGGCATGTACGTTGCTTCCATGACCTGGCTATTGTAAATAGTGCTGCAATAAACATTGTGATACATGTCTCTTTTTGAATTATGGTTTTCTCAGGGTATATGTCCAGTAGTGGGATTGCTGTGTCATATGGTAGTTCTATTTTTAGTTTC
>NC_041227.1:73897607-73897813 GCF_002837175.3 Physeter macrocephalus | reverse complement strand
GATTACTGTAGCTTTATAGTATAGTCTGAAGTCAGGGAGTCTGATTCCTCCAGCTCCTTTTTTTTTCCCTCAAGACTGCTTTGGCTATTCGGGGTCTTTTGTGTCTCCATACAAATTTTAAGATTTTTTTTTTCTAGTTCTGTAAAATATGCCATTGGTAATTTAATAGGGATTGCATTGAATCTGTAGATTGCTTTTGGGTAGTA
>NC_041227.1:73895806-73896086 GCF_002837175.3 Physeter macrocephalus | reverse complement strand
TGTGATTGGTCTGTTCATATTTTCTATTTCTTCCTGGTTCAGTCTTGGAAGGTTATACCTTTCTAAGAATTTGCCCATTTCTTCCACGTTGTCCATTTTATTGGCATAAAGTTGCTTGTAGTAGTAGTCTCTTAGGATGCTTTGTATTTCTGTGCTGTCTGTTGTAACCCCTTTCTCATTTCTAATTTTATTGATTTGAGTCCTCTCCCTCTTTTTCTTGATGAGTCTGGCTAAAGGTTTATCAATTTTGTACATCTTCTCAAAGCACCAGGTTTTAGTT
>NC_041227.1:73895214-73895652 GCF_002837175.3 Physeter macrocephalus | reverse complement strand
GGCATGTGGGATCTTCCCGGACCGGGGCACGAACCCATGTCCCCTGCGTCGGCAGGCGGACTCTCAACCACTGCGCCACCAGGGAAGCCCCGAACTTTGGGTTCTGTTTGTTCTTCTTTTTCTAGTTCCTTTAGGTTTAAGGTTAGATTGTTTATTTGAGATTTTTCTTGTTTCTTGAGGTAGGATTGTATTGCTATAAACTTCCCTCTTATTACTGCTTTTGCTGCATCCCGTAGGTTTTGGATCGTTGTGTTTTCATTGTCAGTTGTCTCTAGGTATTTTTTGATTTCCTCTGTGATTTCTTCAGTGATCTCTTGGTTATTTAGTAATGTATTGTTTAGCCTCCATGTGTTTGTGTTTTTTATGTTTTTTTTCCCTGTAATTGATTTCTAATCTCATAGTGTTGTGGTCAGAAAAGATGCTTGATATGATTTCAAT
>NC_041227.1:73894264-73895203 GCF_002837175.3 Physeter macrocephalus | reverse complement strand
GTTTGTTTTTGTAGGTCCTTTTCTTCTCTTGTGTTTCCCACTTAAAGAAGTTCCTTTAGCATTTGTTGTAGAGCTGGTTTGGTGGTGCTGAATTCTCTTAGCTTTTGCTTGTCTGTAAAGCTTTTGATTTCTCTGTCGAATCTGAATGATAGCCTTGCTGGGTAGAGTAATCTTGGTTGTAGCTTCTTCCCTTTCATCACTTTAGATATGTCATGCCACTCCCTTCTGGCTTGTAGAGTCTCTTCTGAGAAATCAGCTGTTAACCTATGGGAGTCCCCTTGTATGTTATTTGTTGTTTTTCCCTTATGTCATGCCACTCCCTTCTGGCTTGTAGAGTCTCTTCTGAGAAATCAGCTGTTAACCTATGGGAGTTCCCTTGTATGTTATTTGTTGTTTTTCCCTTGTTGCTTTCAGTAATTTTTCTTTGTCTTTAATTTTTGTTAATTTGATTACTATGTGTCTCGGCGTGTTTCTCCTTGGGATTCTCCTGCCTGGGTCTCTCTGTGCTTCCAGGACTTGGGTGGCTATTTCCTTTCCCATGCTAGGGAAGTTTTCAACTATAATCTCTTCAAATATTTTCTCGGGTCCTTTCTCACTCTCTTCTCCTTCTGGGACTCCTATAATGCGAATGTTGTTGTGTTTAGTGTTGTCCCAGGGGTCTCTTAGGCTGTCTTCGTTTCTTTTCATTCTTTTTTCTTGATTCTGTTCCACAGCAGTGAATTCCACCATTCTGTCTTCCAGGTCACTTATCCGTTCTTCTGCCTCAGTTATTCTGCTATTGATTCTCTCTAGTGTATTTTTCATTTCAGTTATTGTGTTGTTCATCTCTGTTTATTCTTTAATTCTTCTAGGTCTTTGTTAAACATTTCTTGCATCTTCTAGATCTTTGCCTCCATTCATTATTCTGAATTCTTTTTCTGTAAGGCTGCCTATCTCCAC
>NC_041227.1:73854854-73894151 GCF_002837175.3 Physeter macrocephalus | reverse complement strand
TTCTTGCTTCTGCTGTCTGCCCTCTGGTGGATGAGGCTATCTAAGAGGCTTGTGTAAGGTTCCTGATGGGAGGAACTGGTGGTGGGTAGAGCTGGGTGTTGCTCTGGTGGGCAGAGCTCAGTAAAACTTTAATCCGCTTGTCTGCTGATGGATGGGGCTGGGTTCCCTCGCTGTTGGTTGTTTGGCCTGAGGTGATCCAACACTGGAGCCTACCTGGGCTCTTTGGTGGGGCTAATGGCTGCCTCTGGGAGGGCTCACGCCATGGAGTACTTCCCAGAACTTTTGCTGCCAGTGTCCTTGTCCTCACGGTGAGCCACAGCCACCCCCTGCCTCTGCAGGAGACCATCCAACACTAGCAGGTAGGTCTAGTTCAGTCTCCTCTGGGGTCACTACTCCTTCCCCTGGGTCCCGATGCACACACTACGTTGTGTGTGCCCTCTGAGAGTGGAGTCTCTGTTTCCCCCAGTCATGTCGAAGTCCTTCAATCAACTCCCACTAGCCTTCAAAGTCTGACTCTAGGAATTCTTCCTCCTGTTGCCGGACCCCCACATTGGGAACCCTGAAGTGGGGCTCAGAACCTTCACTCCAGTGGGTGGACTTCTGTGGTATAAGTGTTCTCCAGTTTGTGAGTCACCCACCCGGCAGTTATGGGATTTGATTTTATTGTGATTGCACCCCTCCTACCGTCTCATTGTGGCTTCTCCTTTGTCTTTGGATGTGGGGTATCTTTTCTGGTGAGTTCCAGTGTCTTCCTATTGATGATTGTTCAGCAGTTAGTTGTGATTCTGTTGCTCTCGAAAGAGGGAGTTGAGAGCACGTCCTTCTACTCTGCCATCTTGAACCAATCTTCTGTATTTGGCTTATAATTCTGCTTTGTGTCAACTTTGTCAGTAAGAGAATATATATTTGAATTATAATAATAAGGTGGTCTGCCCGCCCCCTTGGTAGTGCTGTGTTCAGCACCACCAAACCAGCTGTGCAGCACCCTGCTTTTGCTCTCAACTCCTCAGAAGTGGCAGTTGGGTTTTTGGTCTTTTTTGTATCTTGTTGTTCATAATTTTCCCAACTGGGCATGCATGTAGTTATTTTTAGTCCCTTATAGTTTCTTTGTATTTATTGCTGGAGGAGACTTTTGTCCAGGTGCAAATACTGCACCAAAGGGTCCCAGGTTCCAGCCTGTCTCAATGGGACAACGAGGACATGTACTAGTTTGTGGAGATCCCTGGGAAAGTGTGGATTTTTAATCTAGAATGTACTTGAGTTTCACTAGTCTTTTTCATTGTGTTCATAGGAAGTTGCAGCTGGTCTGCCAGCAGTCATACTGTCTCTCTTATCCTGAGTTTGTTGTGAAATTCTGAAGCCATAGGTAGCTATTAAAGAAGTGAGATTCTGTATAGTTTGAAGGAATAATCATGTCTCCTCATTCCAGGTTTGCACTTTCCAAATATCACTTAGAGTTCTTTATTCAGTTGAGTAGCCATATAGATACCAACCATTTTTCTCAAATATATGACTTAACACTGTCCTTTAGGAAGTAGCTGTACCAAAACAGGCCAAAAAGAAACAAACAAAAAAAAGAAGTTACTGATGGCTGGTATTTAAGATGAAAATCCTTTCACTATAGAGCTTAGGGGTTGAGTTATTGCAAAATAAAAGCTGAGGGCTGTGAATTTACTACATCCATTCAAAATAAGTAGCATACAAAATACAGACTCTGGCATGGAGAAAAGATGTGAAAATCAATTCAGTGGATTGAACTTGCACATTTCGTGTTTCATTGCTCAAACTTGCACACACTAATATTCTGCAAAAGATAATTCCAGCAAAGAAAAATGACCTTTTGCAAATAAGGCTAAAAGCATTCCTCCAAAGAGACCAGAGTAAACATGTGTATATAGGTATAAAGTGTTACTGTTCAACACATGTTATTTCTAGAAAAAACTATACATAGGTTAAAACTATGACAATGTGCAACATCTTAAGCCGTTATAGCAGTAGCAACAGCAACAACAGCAAAAATGGATCAAAATCACTGTTTTTATGGCGATTAACGTACCCAAATAAGAAATACTGATCAAAACTCAGGAAATAAATGCCTGGACTGATACAATGTCAGTTGTTGGAAAAACTTTCTGATGACATATTTAAGATCATTTAAAAGTGAGAATGGAGTAGCTATGGTTCAGGCATCCAAAATGGATCTGGGTGGCCACTGTGGATGTGGTTTTAGACATGTTCCTACATCACTGAGAGCTTGAATTTTCTGAACCGTATAAAACTCATGGATACCACCAGCCATTTTCAAAACAGTATCTGCTAGCAGCTGCTAGCTTCACCCTTGTAGTCTCAAAGTCTGAGCCCCCTCTTCCTGCACTGAAACTATATAATCATCTCAATCCCCAACCAATCCTTGCTTAACAAGCACCCTTACCTCTTGCCATCTCCAATCCTAATTCTTGACAAACAATGTATGTAACCTTGTGAAGTTTTTTTGCCCTTTATAAGCCTCCCCCATTTTATAATCTGGCGGAACACAATTCAAGTGCTTCTTGAATCGGTGTCTCTTGGGCTGCAGTCCTAACAAAGCCCAAACAAACACCTTTTTATTTCAATCAGGTCTCCATTTCTCACATTTTGGTTTATGTTTACTTCAATTTAAATGTCTTATCATCTCTAAAAATTTTTTAAGTGCTAAAATTATATAAAACAGGCAAATTCTTCAAATAATTTGCTATTAAGTGTGCCAATTTTTATAGAACTAAACAAGGAACTGAGAATAAGTTAAAGTGAAACAGGAAAAGATAGACATGGGGAAAAACAAGTTGTAGCTGCACAAGGCAATAAAATGCCATCTTGGCTTTCTCATTTCAGTTAAACGCATGAGCTAACAGATTAGATGTCTGCTGGTTTAGCATACTAACTCCCTTGGATTTGCTAAAATTTATACAACAATCAATAGATATACATAAAGTCCTAAGGAAAAGAGTACCACTTAAAAATCAACATTGGAAACTATCAAAGCAATTTTCAAAATAAAAGATTGTCTATTACTGTGAATGAATATAAAATGTAATAGATTTACAAACTAGGAACTAAAGCCTTGTCCAAAGTTTACTTCTTCCTTTAGCTGCTTTTTCAAGGATGTGTACACTAACAAAAGGATGATTGAAATGTTTGCTGTGATCTTTTTCTTTTCTAAAAAAAAAGGAGCATAGAAGATACAATCTCCTTCAGTCCCTTAGACTGCCAAGACCTCCTTTGCATTTATTCTACTAGTTCTTGTAGAACTGGCTGAGCCCAGTGAAGTCCAGAATCATCACTACCCTCTGACATGTTGTCACTTAGGTCACTTCCATCATGACTGTGGATGCATGCATCTTCATCAGTATCCTGAGACTCATCTGTTGACATGGTAACAGGAGGTGATGCCAGTGTAGTTCTAGACACTGCTCCACATTTTTCTGTTGGTGGGAGAAGAAGCAGTGGTAAAAGCAGGTTTTATTCAGAGGATGAAGTACCAGTAGATTCCTTTATACTGGCAGCAAAACCAGCAAGACTCTTATCTGCCCCGTCTGTTGCTATGTTCTGATTTTATGTAAAACAATCATTTATCCGCTTATAACAGAAGTTTTATTTCTTCTGTTTCAATTCTTAAGTCTCACTACATTGCTATGCCCTTTGCCCTCCAGTACAGTGTTAAAAAGGAATAGTGTGTTATAAAGCAGAAACTAACACACCATTGTAAAGCAATTATACTCCATTAAAGATGTTTAAGAAAAAAAAAAAGGAACAGTGATGATACCAAGTCCAAGCTTGTACTGCTCACTGCACCACAGACCAATAAATCAAGAGATGAGTTGTTGGGGCAAGGAATAGTGACTTTATTTGGAAAGCCAGCAGACTGAGAAGATGGTGGACTCGTGTCCCAAAGAACCATCCTACTTGAGTTAGAATTCAGGCCCATTTTATACTAAAAGGGGAGGGCATGTGGCTGGTTATTGCAAACTTCTTGGCGCTGGCCAGACTCCAGAGGGTATATAATAATCCTTTCTTCTTGCAGCTGTCCACATAGGTCTGGTCGCAATGTTCCTGTAAACCTCCAACAAGACAAATGTTATACCTTTTAAAGGTCAAGCCTGGGAGTCAGAACCTCGAGAAAGGGCTATTATATATATTTCATGCTATAGGCAACATTCCTTTACAAAGTTGTAGAGCCAGCATGACTAAGCACAGGCAACAGAGCACAAAGGTTAGAGATAAAGGAATAGATCCAATATGGAGTCAGGTTTGTTCTTCTCTGTTACAGTAATAGTGAGCATTTTGTCTTGTTTCTCACTTTATCAATCAGTATGATGTTTACTGTAGATACTGAGTAATTTACCTATCACGTTAAGGAAGTTACCATATATACCTAATGTACTAAGAACTTTTTTCATGACATGAATTGAAAATTTTCTTAATTTGTTAAAATGAACATAGTTTTTCTCCTTTAATATCTTAAAAAATATTTATGTTTCGCTGCTTTGGGTCTTTGTTGCTGCACGCAGGCTTTCTCTAGTTGCGGCGAGCGGGGGCTACTCTTTGTTGTGGTGCGTGAGCTTCTCATTGCGGTGGCTTCTCTTGTTGTGGAGCATGGGCTCTAGGCGCGTGGGCTTCAGTAGTTGTGGCACACAGGTTCAGTAGTTGTGGCTCGTGAGCTCTAGAGCTCAGGCTCGGTAGTTGTGGCGCACAGGCTTAGTTGCTCCACGGCACGTGGGATCTTCCCGGACCAGGACTTGAACCCGTGTCCCCTACATTGGCAGGCATTCTTTTTTTTTTTTTAAACTTATTGGCAGGCGGATTCTTAACTACTGCACCACCAAGGAAGTGCCTTCTTTAATATCTTAAAGATTTTCTAGTATGATTTTCTAGTATGACAGAGTTCCTACTAGATCATGTTATATTATTTTTTGTGAACACTGTTAGGTTTAGCTTCCTATTCATTTCAGATTTTTGCATCTATATTTAAGAGTGAAACAAGCTTATAATATACTATACTCAGTTTTACTTGTTTTTAAGCCATATAGACCATGTCTCTGACTTCCTTTGCTCAAAATTATATGATTAAGATTCGCTTATGTTGTTGTATGTAGCTATACTGTAGTTTGTTCATTTTTGTTGTTAAATAATGTTAAAGATAAACAAAGCCAGACACCAGTCAGAGTGGTGAACACAGAGTTTGATCAGTAGTCTACTATTGCCATAGGGAAGAGTCCAGTGTGAATGGAACTCCACGTCAATTTGCACAGAGGCAACTGGGCCTTTTAAAGGGAGAGTGAGGGAATAGGGAGGGAGATGAGTGGAACTCAGTCAGGGAAGCAAAAAACTACAAAAAGGGGATGGGAGTTGGACCATGTGAAACCCAGGGGCGTTTGCTAACTGGTGCTTATCCGAGTTAGGTTCTTACCCTCCACAGGGCCTGGGAGACAGGGGCCCTATCTTCAGGTGTTGGCTGGAATAAACAGTAAGTTCTTTGGAAGCCTTGAGTTTCCTTCGGCAGGCACTTTACTGGGCTGGAGTCAGCCTAGGGGTGTGGTCTTGAGCTGTTTCTAAATGTGTCTCATAATACAGGTATCTTCAGATAAAGATATCTTCAGATGTCTGAATTTTTGTAAGTTCTTTATAAATTCTGGATACAAGATTTTCTTAGTTATTTGTATTAGGGATATTTTCTCGCAGTCTCTGGCTTGCCCTTTTGCTTTCTTAATGTTGTATTTTTAAATTTTTTATTTATTTATTTTTTGGCTGCATTGGGTCTTCGTTGCTGCGTGCGGGCTTTCTCTAGTTGCGGTGAGCGGGGGCTGCTCTTCGTTGCGGTGTGCGGGCTTTTCATTGCGGTGGCTTCTCTTGTTGCGGAGTACGGGCTCTAGGTGCGCGGGCTTCAGTAGTTGTGGCACGTGGGCTCAGTAGTTGTGGCTCGTGGGCTCTAGAGTACAGGCTCAGTAGTTGTGGTGGACGGTCTTAGTTGATCTTCCCGGACCAGGGATTGAACCTGTGTCCCCTGCCTTGGCAGGCGGATTCTTAACCACTGTGCCACCAGGGAAGTCCCCTCAATGTTGTATTTTAATGAAAAGAGAAGTTTTAAATTTTAATAGGATTTAATAGGATTAGGTTTGTCAACGTTTTCTTTTATGGTTAGTGCTTGCTTATGTCTTTTTAAAAAAATAGACGTTTTTTAGAGAAGTTTTAGGTTCACAGCAAAATTGAACAGAAAGTACAGAGAGTTCCTATATAACCCCTGACTCCCCCCACACCCCACAGGTACAGCCTTCTCAACTATCAGCATCCCAAACCAGAGTGGTATAGTTGTTACAGTTGATGAACCTACATTGACACATCATTATCCCCTAAAACCCACATTAGGGTTGATGTATTGATACATTCTGTGGGTTTTGACAAATATATAATGACATATGTCCATCATTATAATATCACACAGAATAGTTTTCCTGACCTAAAAATCCTGTATGTTCTGCCTATCCATCCCTCTCTCACTAACCCCTGGCAGCGACTGCTCTTTACAGTTTTGCCTTTTCTAGAATGTCATATAGTTGGAATTGGACAGTGCGAAATGAAACCTTTTCAGATTGGCTTCTGTCACATATATGCATTTAACTTCCCTCCATATCTTTTCATGACTTGATAGCTCTTTTCTTTTCAGTTTCATTAATATTTCATTGTTTGGATGTACCACAGTTTATTTATCCACTCACCTACTTAAGGACATATTGGCTGCTCTCAAGTTTTGGCAGTTATGAAAAAGCTGCTATAAGCATCTGTGGTCATACATTTTCCACTCATTTGAGTGAATACCAAGGAGCACAACTGCTGTTAAGAGAATGTTTGGTTTTATTAAAAACTGCCAAACTGTCTTCCAAAATGGCTGTACCATTTTACATCCCCACTGGCAACAAATGACAGTTCCTGTTGCTCTGCATCCTCACCAGCATTTGGTGTTCTGTGTTTTGATTTTTTTGTCATTCTGATAAGCATGTAGTGGTATCTCCTGTTTCAATTTGCATTTCCTTGATGACATATGATGTGGAGCATCTTTCCATATGCTTATTTGCCATTTATCTTTGGTATGGTGTGTCTGTTCATATCTTTTGCCCATTTTAAAATTGAGTTGATCGTTTTCTTGTATTTTAAGGATCCTTGGTGTATTTTGGATAACAGTCCTTTTTAAGATTTATGCATAACGGTTCTTTTTAGGATTTATGTTCCATGTTCCTCCCAACTTAGAGGAGGACGTCAGTACCACAACTTCTGTCCTCACAGGGGCATTAGAACCTCAACTCCTAGGTTCTAGAGTCTGAATTTGGGTCTAAAATTCCATGGGGCATTTAGTATGAGGCTCCTCTGACTTGGATTTCTCCCCTCCCTGCTTTTTTCGACCTCAGAGGGAACTCCCCCTAAATCATAGATGCGGAGTCTCACTGTTCCTTACGGGGGATATGGGTGTGGATATGAGGGGGCAGGGGAGTTCTGTGGGCCGCCTAGAATAGGACAACTACATGCTTTGAATTTTAAATTCACGACAACTGTTGCCTAACTGCCGAACAAATATACGTTAATGCTTATGTAAGTGCTCTAGTTTGGTCATGTGTTCCTTTGCAAGTGCAGTTATTAGTTAAATACTTTTCCTTTTCAGATGTGCGTTCCAAAAGGGAGTATGATGAAAGCCATGTGATTACAGCCCGTCTTGTGAAGAAGGTATATGGGCAGAGTCAGAATCTGGGGCTACCTTACAGGAGGGTGGGGAGAATGGGAGATTGTGTCCGAGGTCCAGGAGGCAGCACCTACTACTGGTCGCTGTGGGCGGCAGAAACAGGACTGCCCTTGTGCGTCCACCATGAGGGTCTCCTACACTGTTTCACACTCCTTAAGGTCTCCCCACTGCCCCCCACGGTCAACAGCTTCATTAAGCACATGTTGCTTTAATTCCTTGACTTGCCAGGCAATGTTCCAGACCCTGGGGATACAACAGAATACAAGATGCCCTTAATGCATTCTGCCTGCCTCATGGAGCGTCTCTTCTACTCGGGCAACAGACAACAAGCCATAGAAATAGTATAACCCAGAGACGGAAGCCCCTTCCCTCCCCTCCCTTCCATTTCCATCCTGTCTTCCTATTCCCGGTCCAGCGTTTATAATGACTGGGCCCTGCAGGCAGTCACCGGCCTCGCTCCTGCAGTGAAGCCCTTCCCTCCAGCCCCGTGGGGAGTCTTCTCTCTCTGGTCCCTGCTGAGCCTGGCAGCCTTCACTTGGGCTCCATCTTGACCCCTCCCACCCTGACCACATTCTCTGCCCTTGACTTCCAGGTTCTCCCTTGCTTCCCTGGTTTCTTCTCTACCTCTTTGGTTCAGCTTCGTTTTCTCCTGTTGCCACCTGAAGAAACCACTACTCTGTTCTTGTATATCTGTCGGTCAGTATACTTTCTTCAGAGATCCCATCCAAGCTTACAGCTTCAGCTGTCCACATGCAGTTAGCCATCCTGTCAATTTTACTTCCAAAATTCTGTCTTGCCATATTTCCCCCTTCTCCCTGTTCCCACTGCCACCGTGCTGCTGTGCACTCCACCTCTGGCCCTTTCCCGCACAACTTGCCAGGGAACCTGTGCCCTGCCTCAAGCATTTTTCTGGGATAAGCTTGCTCCTAACACCTCCCTTTCCCCGCCCTAGTGTGTCATTTTCTGCTTTTTTCCTCTCTGGATTTTCAGTCTTCCGGCTGCATACTCTAGCTCTTCATCTCCATTTCAGGCCTTCCTTGGTGTTCTGCAGCTGATTCAGAGCCCCTTCATCCTGTATGGCTTCAGCTTCCAACTCACCTCTCCAATCTGTGTGTTCCTTTGATTCTGGCAGTACCCCCAGCTCTGGAAAAGAGGCATTCCCTCTGCCTCAGCCCCTTGGCCAGGCTGACACCTCACACCTCCCCTCCCCTAGTTTCTGGCCAGGAGGTTACAGGCCTGAAGGCCGGAAGGGAACCCCAGCATCAGCGGGACACACAGCCCCCAAGTCGGTGTTCACACACCGGATCTGGTTCCACCTCCCTCTCCAGCCTCATCCGGCATGCCTCCACTCTCCCCTGACACCTCCACAACCTTGTCCTGCCGTGTTTCCTGGGTTCTAAGACGCTCATTTGTCCTTGTATTTTAACACTTCTGAGATTGGAATATATCCTACAATTGATTTGCACCTTAAAGTGACAAAGTCTTTTCCCCCAAAAGTGAATGTGGCCAACATCTGTTGTTTTTCTGCCTGGTACCTCCACTTTTTTGAGGGGAACTCCTCCTCTCTCTGCTTAAATCATGTGGGTCTAGTGGTGCTCCCTAGAATAAGATCCAGACCCTGGCCACGGTGATTGGCCTGGGAAGAAAACAGCACATCAGAATTGGCATTAGGGAAGGCTGCTCCTCCTCCTCTGGTGGTGGAGTTCGGAGGATGGGAGTCTGAGCATCGCTGGTGGTCGTGCCTCAGGCTTCAGGACAAAGTGGTCTGAGAAGGAGAACCCAGTGTGCAGGGGACACAGAGAGCAACAGGGCCCAAGAGGGAGGTCTGGGCTTTAGATCACCAGTTCAGGTCTTCCCAGGACCACTTGCTCCCCACCCTGCCTGAAGTAGCGTTATGTGCCAACACACCTCTCCTTCTGTGTACGCTCCTGATTGCAAATGTTATGAAATTGGTGGTGCATCTTACAACCAATGGTCTCTTACAATCTAGGAAATGACAATATGTGTGGTCCCTTGGACACACTGCTCTCTGTGACCCAGGGACGTGTATGCTTTGTTCATCATTGTATCCCGGGTGCCCACTCTGGTCCCTGGCATCTGGTAGGTGCTTGGGACCTATTTGTTAACTAAAAAATGAATGACGGGTATCTGTTCCTTCAGCCTGGAATGCTCCCCCAGCCCTTGTCCATCTGGCAAATTTCCACTTGCCCTCACAGTCTTATCTCAAATGCCTCCTGTCGCATGAGACCCTTCTGAGTCCTCCAGGCCAACTCGGGCATTTCCCTTTTTGTTTTTTTCTTTTTTTTTGTATCTCCGTATTTCAGAACCTAGCACAGTGTAAGTGCAAAGTGAGTCCTCAACAAATGTTTATTAAGTAAAAATGGATGTTCGGCCACAACTCTCCTGTGCTCACACCTGCTCAAGCCTCTAGGGGCTGTTCTCACCTTCCCCTTTGCTCGTGCTCTTCTCCATACGCAGAGGCTTCTACCCCCTCATTATCACCTGTCTAAATCCTGCTCATCCTCTGAGCGCCGTCTGTCTCCCAATTTTGTTAAACGAATGTGATTTATCTCCTTAGAATCCCGGAGAACGTCCTGGGTCTGTACTTCCAGGGGCCTTACTGCTCTGCCTTGAAGTACAGTAGATGCACACTCGTCCTATCCCACCTGAATGTCCTCTGTCAGGGCCTCTACGACAGTCAGCTCAGGCCACAAGGGACAGAGCCAGGCTCAGGTTCCCCTGAGTAGTGGGGGCTTTCAGGAAGCATTGCGAACAAGTGAAGACTCACCTCTCTGCTGCTACCAGCTGGGCCTTCCCGAGCTCTGGGACACCCTTTGGAGTCCTGGGCAGTTCTGGTACTGGGAGAGGTCATCACCTCCTTGGCAGAAGGCACCCGTTTTTCCTGCCCTTGTGGTCCAGCATAATGATGCCTCAGCCAGTCCCCAGCTCCTCCTCACGACCTCATTGCTGCTGTTTGCCCATTCCTTCCTTTAACCATATTTATGGCCTACTGTGTGCCAGGCACTGTTCTGGAAGCTCAGGTTACATCAGTGGCTATAAAGGGACAAAAGTTCCTGCTCTCACAGAGCTTCCATTTGAGCTTACAGTCTGCCTCATTATACCTGCTTGCTTATGACTTCTGTCCATTCAAGGCTTCTGCTTACTACCCTCTTCATGGCAGATTTTGGATTCAGTCCCCAGCGCCAACACTGTCCCCCAGACAGAGAATGTCATTAGTTAAGGGGGCCACGACTGCTCTCATAGCACTCATGCCAGGGCACCTCATGGGCTGTGGGCTGGTCAATAGACCACTGTTCTTTGGCCAGGCAGTTATCTCTGGCCCAGTCGGCTGTGGTCAGCCTCCCCCAGGAGGGAATATGGGTGTGGCAGATCCTTGGAGTCTAGCAGACTCTCTGGTCCACTCTCAGCGCTTCCGTGCCTGTGTGTAGTCAGGGAGATGGACACCGTCCCACCTCCGGCTCCTCCCAGTGCCGGTGTACAGGGAATGTGGGTTCAGCTGAACCCACCCGCCAATAGCCTTCTTTTGTGGTTTCTTTAGAGGGCAGGTGAATATCTTATCCCGGATTCTGTGGATCTGGAGTGTGTGGAATACTGTGTGGTGTATGATAACAACACCAGCTCCCTGGAGGTAATCCTAAAAGGTGACAGTGATGACGACAACTCTGATGAAGGCGATCAAGGTGGGTTTTTACAGTAGCAGCAAGAATATGAGTTAAGTTATTGAGCACTTTTGTCGCATGCCAGGAGCTCTGCCTGGGTCACCTCGTGCAATCTGCAGAGCAACCCGATGAGGATGGCAATGTCAGGAACTGGGAAGGGTCTGGGATTTTTCCTTCCTTGCAAGATGACAAGTGAGCCTGCCATGATTTCATGGATGCTGGCAAAAGACATGAGGCTCCTGGGTCAGAGACAAAGGGCTTTATTTCTCAGAGCAATAAAAGTAGCCAGAATGCAGTGGGTGGTATTATGGAGAACTCTGAGCTTAGGGGGCCTGAATCTTTTTTAACAAATGGGCAGAAAACCTGCGTGCCCTTGGCTCTGGAGGCAGAAACTGTCTGTATCATCCAAGGCTGTTTGTTATACACATATTCTTGAAAAGCCAGTGCCTTTGTTCAGAGGGTATGTAGAAACATGAAAGACCATGGAGAATTATGCCCTAATAGGTAACATCCCCACTTTATTGATGAGGAAATTGGGGTCCAGGAAGGTGAAGTAACTCATTCCCCAGGTGTGGGACCATGGGTATCTACTGCTGTGTAACAAATGACCCCAGAACTCAGTAGTTTAATACCATAAACATTAATTATCTATTTGTTTCTGTGGAATTCAGGAGTAGCTTAGCTGGGAGGTTCTAGCCTGTCCTAAGGTTGTAGTTATGACGTCAGCCAGAACTGCTGTCATGTGAAGGTTTGGCCAGGCCAGGATAATGTGCCTCTGAGATGAGTCACTCACATGGGAATAGCTAGGAGTCTTCAGTTCCTCACTGCATGGACCTCTGCATGGGGCTGCCTAGATGGCTTCACGACAGGGCAACCGGTGTACCCCAGAGCAAGTGATCCAAGAAAGAGGGAGAGAAAGGGACAGCCCTGTACCCTTTATGACCTAGTCTTGGGACTTAAACAGTCACTCTTGCCACTTTCTATTCATTAGAAGCAAGTCACTGAGTACAGCCTACCCTCAAGGAGAGGGGAATTAAAACTCAACCTTTTTAAAAGAATATGTATTTATTTATTTGGTTGCACCATCTTAGTTGTGGCAGGCGGGCTCCTTAGTTGTGGCATGCAAACTCTTAGTTGCAGCATGCATGTGGGATCTAGTTCCCTGACCAGCGATCGAACCTGGGCCCCCTGCATTGGGAGCGCCACCAGGGAAGTCCCTAAACTCAACCTTTTAAAGGGAGGCGTTTGAAAGAATTTGTGGAGAGAGGTTTTTTTTTTTATTCAAACGGAAAGTCACAAAAATTATAATCATTCTCATCAGTTCACTCAGTCCCGTGTAATTAATTTTTTTTTCATCTTGATCTTTTGTTAACACTTTTGTGAATTCATCAGTTTTCCATTAGAGTTCTGAAAATGCTTATTCATTCAGTTTAGCAGTATAGTCAGTTACCAGAAACCTGTACTTGTCAGAGTCTTTTCCATGAATGCCTTGAAGATGAAACCCTTTCATAGGAACGGTTTTGCAAAAGCATCAGAGTACACCCAGAACTGTCTGTAAATGGCAAAAGACTTAAAAATGACCACAGGTAAAGACTTGATGAAAGTTCATAATAATGCAATTAACAAGGAAATTTAGTTATTTCTGAGACATACATTTTAAAATAATAACTAGAGTTATGACTTATAACATTATACCAGAACATATAAGATTTTTAGGAATTTCATGTAATGTCTGAAACATTTAGATTAACATATTTCCATACAAATAACCCAATGAAAGTTTAGTATTTTTTAAAAAAATTTTTTTGAATTTTACTTTTTTTTTTATACAGCAGGTTCTTATTAGTCATCACTTTTATCCACATCAGTGCATACATGTCAATCCCAGTCGCCCGATTCATCACACCACCATCCCCACCCCCCAGTGGCTTTCCCCCCTTGGTGTCCATATGTTTGTTCTCTACATCTGTGTCTCAACTTCTGCCCTGCAAACCGGTTCATCTGTACCATTTTTCTAGGTTTGTGGAGAGAGTTTTTAAACCACCACACCTAGTAAGTGGTGGGGCCAGGTTTCAAATCTGGGCAGTTTGGCTCTGTCTGGTCTCCTAAGGCCAGGGTAGTGATGCTGGAGAACAGTGCAGTCACTCCAGCCAGACGCTGGAACGTGGTCAGTTCTAATCTGCTTCACTGAGGCTGCACTGCATTCTCCATTCAGCCCCTGCTTTGGGCTGACCACCCCTTGCTGCTGCTTGTGGCTCAGTGACTAATATATATGGGTGGAGTTCCATGGGTTGGGCATTCACACCAGCGGTCACTGGGTGGCGCTAGGCTTCCACCTTTAATAAAACCAGTCTTCTCAGGAGGTCCTTAGCCAGGAAATTGTCCCCTCTTCCCTAAGCTCATCCTGTTGGGCTCCAGTCTGCAATCCTAGGATTGTCGGCTGGACGCTGAAATCCTAGGAAATGTTGGTCAGTAAAGACAACGCCCTCTACAGTCTATACCTGACCTCACTTTAGTGCTATGGAGCCCCCATCCTCACTCGGTAAGAAATCACAACCACAGAACAACAAAAACCAAAAATCACACGCATATAATTTGCCCGCTCGTGGCAAATTGCA
Organism: Physeter macrocephalus; assembly: GCF_002837175.3. Classification (NCBI taxonomy): domain Eukaryota; kingdom Metazoa; phylum Chordata; class Mammalia; order Artiodactyla; family Physeteridae; genus Physeter; species Physeter macrocephalus. The sequence goes on along the minus strand of NC_041227.1, from coordinate 73,880,085 downwards.
CAGTCGGGGGCAGCTGCAGTGGCTGATGGCTTGATGGCCGCAGCATCCTTTGTTTACTGATATGGCAAGCAACATTCTTTGTCCACAGTATATACCAAGAGAAATTAAACATGTGCACACAAAACCTTGCACATGGATGTTCATAGAAGCCTTATTCATGGTAGTCACAAAATGGAAACATCCAAATATTCATCAATAGATCAATGGATAAACAAAAGGTGGAGAGCCACGCAGTGGAATATTATTCAGCTATGAGAAAGGATGGAGTGCTGACACTTGCTGCAACATAGATGAACTTTGAAAACGTTATACTCAGTGAAAGAAACCAGACACAAAATGCCGCGTATTGTATAATTCAATTTCTATGAAATGTCCAGAATAGGTCAATCCGTAGAAATTAGATTAATGGTTGCCTAGAGCTGGATGTTTGGAGGGAAGTGAAGAATGAAACCCTCCAACTGGTACATGGTTTCTTTTGGGGGTGATTAAAATGTTCTGAAATTGACTGCAGTGATGGTTATAAAACTGTGAATATATTAAAAAACATTAATTTATGTACTTTAAATAGATGAATTGTATGGTATATAATATGTGATATTGTATAAATACATACACATTCCCCTCATGTTGAATCATCCTTCCTTGCGACATTATGAAAAAAAAAAATGAAATCTCGGAGTTTACAGAAAAAGATCAGCTTACTTGGTGGTGAATTGCTTTTTAAATTTTAATTGTAACATTCATCTCTATTTATATTTGCTTCAGCTTTCTAGACGATTGCTTTTCAGAATGGAGTGCCTATCCACTGGTCCTTTAGGCAAATGGTGAGCACACAGGGGCCATTGATCTCTTTGGTCTCTACTCTTAGGAATTGTGCTTGGAGCTGCCGTTGAGTGTGGCAGAACCCTGACTCACCTCGCCCGCCACCCCATCCGTATCCTGAGAGGAGGCTATGAGAGCTTCTCGGCCATGTACCACTTCTTCCACACACAGAAGATCATCTGGATGCCGCAGGTAAGGCAGGGTGCTGAGCACAGGCAGGCTTGGATGGGAGCATGGCCTTCCCCTGGGGACCAAGGGGCAGGGAGCAGGGTTGGATAAAGAGGAGAAGGAGACAGATGACATGGAAAAGATGGAAGAGATGTCAAAGATGGCTTGGGAATGAACGTGGGGCAGCCAGGAGGTCCAGTCCAGTCCAGTATGATGAATTTATAATCGCCAGGTTCAGGCAAAATCCAGGGTGGTGTTTAATAGATGAGGTTGGTTCAGAGGGCAGGGATTCGGGGCAGGGTGTTCTGGATGGTGGGTCGTGGTCAAAGTCACACGGGTAGGCAGGGCCATCATGATTCGAGGCTGCCTCGCCATCCTTAGCCGTGTGGCCTCACAAACCCTGGCTGGGTCCAGAGGATACAGTAAAAAGGGGGAGACAGGGGTTGTAATAAGGTGTGGCCAAGGGATGTACCAGATGTCTGGAGCCCAGAGGAGCACTTACTTCCTGGAACCAAACCAGAAGGGAATGGGGTGAGGGTAGGGCAAGCACTGGGTGGCAATGATAGGCAGGCAGGGACTGGTCCCTGGGGGGCATTTTATAGTATCTGGTTTCTTGAAGGGTCTGAATGTCATGGAATGTGAACCTGCAGAGGTTTCATTCTTTACAGCAATTGCCTTCAACTGTGCTCTCATTCTTGCCCTTTGCAGCCTCATGGGCAGATGCCATACTTTCTGGCCGCTTTTGGTTATGGAAAATTTCAGTCTAGTCATATTATAAAACAGCAGGGGAAATGTGCCTATGAACTGGAATTTGATGATAGTAAGGAATTATTGTTATATATTTCTTTAGGTTGTGATGACATTATTATGGCTATGATTTTAAAAATATGAGTCCCTATCTTTTAGAGATACATAATGAAATATTTATAATTAAAATGATATGATGTCTGGAATTTCCTTCAAAATAATCTGGGGAGGGTTGGGAAGTCAGGGGTATAGATGAAACAAAATGGGCCATTAGTTGATAATGCTTGCAGAAAGGTGATAGATCCAAGGTTTGTTATACTATTCTCTCTACTTTTGTGTGTTTTTGAAGTAATTTTTTGAAAAGGGCATAAGAACAGTCCAGTACAATCTAGGCTAGTTTAACATTCCAGTCTCAACTCAAATCTCCTCTCTTCTCATCTTCCAGAGCTGGGTAGCCTTCCATTTGCTGGGGGCTGAGGGCTGGGAGTGGGGAGGGGTGTGGGATAGCTTTATGGACATCTCCTTACGTCCCCTCTTCTGGGTCTGGTCCCTTTGGTGCTGGGGGTCCAGTGTGGGCCCTGTCTTGTGTGACTGGCTGTTTGTCAGTGGTAGGGAAGTGCCTTCTTCTCGTTCTGCCCCAGCCAGGTTCCGTGTGCTGCTGCTGGCCTTTGTTGCTGGTTTTCTTGGGGCTGTTCAGGGGGCCCTGTCTGTTACTGAGCATCCTTCAGAGAGAGCCAGCTGAGAATTCCTGACAGGAGTACCCCCAGTGCCCTTCCCTTCCCTTGATAGCTCATGACCTCCCGCCACGTCCATATTCTTTCACCTGAATCCCAGAATGAGCCACAGGGGAGTGTGACAGTGGGGAAGGAGGCCCCTTCTTGCCTTGCTGGCTTGGCTGCTCCAGTCAACCTGTGTGAAAAGGTAGGGACCTGTGTCTGGGGTCATACCTGTTCCCAAATGCAGGGTATGTATGTCAAGTTCTCCAAAGGCCTTCTTCTCCTTCTTCTACTGAGCTGTGATAGTTCAGCTCAACAGGTGTACAGCCAGCCTCCCATCCTGCCAGGCACTCCTCCTCGCTCCTAGAGGAGCACCCTTACTGGCTTTGCAGTGATGGGCGGGAGTCTTTGTGGTCTGCAGATGTCACATGCTGATACCTCACCTTCTTTATTTTTCTTTTAAAGCTTTAGGAAGGTGGAATTGGCATAGGATGAACTGCACCTATTTAAAATGTACAGTTTGGTCAGTTTTGACGTGTATACACCTGAGACTTGTCCTTGCCCCCAGTCTTCTTAAGTAGATTAGGAAGAGGGGTAGGGTGGTGGCTGGTGGTATCTAGCAGGGCCTGGATGGGTGAGTTCTACTCTGCTTGTTTGTGGCCCTCTTTAGAATGTATGTTCCAAGTATTTGCCACTCCCTACTTTGGGACCTTTGTTATTAATTCAGGCGCAAGAGTGAAAGCCCCACTCCCTTCCTGTTACGTGTTCTGACACAGTGTAAAGCAGGAGTGTCCCTACTGCTCCCCAAGGAACTCTTGCGAAGGGAGATGGAGGCACAGAATTTGGGCTCTGAGACTGCCCCTCTCCTTTAGACACAGTGATTTCTAATTTCCCGTTTTATATGTGGCACCCCTTAAATAAGATTTCACTTTGAGCAAAGGGGTTCTGTGAGTAGGGCACGTGTGAAGACCACACTAGAGAGAGATGCTGGTGAGCCACTGAGTGGTTTTAAGTCCGGGGAGGGGCACCTGGTTAGATTGCCCTTTAGAAAGATCAACTCTGATTGCAGAGCAGAGCCCAGACCAATGCAGGCAGAGTGGGTCTGGGGAGACCTGGTAGGAGGCGGGGATGAAGAGGAGAGGACAGATGCAAGAAATGCTTAGGAAACGGCTTTGATTAGACATGGGGCGGGGGGCATGGGAGAGGGAGGAGTCTAGAATAATGCCACAGTTCAGGTGCGGGTGACAGGTGGCCAGTGGTGTGGCTCACTGAGAAGGGGACACAGGAGGAGGCGGTGGCAGTGTCGGGGGAAGGCAGTGGGCTCAGTATGGGCATGTAAATTTGTGATACCAGTTTCTTTTACATTTGTCGATGTGGTTGTCAAAATCGTGTCCTCTAGAATTAACAGCAGAGCATGTTTTATCCGTCCCACACCCTCTCCCCCACAGCTGTTAACAACCACAGGAAAGGAAGCTGGTTCGAAAGCATCAGGAAGAGTTGACAGATTTGTGGTGGGTATTGTGTGAGATTTTCCGAATGAAACCAGGAGGATTTCATTTGGCCCCTGGCAAGCTGAGCGTCCTGGGCGGGGTCACCCTGAACGCTGGGGAGTGCTTTGGGTCACATCCGCAAGTAGTGGGCCTGCCTGCATGTAGAAGGGCCGTGTGTCTCACAAACTTGAGGGTTGGCTCAGCGTGGTGTCTGCTCATTGATGAAGGCTTTTGAGGCTAACAGTTTGGGAGGAATGTGGGCTTGTGGTAGGTTCACGGTGAGGGGAGATGTGCTGAAGCCAGAAGGCTCTGAAAGGCTCAAGTGGACAGCAAGATAGCTTGAGGTACTTAAGATGTTATTTCTGAGTCAGACTTGGAGCCAGAGGTGTTTTAGAGCTGGTTTGACCTTTGAAATGATATAGGTTAGCATTTCCCATGGAGAACTGATGGGAACAAAGGGGTCTCTAAACAGATCATATTAGAAACATCAGTTCATACAATGTTAGTGGATTTCTTTTGTTTTTTTCTTTTGGGGTTATGCCTAGGTTTTATTTTACTAAATGTAACAGGTAAGTTTTCAATCCATGCCAACAACAAATGCGTAGCCACTGTTTTATTACAGACATCTGAACTGTAATAGGTCACCCAAGAAACCGTTAGGGGAATTTTCATTAGGTCTCAGTTTCCTGGAGGCATGCTTTGAGAACGGTCTTAGACTGGCATGCTTTTCTGGCTGTTTTCCAACTTGTTTATAAGATTAGTCTTATTATTTGATGATAATTGTTTCTAAACACCTGATTGGTGCTCTAATAATCTTTCCTTGGAAACGATCAAATTTTGTAATTTTCCCCCTGGCTTTGATATATAATTGACATATAACATTGTGTAAATTTAAGGTTTACAACAAGATGACTTGATACATATATATGCAGATTGATTACCATAAGATTAACACATCCGTCACCTCACATAATTACTATTTTTTTTGTGTGTGTGAGATGAGAACATTTAAGATGTACTTTCTTAGCAACTTTCAAGTACATAATACTGTATTTTTTTTTAAAAATAAATTTAATTATTTATTTGTGGCTGCGTTGGGTCTTCGTTGCTGTGCGTGGGCTTTCTCTGGTTGCGGCAAGTGGGGGCTACTCTTCGTTGCGGTGCGCGGGCTTCTCATCGCAGTGGCTTCTCATGTTGCAGAGCATGGGCTCTAGGCCCGCGGGCTTCCGTAGTTGTGGTTTGCGGGCTCTAGAGCGCAGGCTCAGCAGTTGTGGCGCAAGGGCTTAGTTGCTCCGCAGCATGTGGGATCTTCCCGGACCAGGGCTCGAACCTGTGTCCCTTGCATTGGCAGGCGAATTCTTAACCACTGTGCCACTAGGGAAGCCCTGTGTTGTTAACTGTAGTCACCCTGTGGTACGTTAGATCCCCAGAACTTATTTGCCTTATATCTGGAAGTTTAGAACCGTGACCAACATCTCCCCATTTCCCTCACCCCCACAGCCCCTGGCAACCACCACTCTACTCTTTGTTTTCATGAGTTTCGCTTTTTTATTCTTATTTTATTTTATTATTTTATTATTATTATTATTATTTTTGGCTACGCCGTGTGGCATGTGGGATCTTAGTTCCCTGACCAGTAGAACCTGTGCCCCCTGAATTGAGAGTGTGGAGTCTTAACCACTGGACTGCCAGGGAAGTCCCGACTTTCACTTTTTTAGATTCTACCTGAGTGAGATCATGCAATATTTGTTTTTTTTTCTGACTTATTCTCTTGGCACAATGGCCTCAAGGTCCATTCATGTTGTCACAAATGACAGGATTTCCTTCTTCTTTATGGCTGAACAGTATTCCATTGTATATATATATGCCATATTTTCTTTATCCCTTCATCCATTGATGGACACTTAGGTCATTCTATGTCTTTTGTGAATAATGCTCAAATGATCCTGGGGGGGGCGGGGCACGTGCAGATATGTCTTCAAGATGGTGATTTCATTTCCTTAGATATATACCAAAAGTGGGATTGCTGGATCAAAGGGTAGTTTTGTTTTTAATTTTTTTAAAAAGCTTTATTTATTATTAATTAATTTATTTACTTTTGGCTGTGTCGGGTCTTAGTTGCGGCATGTGGGATCTTCGTTGAGGCATGAGGGGTCTTTCGTTGGGGCGTGGGCTGTTCGTTGCGGCGCGCGGGCTTCTCTCTAGTTGTGGCCTGCAGGCTCCAGGGCATGTGGGCTCTGTAGTTGTGGTGCGCGGGTTCCAGAGTGCATAAGCTCTGTAGTTTGTGGCACACAGGCTCTCTCATTGAGGTGTGTCAGCTCAGTAGTTGTGGTGCTTGTGCTTAGTTGCCCTGCAGCACGTGGGATCTTAGTTCCCTGACCAGGGATCGAACTCGTGTCCCTTGCATTGGAAGGTGGATTCTCTACCACTGGAGCACCAGGGAAGTCCCTGTTTTTAATTTTTTAAATTTAATTTTTATTTTATATTGGGATATAGCTGATTTACAATGCTGTGTTAGTCTCAGGTGTACAGCAGCAAAGTGGTTCAGTTATTCATACACATATATCCATTCTTTTTTAGATTCTTTTCCCATATAGGTTATTACAGAATACTGAGCAGAGTTCTCTGTGCTATTCAGTAGGGCCTTGTTGATTATCTATTTTATATATAGTAGTGTGTATATGTTAATCCCAACCTCCTAATTTATCCTTCCCCCCTCTACCTTTCCCCTTTGGTAACCAGAAGTTTGTTTTCTATGTCTATGAGTCTGTTTCCATTTTGTAAATAAGTTCGTTTGTATCACCTTTTTAGATTCCACATATAAGTGATATCATATGATATTTGTCTTTCTCTGTCTGACTTACTTCGTTTCCATTTTGTAAATAAGTTCGTTTGTATCACCTTTTTAGATTCCACATATAAGTGATATCATATGATATTTGTCTTTCTCTGTCTGACTTCACTTAGTATGATAATCTCTATGTCCGTCCACATTGCTGCAAAGGGCATTATTTCATTCTTTTTTATGGCTGAGTAATATTCCATGTGTTATATGTACCACATCTTCTTTATCCGCTCCTCTGTCGATGGACATTTAGGTTGCTTCCATGTTTTAGCTACTGTAAATAGTGCCACAATGAACATTGGGTCAGTCTCATTCATTGTCCCAGTTTGTCTTTCTAAGCTTGTTTGCTGAGCCACATTTCAAGAGACGAAACAAAAACAACTTCTTCTCTGGGGATTATTATCATAGCAGCCTTTCTCCTTCTCCACCTCAGGAACTGGATGCCTTCCAACCGTACCCTGTTGAGATAATGCCAGGCAGGATCTACCTGGGAAATTTCAGGCAAGCCTGCGACCCTAAAATTCAGAAGGATTTGAAAATCAAAGCACATGTCAACGTCTCCATGGAGACAGGGCCGTTGTAAGTAGAAACACCATTGTTTTTTTGTTTTTTTTTATATTAGTATCATTTATTTATATAAGATTCCTAGTGGCATGCGCTGACAGATTGAAAGGGCTTTTAGAAGTCAGCATACACTGGAGTAGGGTCTGCATTTATTTTCATCTATTCCTGGCCTGCACTTCATTGCCTGGCAAGGCCATGGCATCCTCTGCCCCTGACTGAGACCCCACACTTGCCCCATATCCCATACTTAAGTCTTACCAAAAATAATACTTTCTTGGTACTTAACTCAGGCCCTCTGAGAAGTGACCCCTCTCTTGGTCCATCTGGGCTGCTGTAACAGAATACTGTAGACCGGTGGCTTATGAACAACGGAATTTCTCATGGTGTGGAGGCCGGGAAGTCCAAGATTAAGGCACTGGCAGATTCAGCGTCGGATGAAGGCCTGCTTTCTGGTTCATAGATGGCATCCTCATGTGGCAGAAGGGGCAAAGCTCTCTAGGGTCCCTTTTATAAAGGCACTAATCCCACTCATAAGGGTTTCAATTTCTATCCTCATGACCTAATTACCTCCCCAAATCCCCACCTCCAAATACTATCACTTTGGGGATTAGGTTTCAACATTTGATTTTTTTTTTTTTTTTTTTTTTTTTGCTGTACGCGGGCCTCTCACTGCTGCGGCCTCTCCCATTGCGGAGCACAGGCTCAGAGGCGCAGGCCCAGCGGCCATGGCCCACGGGCCCAGCCGCTCCACGGCATGTGGGATCCTCCCGGACCGGGGCACAAACCCGTGTCCCCTGCATCGGCAGGCGGACCCTCAACCACTGCGCCACCAGGGAAGCCCTCAACATATGAATTTTGAGAGGACAGAAACATTTGATACAGCAACCTTTATGCCTCAGATTTTCCTTGGTGCTAGGAACATACATACACAGGCACACACACACCCTCACTCATCATTGTTCAAAGAGCAGGAAAGTTCTGCACAGCCTTGCTTGTCAGCTTGTGTTTTCCCAGCTGTGTCCAGTCATGATCACCAAGGCCCCACACTGTACAACCTACCTCTTCTAGCTCCTGATCAAAGCTAATAAAATCCAGCTCAGAGAGAATTTATATAAATAACACAAGAATTCAGTAAGGCATCTGGTAATAAAAAATACTATATAAAAATCAATAAATCTAAAGAAAATCGCATTAGGCACTTAGTGAGACTGCTGAAAACCAAAGAAAGAGAGAACATATTAAAAGAAGCAGAGGGCTTCCCTGGTGGCGCAGTGGTTAAGAATCCGCCTGCCAATGCAGGGGACACAGGTTTGGGCCCTGGTCTGGGAAGATCCCACATGCTGCCAAGCAACTAAGCCCATGCGCCACAACTACTGAGCCTGCGCTCCAGAGCCCACGAGTGACAGCTACTGAGCCTGTGTGTCACAGCTACTGAAGCCCACGTGCCTAGAGCCCATGCTCCACAACAAGAGAAGCCCCCTCAATGAGAAGCCCACACACCGCAACGAAGAGTAGCCCCTGCTCGCCGCAACCAGAGAAAAGCCCGCATGCAGCAACAAAGACCCAATGCAGCCAAAAAAACGACTTAATTAATTTTAGAAAATAAAAGAAACAGAGAAGTAAGACATTACTTTCAAAGGAGCAATAATTAGACTGACAGCTGACTCATCAACAGAAATCACTGCAACTAGAAGGAAATATGGAATGTGTCTTTGTAGTCGGTAGCCTTTCTGGTGATTCCCCACCTCCTACCATTCACAGCATTGAATGTGGGCTAGATTTACTTATGTGTGTGCTAATGGATAGAATAAAGCAAAAGTGATGGGCTGTCACTTCTGATATTGGGTCACAGAAAGACTGTGGCATCAGTATTGCTCACTCTCTCTTGCTCACTCATTCTGAAGGAAATCAGCTACCATGCAGTGAGCTGTCCTATGGAGAGGTCCACATGGCAAGGACCTGACAGTCTTCAGCCAACAGCTAGCGATGAACTGAGGCCCTCAGTCAAAAAGCCTGTGAGAAACAGAATCCTGCCAACAGTCATGTGAATTAGCTTCTAATTGAGCCTTCAGATGAGACCAGATGACAACAGCTTGTCTATAACTTTATGAGAGATTTTAAGCCAGTGGTACCCAAATAAGCTGCTCCCAGATTCCTGATCCATAGAAATTGATAGATAATAAATTTTTATTGTTTTAAGCCACTGAGTATTAGGACATTTTGTTACCCAGCAATAAATAATAGAATATTAAAGCACTGAAAGAAAATAACTGCCAACCCACAATTTTGTACCCAGAGAATATATCCCTCTATAATGTAAGTGAGAGGATTTCCCTGGCGGCACAGTGGTTAAGAATCTGCCTGCCCATGCGGGGGACACGGGTTTGAGCCCTGGTCCAGGAAGAATCCCACGTGCCACGGAGCAACTAAGCCCGTGCGCCACAACTACTGAGCCTGCGCTCTACGGCCCGCAAGCCACAACTACTGAGTCCGTGTGCCATGACTACTGAGTCCACGTGCCACAACTACTGAAGCCCATGCGCCTAGAGCCTGTGCTCCGCAACAAGAGAAACCGCTGCAATGAGAAGCCCACACACTGCAATGAAGAGTAGCCCCTGCTCACTGCAACTAGAGAAAGCCCACGTGCAGCAATGAAGCCCCAGTGCAGCCAAAAATAAAAAGAATGTAAGTGAGAAGAATTTCCATTTCTGGCCATGATGGAGTAACTGGCACCAGATTTACAACCCCACCTTAAACAACTAAAAATACTCAGACAAAGCATCTAAAACAAGGTTTTTTCAGACAATGGCCAACAGCACAGGACAATGATTCCTGAGAGGAAAAAAAAAAAGGTGAGCTCCACAATCGAACCGGCTTATTGCTTGGAGATTGTTTGCAGGTCATAGTACAGGGAGGGGGCCAACACAGATCCTATTATTCTTTCTGAGTTGAGGGTTCAGAGTTGAGGACTCAGAGCTGTCGAGTTGGCTAGAATTTGCAGGAGACCTGCATGGAGAATGGAGAGCTGAGTATAAAGAAAGACTCTGGACATCTGCCGAGAGTCCTCCTGTGTCTTCAGCTAAGTACTTATAAGCACATGCATGTGAGAAAACTACTCAAGGCAGGGAGAAAAACCAATAGAAATCAACAGGTGGTACAATCCCCAGAGATTATGTGGGGCCAGGAGTAGTTTGTGTTTCCAGTCAGATTAAACAAAACTCACAATATACAGTGCATCAAACAGAGTACTCAGAAGACTACTGCTTCAGTAGTGAGGAAAAACTTAGCCCTATATTAGGGATGAAAAGTACAGTCTGGGATGAAAAATATACTGGATGGAACTAAAAGATTAGACACTGTGGAAGAAAAGGTTGCTGAATTTGGAGACAGCAATAGAAGTATACAAAATGAAACAGAGAAGAAAAAGACTTAAAAAAAGAAACTAGAATTTCAGTGAGACTGAGACTGCTTCAGGTGGCCTAACATGTGTAATTACAATCTCCAAAGGAAAGGAGAATGGGGAGACAGAAAACATGTTTGAAGAAACAATGGCCAAAATTTTCCAAATTTGATAAAAACTATAAATGATCATCTACACTGATCTCAATAAAATTTTTAATTAAAAATAGAATAATTTGGAAGATTATGAGCAACTTTATGCCAATACGTTTGAAAAATTAACAATTTCTTCAAAAGACTCAAGCTACCAATGCTTACTTAAAAAGAAATAGATTTATAAAAACTGACAATACGATAGTCCCTAAAACAAGATTCAACCAATTTCAGGAGATTCAAATCATATAGAGTGGGCTTTCAACCACTGTGGAATTAATGTAGAAAGCAATAATTTGAAAATATGACTAGGAAATTCCTAGAAGCTTAGAAATAAATTTTAAAACAGCTCATGGATCAAAAAAGAACTCACAATGGAAATTACGAAATAGTTTCAACTATATGATAATGAAAATAGAATATATCAGAACTTGTGGAATGTAGCTAAGCTGTGCTTAGAGGGAAATTTATAGCTTTAAATGCATCTATTGAAAAGAAGAAAGGCTAAAAATCAACTAGTTAAGCATTTATCTCAAGAAATTTCCAAAGAAACAGCAAACTAAACTCAAATAAGGAAGGAAGGAATAATAAAAGCAGATAAAATGAACTAGAAACAATAAAATAGGATCTAGAAAGTCAAAATAGTTTTACAAAAATAATAAATTTGATAAACCCTTGGCAAAAAAGAGAGAAAGCACAAATAACCATCTGTAAAAGGGGATTCTACCATATCCTACAGATATAAAAAATATCTTGAGGGTATTATAAAAACTTTATTGTGATAAACATAATTTAGATGTATTGAACAAAAAAATACAACCTATCAAACCTGACATCAGACAAAATAGAAAATTTTATTGGCATCAATAACTAATAAATTTTTCATAGAGAATACTCCAGGTCTAGATAGCTTCAGTGATGAATTCTACCTAATATTTAAGTAGGAAATAAACCCAATATTAAATTTTTTTTTAAGAATAAAAAAGAGGAATGATTTTCACCTTGTCATATGAGACCAGCATAAACTCTGATTTCATAACCTGAGAAAGACATTATAATACAGGAAAATTATAGGCTAATTTTCTTCATGCAAGTAGATGTAAATATCCTAAAGTAAAATATTAGCACGTTGAATACAGAGATATATAAGAAGGATAACGCATGATGACTAAATTGGGTTTATTCCAAGGATGCAAGGTGGTTTTAGCACCGAAAAATCCATCCATGTAATTTACCATATTGATAATGTAGAGGAAAAATCAGGATTATCTCAGTAAATGCAGTGAAAGCATTTGATAATATTCACCATACATTCATGATTTTAAAAAATCTTAGCAAACTGGGAATAGAAGGGAACTTCTTTGATCTAAAAATAAAATTCTACAAAAATCTCTATAGCAAACATCACAATGATATGTTGAATGTTTTCCCTCTGAGCCTGGGAACAAGACAAAGATGCAACTATCACCACTTCTATTTAACATTGTACTGGAGGTTCTAGTTGGTGAAATATGGCAAGTAAAAGAAATAAAATAGGAATCAAAAGGGAAAAAAAACCTTTCATTATACACAGACAGTCTAATTGTATACACAGAAAAGCCAAAACAACCTGCAGATAAATTATTGGACTTAAATAAGTTTGCTGAAATTTTAAAAGCATATAATTTACAATAGGACAAAAATATTAAATATCTAGGATTATACCTATTGAAGGATGTGCAAGATCTCTACACAGAAAAGTATACAGCATTACTGTGAATTACTAAAGATTATCTGAATAGCTAGAGGATGTTAGTAAAGATCACCTGAATAAACAGGATATACCGTAGTTGTGGATTAGAAGAATCAATTTTGTAAAGATGTTGATTCTTGCCCAGTTGATCTATAGATTCAATGGAATGCCAATAAAATTCCAATGGATTTGTGAAAATTGATACAGTAATTTTAAATTTTATATGGAAATACAAAGGGCAACAATAGCTGAATAGTGAATAACAACAAATGGGAAAATTTACTTGACCAGATACCAAGACTTAAAAAAAACCACAGCAAGTAAGGCATTGTGATATTGGTGCAGGATAGAAAAATAAACCAGTGGAGCAAAATGGAATCCAAACACAGACCCATGCATATACGGACACTTGAATTATGCAAAGATTTTCTCCTATATTTTCTTCTAAAAATTTTGTAGTTTTAACCTTCACGTTTTACGATACATTTTAAAAAAAATATTTATTTATGTTGGCTGCTCCGGGTCTTAGTTGTGGCATGTGGACTTCTTAGTTGTGGCATGCATGCAGGATCTATTTCCCCCACCAGGGGTCGAACCTGCACCCCCTGCAATGGGAGCGCGGAGTCTTACCCACTGGACCACCAGGGAAGTCCCTTGTGATACATTTTGAAATCAGTTTTTGTACATGGTGCCTGATATGGAACAAAGTTCATTGTTTTGCATGTGGAAGTCATCACTGTTGAAAAGGTGATCCTTTTCCTGTTGAATTGCTTTGATGCCTTTGTTGAAAATCAGTTGACCATACGTGTACAGGATTATATCTGGATCCTTTGTTCTTTTTCATTGATCTATGTTTTTCTTTATACCAGTTTCCCACACTTGTTTTTCTCTTTAAAAAAATTTTTTATTAAAGTATAGTTGATTGGGGCTTCCCTGGTGGCACAGTGGTTGAGAATCCGCCTGCCAGTGCAGGGAACATGGGTTCGATCCCTGGTCCAGGAAGATCCCACATGCCGCAGAGCAACTAAGCCTGTGCGCCACAACTACTGAGCCTGTGCTCTAGAGCCCGTGAGCCACGACTACTGAGCACACATGCTGCAACTACTGAAGCCCACGCGCCTAGAGCCCGTGCTCTGCAGCAAGAGAAGCCACTGCAATGAGAAGCCCGCGCACTGCAATGAAGAGTAGCCCCCACTTGCCGCAACTAGAGAAAGCCTGCGCGCAGCAACGAAGACCCAACACAGCCAAGATAAATAAATTAAATGATTAATTTTTAAAAAAGTATAGTTGATTTACAATGTTGTGTTAATTTCTGCTGTACAGCAAAGTGACTCAGTTATAGATATATGTTCTTTTTCATATTCTTTTCTGTTATGGTTTATCACAGGATATTCAATATAGTTCCCTGTGCTATACAGTAGGACCTTATTATCAGTTCCACACTGTTGATTACTGTAGCTTTATAATAAATCTTGAAGTCAGGTAGTGTTAGTCCTCTAATTTTGTTGTTGTTTTTCAAAGTTGTTTCCTTTGAATTTCCATATAAATTTTAGAATCAACTTGTCAGTTTCTATACAGAAGCTTGTTGGAATTTGGACTGGGACTGAATGGGTTCCATAGGGCAATTTGTGAAGAATTGACATCTTAAAAATGTTGACTCTCCTGATTCATTAACATGGTCTATCTTTCTGTTTACTTTGCTCTTTGGTTTCTTTCAGCAGTGTTTTATAGTTTTCAGTGTACAGTTCTTGCACATCTTGTAGCAGATTTCTTCCTAAGTATTTGATATTTTTGATGTGATTATAAATGGTATATTTAAATTATAAATTTCTTGGGAATTCGCTGGTGGTTAGGACTCCGCGCTTTCACTCCTGGGGCCTGGATTCAGTCCCTGGTCGGGGAACTAAGATCCCGCAAACTGTGTGGCATAGCCAAGAAAAATCAAATAAAATTTAAATTTCTGATTGTTGCTAGTATATAGAAATCCAGTTGATTTGTATATATTAACCTTGTATGCTTCAGTCTTCTCCACCCAGATGTCTCCTCCATTGTAAGGCTTTCTCCAGCTCCCTCAACTTTTCCCTGCCCTTCCTCTTCAGTAGCACGTGCAGGTCTTTATCCTAAAACATAACCAGTTGGATTGGGGCCATTTGTTTATGTGCCTGCCTCCCCCATCAGACTGGGAGCTCCTTGAAGCTGGGAGGGGCCCTATTTGATTCATCTTGTGTACACTAGGGTCCAGCTCAAGGTCTGGCACACAATACGCTTTGAGTAAGAATCTGAGGAAAGAATGAATGGTTGGGGATAGATGGATGAATGGATGGTGGATGGGTGGTCAGGTGGGGAGGGAGAGAGGGATGAGGGGGAAGGGAAGGATGGATGGACGAATGAATGAATGCAGGGTGAATTGCGCTTGTATTTGTCACAGCAAGTGCTCATGCAGAAACTAAACCAGGATATTTTCATTTCTGAATCTACTGCAACTTTCTGCATACCACAGTGAATGAATGTCACCAGTAGGCCATAGTCTTCATAAATAACATTTACCAAGTGCTCACTGCACACTAGGCATTGTGCCAAGCTCCTTGCGGGCATCTTCTCATTAAACATGCCACATGCCTCATCTCCCTCCTCTTTCCCCCTTGTTCGTAAAGCTCTAGCCACTCTGATCTCCCTATTGTTTCTCAAACATATGAAACATACTGCCCTCAGGGCCTTTGCACTTGTATTCTCTACCTGGAACACTCTTTCCTCATATAACTGCCTGGCTTGTTCTGTTACCTCCTTTAAACCTCTGCCCAAATGTTACCTCCTCAGTAAAGCCTTCCATGACCATCCTGTCTAAAATAGCAGGCCCACCACTCTCCATCCTTCTCACCTTGCTTTCTCCATTTAACATAGCAGTTTCATTACATATTCCTTTCCACCCTCACTATCTTCACTGTATTCTAGGAACGCATCAGGTTTGTTTAATAATAATAATGTCACATTTATTGGGCACTACCGTGTGCCAAGCAGATTGCTGAATGCTTTACATAGATTAATTGACTTAATCTACACAACACCCCTATGAGGTAAGTGCTGTTTTTTTGAGAGGGGTTCATTTATTTGCCCATATCTCCCCGATGCTAGTTCAGCCTCCTTCCCCTATGATCCCATTGCTGTGGGTGAAGGATGCCACAGTAGGGCTCTGTGTGAGTTTGCCTGATTACCTGTGCTTTTCTTCCATTTAGTTTTGTAGGTGACGCCGACAAGCTTCTGCACATCCAGATAGAAGATTCCCTGGAAGCCAACATCACACCCTTTTTACGCCACCTCTGTCACTTCATTGGTAAGGAGCATTCTTTAACCAGGCAGCAACTGGTCTGTGCCCAGGGAGCAGAGGGGCTGTGGTACCTCATCCACATGCCTATTGCTGACTGCCACTCCCAGCACTCAGGAGAAAAAGGGCAGGGCCCAGCACATGCCCAGCCAGGTGTGGCCAAGCCCCGGGACAAGCCTGCCTCCCGGGGGGTCCTTGGCAATATGGGCAGCCACGCGTTTACCTTGGGAGCAGTGGGGCCAAATGGGAGCCCCAGACTGTGGATTGAGTGCCCTGTGTTCTGGCCCTTGCTGGATCGCTATGCCCTTTCATGCCTGGCCAAGCTCCAGTCTTGGCATCATTGTGAAATGAGGGTGCTGGCCCATCCTGGGTGCATATGTTCATGAAGGCCTGCTCTGGGCTAGGCTCTGGTGACCTGCAGGTGAATCTCACTCTGTCCCGGCCCTCCTATCTGGTCAGTGTGGTGGGGTAGAAGGAAGACTCCAGAGCCCGTCCATCTCTGAATTCCATGGTCCCCGGTGTGTGGGCCCAGTGCCCCTTCTGTTCTCCTACCACACACAGCAGTGCCAACCAGCCGCTTGCCTCACTGGGGGTGGAGTTTTCAGTCATCTTAAGGAGAGCAAGATCCCTGGAGAGAGCAAGGTTGTGTCCGGTTAGAGGCCCACCCCAGGACGGCCTGCTCAGCACCAACACAGCCCCCAGCCTGAGAAAGGCATTTTGGCCCAGACATCCTTTATTTTTCTGGGAGGTTTTAACTATCACTTGCCTAGGAGCTGAGACTGAGACTTTCCCTGGGTCCCATCATGGGGTGGCAGAGCCCTGTGGCCCAAAGAAGCCCCCTCTCCAGCCCCACCTCACTGGGTGGCTCTGAGCCAACCCTTAACTTCTCTGTGCCTCAGGTTCCTTATTCATGCAATGAGGCAGTTGGCCTTAATCATCTGAGTCATCCTCCAGCTCTGATAGTCTGCGATTTTGCACTTGGTATTTTTATCTTCAGTTCTTGGGGGTTACCAACCAGCCTAAGATGCCAGCTTAGATTTCCTTCCCACCCCTCACTGGGTGAGATTGACAGCCCCAGGGGCATTATTGAGTGTGGTTAGCTGACACTTGTGTGCCAGGCACTGGGCTAAGCACAGTGCAAAATATTATCAGGTAGGTAGTATACTGTTATCACATTTTCCAGATGAGGAAATTGTGGGTTAGAGTGCCCAAGCCCGACAGCCAGTACTTACTGGTTGTGATTCACATCCAGGCTACACTGCCTCTGTCAGCACCCAAGTGCCCTTGGGGTATAGTCCTTTTATCCCCACCTGGGGAGGTCAACTGGTAGCAGACCTTCCTGGGATGGAAGCTGCATAGCCCAGAAAAGGCTTTTGCATGATAATGCTGAATGCCCAGGCGTGATTCTCTTGAAGTGCCAGCTAGGTCTGAGGATCCCCATTTGCCAGGCAATGAAACAGTATCCTAGAGATGTCATGTGACTTGCCTAGACCATGGTGTGCTGGTTCTGAACCTACTCTTGGACCCACTGAGGCCAGTCATCTTACAGACCCACAAGGAAGGGGGCCACGCACAACCTTACACCTTTCCTTCCATTTGCAGAAGTTCACCTGGAGCTTGGCTCTGTCATCCTGGTCTTTTCCACCATGGGCATCAGTCGCAGCTGTGCGGCCATCTTGGCCTACCTTATGCACCGAAATGAGCAGACCCTGAAGGTATGTATTCCCTGGTCCAGGAGGTGGGGTCAGAGCTGCACCTCAGAGGAATGGGTCTCCAGCACCGACTTGGGGCCTTAATTGGGGGTGGGGGGTTTGGGAGGGAAGGGTCAGGGAGGGGAGCCCCAAGTCCAGGGCTTTACCCAGCATACCACATCAAAGGGAAGGAACCCGAGATCTGGGTTAGAGACCTGAGGCTGGGCACACAGGGCAGGCCCAGGGACTCAGGCTGGCCAAGGCTGTGGCCTGCAGCACCATCTGTGTGTCCCCCAATGCTGTCAGTCTGTGGACCCGTGTCTGTTCAGGGTTCTCCAGGGGAGGTGCATTTTGGCTGTTGCCATGTACCTGTTGGCCATCTGTATGTCTTCTTTGGAAAAATGTCTATTCAGAATCTTGGCCCTTTTAAAAATCAGATTTTTTGTTTTTTTGCTATTGAGTTGTATGAGTTCGTTATATATTTTGGGTATTAACCCATTATCAGCTACATGATTTGAAGATATTTTCTCCCATTTCTTAGGTTGCCGTTTCATTTTGTTGATGGTTTCCTTTGCTGTGCAGAAACCTTTTAGTTTGATGTAGTCCCACTTGTTTATTTTTGCTTTTGTTGCCTTTGCTTTTGGTGTCAAATCCAAAGTTACCATCAGATTGATGTCAAGGAATTTACCACTTATGTTTTCTTCTAGTAGTTTTATGATTTCAGGTCTTCCATTTGAGCCTTTAATCCATTTTGAATTGATTTTTGTGTATGGTGTAAGATAGTGGTCCAGTTTCTTTTTTTTTTTTGGCCGCACTCTGCGGCTTGCGGGATCTTAGTTCCCCAACCAGGGATTGAACCTGAGCCCCTGGCAGTGGAAGCACGGAGTCCTAACCACTGGACCGCCAGGGAATTCCCACCAGTTTCATTCTTTTGCATGTGACTGTCCAGTTTTCCTAGCACTACTTATTGAAGAGACCGTTCTTTCGTCATTGCATATTATTAGCTCCTTTGTCCTAAATTAATTGACCATATATGTATGGGCTTATTTCTGGGATCTCTGTTCTATTCCATTCATCTATGTGTATATATTTTATGCCAATACCATACTGCTTTGATTACTATAGCTTTGTAATATAGTTTGAAATCAGGAAGCGTGATGACTCTAGCTTTGTTCTTCTTCCTCAAGTTTGCTTTGGCTATCTGGGGTCTTGTCATTCCATACAAGTTTTAGGATTGTTTATTCTATTTCTCTGAAAGATACCATTGGGATTTTGATAGGGATTGTGTTCAATCTGTAGATTGCTTTAGGTAGTATGGACATTCTAACAATATTCCTCCAATCCATGAGCATGGAATATCTTTCTATTTATTTGTGTCTTCTTTAATTTCTTTCATCAGTGTCATAGTTTTCAGTGTACAAGTCTTTCACCTCCTTGGTTAAATTTATTCCTAGGTATTTTACTCTTTTTGATGCAATTGGGATTATTTTCTTAATTCCTATTTCTGATAGTTTATTATCAGTATATAGAAACACAGCTGATTTTTGTATATTGATTTTGTATCCTGTAACTTTACTGAATTTGTTTATTCTAACAGTTTTTTTGTGAAGTCTTTAGCGTTTTCTATATATATGTTGTATGTAAAGAGAGACAGTTTTACTTCTTCCTTTCTGATTTGGATATCTTTTTCTTACTCTGTCTAGGACTTGAAATACTATGTTGAATAAATGTGGTGAGAGTAGGCATCCTTGTCTTGTTCTTGATCTTAGAGGAAAAGCTTCCAACTTTTCACTGTTGAGTATGATGTTAGCTGTCAGCTTGTCGTACGTATATGGCCTTTGTTATGTTAAGGTACATTCCCTCTGTACACACTTAGTTGAGAATTTTTATCATAAATCAATGTTGAATATTGTCATATGCTTTTTCTGCATCTCTTGAGATGATCATATGGTTTTTTTTTTTTTTTTTAATAGATGATTTTTTTTTTGTTGTTGTTGTTGTTGTTGTTGTTGTACGCGGGCCTCCCTCTGTTGTGGCCTCTCCCGTTTGTAACTTTACTGAATTTGTTTATTCTAACAGTTTTTTTGTGAAGTCTTTAGCGTTTTCTATATATATGTTGTATGTAAAGAGAGACAGTTTTACTTCTTCCTTTCTGATTTGGATATCTTTTTCTTACTCTGTCTAGGACTTGAAATACTATGTTGAATAAATGTGGTGAGAGTAGGCATCCTTGTCTTGTTCTTGATCTTAGAGGAAAAGCTTCCAACTTTTCACCGTTGAGTATGATGTTAGCTGTCAGCTTGTCGTACGTATATGGCCTTTGTTACGTTAAGGTACATTCCCTCTGTACACACTTAGTTGAGAATTTTTATCATAAATCAATGTTGAATATTGTCATATGCTTTTTCTGCATCTCTTGAGATGATCATATGGTTTTTATCTTTCATTTTGTTAATTTGATGTATCACATTGATTGTTTTGCAGATGTTGAACCATCCATACATCCCTGGAACAAATCCCACTTGACCATGGTGTGTGATCCTTTTAATGTATTGTTGAATTCAGTTTGCTAAAATTTTGTTGAGGATTTTGTATTTATGTTCATCAATGTTGAATATTGTCATATGCTTTTTCTGCATCTCTTGAGATGATCATATGGTTTTTATCTTTCATTTTGTTAATTTGATGTATCACATTGATTGTTTTGCAGATGTTGAACCATCCATACATCCCTGGAACAAATCCCACTTGACCATGGTGTGTGATCCTTTTAATGTATTATTGAATTCAGTTTGCTAAAATTTTGTTGAGGATTTTGTATTTATTTTCATCAGTGATATTGGCCTGTAGTTTTCTTTTCTTGTGGTGTCCTTGTCTGGTTTTGGTGTCAGGGTAATGCTGGCCTCATAGAATGAATTTGGGAGTGTTCCCTCCTCTTCTGTTTTTTGGAAGAATTTGAGAAGGATTGGTATTAATTCTTGTTCAAATGCTTGGTAGAATTTGCCAGTGAAGCCATGTGGTCCTGGACTTTTTCTTGGAGGGAGGTTTTTGATTACTGCTTCAATCTCTTTGCTAGTAACTGGTCTGTTCAGATTTTCTTATTTCTTCATGGCTAAGTCCTGGTAAGTTGTGTGTTTCTAGGAATTTATCCATTTCTTCTAGGTTGTCTGATTTCTTACTATCTTTTGTATTTCGGTGGTATCAGTTTAATGTCTCCTCTTTCATTTCTGGTATTATTTATTTGAGTCCTCTCCCTTTTTTCTTGGTGAATCTAGCTAAAGCTTTGTCTATTTTGTTTTACTTTTCAAAAAACTAGCTCGTAGTTTCATTGATCTTTTCTGTTGTCTTTTAAGTCTCTATTTCATTTATTTCCCCACTGATCTTTGTTATTTCCTTCCTTCTGTTCACTTTAGGCTTAGTTTGTTCTTTTTCTAGTTCTTTGAGGTGTAAGGTTAGGTAATTTATTTGACATCTTTCTTATTTTTAATGTAGGCACTTATTGCTATGAACTTCCCTTTTAGAACTGCTTTTGTTGCATCTCATAAGTTTTGGTATGTTATATTTGCATTTAATATGTCTCAAGATATTTTTTGAGTTCTTGTTTGAATTCTTCTTCAACCCATTAGTTGTTAAGTAGTATGTTCTTTACTTTTCACATACTTGTGAATTTTTCAGTTTTCTTCTTGTAATTGATTTCTAGTTTCATACCATTGTGATTAGAAGAGATGCTTGATATGATTAAAAAAAATTTTTTTTTACATTTTAAATAATTAATTTATGGCTGCACTGGGTCTTTGTTGCTGTGCACAGCTTTCTCTAGTTGTGGCAAGCGGGGGCTACTCTTCATCGCGGTGCGCAGGCTTCTTATTGCGGTGGCTTCTCGTTGTGGAGCATGGGCTCTAGGTGGGCGGGCTTCAGTAGTTGTGTCACCACGCGGGCTCAGTAGTTGTGGCTTGTGGGCTCTAGAGCGCAGGCTCAGTAGTTGTGGCACGCGGGCTTAGTTGCTCTGTGGCAATGTGGGATCTTCCCAGACTAGGGCTTGAACCCATGTCCTCTGCATTGGCAGGTGGATTCTTAGCCACTGTGCCACCAGGGAAGTCCACTTGATATGATTTTAAACTTAAATTTATTAACACTTGTTTTGTGGTCTAATATATGGTCTATACAGGAGAATGTTCCATCTGCACTTGAGAGAAAGTGTATTCTGCTGCTTTTGGATGGAGTGTTCTGTAAATGTCTGTTAAGTCCATGTGTAGTTTAAGTCCAGTGTTTCCTTACTGATTTTCTTTCTGAATGATCTATCCATTGATGAAAGTGGGGTATTAAAGCCCACTATTATTATATTGCTGTCTACTTCTCCCTTTAGGACTATTAATATTTGCTTTGTATAATTAGATGCTCCTATATTGGGTACGTAAATATTTATAAGTGTTATATTCTCTTGTTGGATTGACCCCTTTATAGTGACCTACTTTTGTGTCTACTACAGTCTTTGTCTTAAAGTCTATTTTTGTCTGAATAAATATAGCTAACCCAGCTTTCTTTTGGTTTCCATTTGCATAGAATATCTTCTTCCATCCCTTCACTTTCAGTCTGTGTGTCCATACATCTGAGGTTATTAAACCACCACTTTTACATTAGATTATTTTGAATTTTACTATATATTTACCTTTACCAATGAGATTTATAGTTTCATATGTTTTCTTGTTACTAATTACTGCCCTTTTATTTCAGCTTAAAGAAGTCCCTTTAACATTTCTTGCAAGGCCTAGCGGTGATGAACTTCTTCAGCTTTTGCTTGTCTGAAAAACTCTCTACCTCTCCTTCAGTTTTGAAGGAGGACAACTTTGCCAGGTGTAAAGCAATTTTTGGTCGGCAATTTTTTTCTTTCAGCCCTTTGAATATATTATGCCACTCCCTCCTGGCCTGCAAAGTTTCTGCTGAGAAATCTGCTGACAGTCTTATGGGGGTTCCCGAGTTGTTTTTCTCTTGTTGCTTTTAAGAGTCTTTCCTCGTCTTTAACTTTGACAATTTTAGTATAATGTCTTGGTGTGGGTTTCTCTGGGTTCATCTTGTTTGGATTCTCTGGACTTCCTGAATCTGGAAGTTTGTTTCCTTCCCCAGGATAAGGAGGTTTTCAGCCTTTATTTATTCAAATAAGTTTTCTGTCCCTTCCTCTTTCTCTTCTCCTGTGGGATCTCTATTATGTGAATATTGGTCCTTTTGATGTCCCTTAAGTCCCTTAATCTATCTTCACTGATTTTTAAAATTTAATTTTAAACTTTTATATTGGAGTATAGTTGTTTAACAATGTTGTGTTAGTCTCAGGTGTACAGCAGAGTGATTCAGTTATACACGTATATATTCTTTTTCAATATCTTCACTGCTTTTAATTATTCGTTCCTTTTGCTGCTCTGAATGGATGAGTTCTACTGTCTTTGAGTTTGCTGAGCCTTCTGCTTCATCTAATCTGCTGTTGAATCCTTCTATTGTATTTTTTTTCCTTCTGTTGTATTTTTCAGTTCAGTTATTGCATGCTCTGAGACTTTTATTTTGTACTTCCTTATATTTTCTCTCTCTTAGTTGAGCTTCTCACTTTGTTCAGGCATTCTTCTGACCTTGGTGAGCATCTTTATGACTGTTATTTTGAACTTTTGTCAGGTAAATCACTTATCTCCATTTCATTAAAGTGTTTTCGTGAGGGTTTCTCTTTTTGTTTCATTTGGAACATATGCCTATGTTTCTTCATTTTCCTTAACCCTCTGTGTTGGTTTCTCTGCATTAGATAAAACAGCCACCTCTCCTAGTGTTGAAGGAACAGTCTCATGTAAGAGATGAACTGCATTGTCCAACCCTTCCCTATCTTTTTGTTATCTCTCACACCTTTGTGATTGTGCAAGCAGCCTACTTTGTTCTTAGTGGTTCCCAGTAGTTGAGGGTGTGCCAAGACTTGTCAGTCTTCCAAAGGGAAGGATCTCAGTCTGCACCTAGATTCAGGCTGGTTGGAAGCCAGACCCTCAGGCAGCAATTTTTAAAGTACGAAAATATATCTCTTTCAGGGGAAGAATGGAAAAAGGGTGTTTCTGTATGCTTTCTTTGCACTTAGCCCTGGGCTGATAATCCAGTTAAGAACTGGATTATTATTATTATTACTACTACTGTCCTGTTAAACCCATGAACACAAGCCCCACTGGCCACTTGCTTTCAATTCTTTTGGGTATAGACCCAGAATGGAATTTCTAGATCATATGGTAATTCTGTTTTTACTTTGTTGAGGAACCACTGTTTTCCATAGCAGCTGCACCATTTTACATTCCCATACATAGTACATAAGGTTCCAAATTCTCCATTTCCTCACCAACACTTATTCTTTTCTTTATTTTTTAAATAGTCGCCATCCTAATGGGCGTGAGGTGGTATCTTGTAGTTTTTTTCTCTTTTTTATTGCATTAAAACGTACATAACATAAAATTTACTGTCTTAACCATTTTTAATATAATTTTTAAAAAATAAATTTATTTTTTTGGCTGCATTGGGTCTTTGTTGCTGTGCATGCGGGCTTTCTCTAGATGTGGTGAGCGGTTGCTACTCTTTGTTGCAGTGCGTGGGCTTCTCATTGCAGTGACTTCTCTTGTTGCGGAGCACAGGCTCTAGGCATGTGGTCTTCAGTAGTTGTGGCACAAGGGCTCAGTAGTTGTGGCTTGCGGGCTCTAGAGCGCAGGCTCAGTAGTTGTGGTGCACGGGCTTAGTTGCTCCGCGGCATGTGGGATCTTCCTGGACCAGGGCTGGAACCAATGTCCCCTGCATTGGCAGGCAGATTCTTAACCACTGCGCCACCAGGTTAACCATTTTTTTAAGAATATAATTCAGTGGTATTAAATACATTCATAATGTGCAGCCATCACCACCACCTAGCCCTGTAACTCTTTTCATCTTGTAAAACTGAAACTCTATATTTATTAAACAATAACTCCTTATTCTCCCCTCCCCCAGCCCATGGTACACCATTCTTCTTTCTGTCTTTATAATTTTGACTACACTAAGTACATCATATAAGTGGAATCATAAAGTATTTGTTTTTTCATGAATGGCTTATTACACTTAGCATAATGTTCTCAAGGTTTAACCATGTTGTAGCATATGTCAAAATTTCCTTCCTTCTTAAGGCTAATAATATTCCCTTGTGCGTATATACCACATTTTGCTTATCCATTTATTTATTGATGGACACTTGGATTGCTTCCACGTTTTAGCCATTATGAATAATGCTGCTGTGAACATGGTTGTGCAAATATCTCTTTGAGACGCTGCCTTCAACTCTTTTGGGTATATACCCAGTAGACGAATTACTGGGTCATGTGGTAGTTCTAATTTTAATTTTTTGGGGGGCTCTCCATACTGTTTTCCATAGTTGCTGTACCATCTAATACATTCCATCAACAGTGCACAAGGGTTCTAATTCCTCCACATACTTGCCAACAGTTGTTTTCTTCCTTCCTTCCTTCCTTCCTTTTTTTCTTTCCTTTTATAGTACCACTGTAATCAGTTTGAGGAAGTATAGCATTGTAGTTTTGATTTGCAT